>NC_069503.1:1089571789-1089880717 GCF_027579735.1 Bombina bombina
TTTTTTTAGTGCCAACATGGTTACATCTTACCACAGACTCAAACACATACAGCTGGGATTATCCTTCAAAGATTGGAATTCCAAGAGTCAGTAGCGGAACTACTCAACAGAGGGCCCAGGTGCAAGATGTTTTGGGGCCTCTGAAAGGTAACTCAGTAGAAAGCAAAAGTATTAATCTACATTCTGCTCTGTATAATGATTTTGAGACTAAAAAGCTAGAAAGATAGACAGAAAGACCTACAACCTGCACTAATAAAAAGGCTCCCCTGCATTAGGATTGTAAACATTCTGCACACAACTATGCTCTTGGGCCCTGGGGTGACTTCACCTGCTGCACCAATGGTAGTTCTGCCCCTGCCAAGAGTTTATCATGCAAATATACTAAAAATTCAAGATTTATATTTAGGTCTGAAGACATTTCAGGATGAGCCAAGTGTCAAATCAAGGTGTTCAGACAACATAACAATTGTGTCCTATATTTGTATTTAAAGGGAAACAAGACATCTCAGACCTTTTCATTAGGTTGAACCAATTTTGCGTGGGTCCAAAGACATGTGAACAATCTGACAGCGGTACATCATCCAGGCACACAAAATCTCAAGCTGAAGGGTAGCAGGTTCAGGAGTAATACATGTAAGAGCTTCTTTACAGAAAGTAAAAACTGACACATGGAATAAACTAGAGGTGGTAAAGACAAAGTGCGCAACTTCAAGAATATCTGGGGTAAGCATCAGGCTATCCTACTAACTAAACCCACTTTAGAGCAATGTGGGGAGGTATGTTGAGCCAGTGGTTCTTATCTGCAGTCAAAATCTGAAAATGCATTTTGTATTAGGAATCATATTTTACAGCGCTAGATTTATGTCAAAACTCACTGCATGCCCCTTAATGGAAAAAAGTTGAAGTTTATATAAATTCAGATAAGATCATTGAACCCTGCTTTTAGTTGAAAAACAAAGACTTAAAATGAGGAGTGTAATTGTGGGCACATTTTTAACACAGAAGGACATTTAGTGCTAGGTTTGTCAATCACAAATTGCAGGGTGCATTTTTCCCCCAAATTTACGTTTGCACAAGTGAATGCTCATGCAATGCCGCCCCCTGCCCTCGCTCAACCAATTGCATGATAGTAAGGCTTGACAACCACCCCGGTCAAATGAGTCTGTGATTTTCATGTGCAAAGTAAGTTGGCGGAGAGGGTTTATGAAGCAGCGGTTTAAACCACTGCTTCACTTGAAAGATAAATAAGTATAGTAACCTTGTTACTTAAAGTACATAGGAGATTTGATCTTAAGAGTGACTTTCTGATTTACTTACTGGTCTCTGATGTATATCTCAGATCCTGAAGTGCTGCAACTGCGGCCTGTGTTCCCTGTACATCTGCGTCTGCTTCAGTGATATGAAGATACTGTGTTGAGGTTTCCACGGAATCGTCAACTGCCTGCAAAACATAATAATAAATAGTTAAAGGTACTTAAAGGGATAGAAAAGTCAAAATTAAAATGTACATGGGTAAATTTGAAATAGAAAATATTTTGCAACATACTAGCAAATATTGTTTCTAGTAAAGGTTATAGCTGTTTCTAGGATCAAGGATCAAAATTCAAACACCACGAGTGCATAGAGAGTTGGTGGTGGTGTGTACGGTGTCAGTGAAGGTAAGCTTGTATCATACAAGCCACTGCTAACTCTCTGAGGAGGTGTGATGTTTGAATGCACTTACATCATATGGGCTCCATATACAAAGCAGAATAAGCTGCTCGGGAGCACTTGCAGGCAGGTTCGCACATGCGAGCCTATTTATCGCACTGTAAGAAGCAGTGGTCATTAGACTGCTGCTTCTTACACTCTTTTCCAACCTCTGAGATGGCGAAGAGAAATTCCGCTGAACTCGCTCGCAAGGGGTGATTGACATGCCCTTTTCTCATGTGATTGGTCACGCGACAGAAGGCGTGGGCTTTATATGCTGACTTGAGCGTGTAATGATACATACAGCAGCTGCCGAACAGGTTCCGCTAGCGGTATGCCGCAAAATGTGAGTGGACAACTTATCAATTTTAGAAGCTTGTCCGCTTGCTGCTGAAGAACAGTAATTACTAATGGAAGTATATTACAAAACAAGCTTCTATTTAAGTGCACACATCCACAAATGTTATATTTCTATGCCTTACATTTAAACACTACAAAACAATATATAAACCATTTAACTAAACACAGCGAACAATTCATTATCATTTTACAAAAACCTATTCCTGCTTCATTAAAACTATTGACGTGCACAGCAGGGGAGCCTACCCAGGTAAGCAATAGAGATTACCCGTTATAGGACAGAATACAGCCGCAGGGTTTCGTGCAGGTAAAAAAAGAGACTTTATTGTAGGAACATTCACAGGGTGTTTGACAGACCCAGGGGTACACTGAGAACAATAACAAACGTCCAACGCGTTTCCTGCCCGGAGGCACTTCGTAGAGGCACTTCGTAGAGCGCCAACACATTAATCTTAACATTCATCCTCTATCTGAACCATAAACTTTCATTTTAACTTCCATGTTCCTTTAAAGGGTCATTATAGTAAGAAAAAATAAATGTATTAAATAATAATATTTTAGAGCATTTAAATGATATAACTAGTCATCCTGCACCCCTGCAAATGGGATGAACACATAGTAGAAGTACCGCTCAGAACCCCAAAGCACTTCTCGTCCAGAGCAGAAACTTGCCTCTGACCCAATCCACAGCCCTAGTTACACAGCAGGGTCATGCGACTAGAGCTGCTGTTTTGGTACTTCTACTATGTTTTTAACCCTTTAATAAATTAGAGTATGCATTTTTTATTACTATAATGCCCCTTTTACAACAACAAAGACGACCTATAATTTAAATGGGACTAGACATGGCAAAACAGAGGAGAAAAGGGATTTGGGAGTAATAGATAACAAGCTAAAGATAGGTGCAGAATACAGGGCAGTAGCTTCTAAGGCTAATAAGATACTAGCATTGATGCAAGGGAGGAAAGCATAACTCTGTCACTATATAAAATCCCTGGTAAGACCTCACCTTGAGTATGGAGTGCAGCTCTGGGGGCCAATCTCAAAAAAATACATTGCAGACTTAGAAAAAGTTCAGAGAAGGGCCACAAAACTAATAAGTGGAATAGAGAATATTAGCTAAACTATTTTCTCTACTAAAAGACTTGAGAGGTGATATGATTACTTTATATAAATATATTTAAGGCCCATTTACAGAGATGGCAGAAGCTCTGTTTACTCTAAGAAAAATGTTTGTAACAAGAGGTCACAATTTAAGGCTGGAGGAAAGGAGATTTAATCTCCACCAACGTAAACATTATTTCACTGTAAGATCAATCAAATTATGGAACTCATTACCTAAGGAGGTAGTAAGTGCCAATACCTTAGATACATTTAAAAAGGTGTAGATACATTTCTGGCTAGAAAAGTTCAGGGATATGATAATTTGTGTTAAAAAGGAGTTACCTTTTTAATTGCATTAATTTAAGCTCAACTGGAGCTTTTTTGTAAGTATATTAGATTTGTATCGGTTGAACTCGATGGACTTCTTCCTTTTTTTAACCTCATCTACTATGTTACTATGCAAAACGAAAATGCTAGAAAAAAGAACTGTATTTTTAATAAAATAGTAAAATATATGAATATAAGACATTCAAATTGCACATATAGCTGTTATATATATATATAAATTGAATGCATACAATTAATAAAGGGAAATCACACCTGAATTGTCAAGTAATTGCCATGTAATAATAGTCATTCTTTAAGTAAAAATTACATTATATTCAATGTAAGAGACAAAGTATGGTTGATACACTATACACTACGTAAGTTGCTTTCCCATTAATCACTTATATTAGATTGCTCTTACAAGAGAGGGTTCATGGCTTATCTAACAAAAGCCTTGACAGCACATGCATTCATCAGACAGATCCAGTAGCTTAGTTATGCACTATGTCAACACTTTGCAAGAAACACATTAAACCTTTGTTCCTGAGAAATCTCTGGCTGTCCTGATGTTAGGTGCAAGACAAATGAAAATAGAAATAAAGGTAAATGAGTTAAAAATGATGCTTGCATGCTTTCATTACCAAAGGCCACCAGCCTACAATTGACTTCCATAAATCCATAAGAAAGTGAATGTGTCTGGTTCAATTTAATTGATTAAAAAATATAATTTGTTGGTACTGACTGCAATGTAATGTGTTGTTGAAATACATTTTTGTTTGGCTCAATAACACAGACCATCCTATCCTTATAAATCAATGTATTCGTATTCAGTCACATTGCTTTCTAAAATATATGGAAGTCAGTATCAGCATCATATGTAGTATGAAGTAACCCCTCAGATGTTATCTTCCTAGATAATTAACCTTAAAGAAATATGAAACCCAAAATATAGTTATTTTCGTGTCTCACTTTTTAGTGTGTTTATTTTGCTCCCTTTACTCATATGCTAATTTTATTTACTTATCTTCACAGTTGTCACAATGTTAGTTTATTTTGTCATAGGATTCAGGATGTATTTTTATTGCCATTCTTATGATGCTTTGTGGTTTACACAGGACAGGGGAAAAAAAACCTCTATTTTTCTTATTACAGTACGTTGAAATATTATTATGACATTAAAAATGTTATGATCTTTGTTTATCATTGTTGCACAACAACACCCGAGGCGCACTCTTTTTCACCTTTTGCAAATAGCATTGTACCAAGACCAATATTTTAAAGGGACATGAAACTTAACTTTTTTCTTTCATGATTGAGATAGATTATACATTTTTTTTTAACAACACTATCTGACCCACTGCACAAAAAACACATAGGCCTAGATTTGGAGTTTGGCGGTAGCCGTGAAAACCAGCGTTAGAGGCTCCTAACGCTGGTTTTAGGCTACCGCCGGTATTTGGAGTCAGTCAAAAAAGGGTCTAACGCTCACTTTTCAGCCGCGACTTTTCCATACCGCAGATCCCCTTACGTCAATTGCGTATCCTATCTTTTCAATGGGATCTTTCTAACTCCGGTATTTAGAGTCGTGTCTGAAGTGAGCGTTAGAATTCTAATGACAAAACTCCAGCCGCAGAAAAAAGTCAGTAGTTAAGAGCTTTCTGGGCTAACGCCGGTTTATAAAGCTCTTAACTACTGTGCTCTAAAGTACACTAACACCCATAAACTACCTATGTACCCCTAAACTAAGGTCCCCCCACATCGCCGCCACTCGATTAAATTTTTTAACCCCTAATCTGCCGACCACCACCTACGTTATCCTAATGTACCCCTAATCTGCTGCCCCTAACACCGCCGACCCCTGTATTATATTTATTAACCCCTAACCTGCCCCCCACAATGTCGCCACCAGCTACCTACAATAATTAACCCCTAATCTGCCGACCGCAAAGCGCCGCTACTTACGTTATCCTTATGTACCCCTAATCTGCTGCCCCTAACACCGCCGACCCCTATATTATATTTATTAACCCCTAATCTGCCCCCCACAACGTCGCCTCCACCTGCCTACACTTATTAACCCCTAATCTGCCGAGCGGACCGCACCGCTATTATAATAAAGTTATTAACCCCTAATCCGCCTCACTAACCCTATAATAAATAGTATTAACCCCTAATCTGCCCTCCCTAACATCGCCGACACCTAACTTCAATTATTAACCCCTAATCTGCCGACTGGAGCTCACCGCTATTCTAATAAATTTATTAACCCTTAAAGCTAAGTCTAACCCTAACACTAACACCCCCCTAAGTTAAATATAATTTAAATCTAACGAAATAAATTAACTCTTATTAAATAAATTATTCCTATTTAAAGCTAAATACTTACCTGTAAAATAAATCCTAATATAGCTACAATATAAATTATATTTATATTATAGCTATTTTAGGATTTATATTTATTTTACAGGTAACTTTGTATTTATTTTAACCAGGTAAAATAGCTAAAATAGTTAAAATAATTACAAAATTACCTGTAAAATAAATCCTAACCTAAGTTACAATTAAACCTAACACTACACTATCAATAAATTAATTAAATAAAATACCTACAATTACCTACAATTAAACCTAACACTACACTATCAATACATTAATTAAATACAATATCTACAAATAAATACAATGAAATAAACTAACTAAAGTACAAAAAATAAAAAAGAACTAAGATACAAAAAATAAAAAAATATTTACAAACATTAGAAAAATATTACAACAATTTTAAACTAATTACACCTACTCTAAGCCCCCTAATAAAATAACAAAGCCCCCCAAAATAAAAAAAATGCCCTACCCTATTCTAAATTACAAAAGTTCAAAGCTCTTTTACCTTACCAGCCCTGAACAGGGCCCTTTGCGGAGGAAGGCCCCAAGAAATTCAGCTCTTTTGCCTGTAAAAAAAACCCCATACAATACCCCCCCCAACATTACAACCCACCACCCACATACCCCTAATCTAACCCAAACCCCTCTTAAATAAACCTAACACTAAGCCCCTGAAGATCTTCCTACCTTGTCTTCACCATACCAGGTTCACTGATCGATCCAGAAGAGCTCCTCCGATGTCCTGATCCAAGCCCAAGCAGAGGGCTGAAGAGGTCCATGATCCGGCTGAAGTCATCATCCAAGTGGGAGCTGAAGAGGTCCATGATCCGGCTGAAGTCTTCTATCAACGGCATCTTCAATCTTCTTTCTTCCGGAGCCATCATTTTCCAGCCGACGCGGAACATCCTCTTCTCCCGACGCCTACTCGCCGAATGCGGTTCCTTTAAATTACGTCATCCAAGATGGCGTCCCTCGAATTCCGATTGGCTGATAGGATTCTATCAGCCAATCGGAATTAAGGTAGGAAAATTCTGATTGGCTGATGCTAAAGTGAAAAAGAGAGTTCTTTTCTTCCCCTCTAAGTGCAGTGGAATGTGCCACTGTCACTTCCTGAGTCCTTATACAGAGCAGGAAGAGAGGCAGAGAGAGCAGTGTTTAAGCCACATCTTATTAAAGCAAGTGTTTTTTTACTCTTTTACAGCAAAGGATCGTTTTTGTATTTTGTTTACTCAAACTTTACACCCACTACCTTAGCAGCTTGCCTCTGTACTTCACACTAAATTATAGACTCATTTTCTGAACTCTCTGTAGCTCTGCTGTTTTATTACTTTAAAATGCAGTGGTCCCTCTCCCCCCCCTTGTGTGTGTGTGTCTCTCTCTCTCTATCCATCTCTCTCCTTATGTGTTGTTCTCCCCCATGGTCTCTTTCTCTCTCTGTCTCTCTTCCTCCCCCTCTGAATCTCATCCCTTATGTGTCTCTCTAACCCTCTGTGTGTGATTGTGTGTGTCTCTCTCTCTCTAACCCTCTGTGTGTGATTGTGTCTCTCTTTCTCTCTCTCTCTCTAACCTGTGCATGATTGTGTCTCTCTCTCTCTTTCTCTCTCTAACCCTCTGTGTGTGATTGTGTCTCTCTCTTTCTCTCTCACCCTCTGTGTGTGATTGTGTGTCTCTCTCTTTCTCTCTCTCTCTCTAACCCTCTGTGTGTGATTGTGTCTCTCTCTTTCTCTCTCACCCTCTGTGTGTGATTGTGTCTCTCTCTCTCTTTCTCTCTCACCCTCTGTGTGTGATTGTGTCTCTCTCTCTCTTTCTCTCTCTAACCCTCTGTGTGTGATTGTATCTCTCTCTTTCTCTCTCACCCTCTGTGTGTGATTGTGTGTCTCTCTCTCTCTAACCCTCTGTGTATGATTGTGTCTCTCTTTCTCTCTCTCTAACCTTCTGTGTGTGATTGTGTCTCTCTCTCTAACCCTCTGTGTGTGATTGTGTGTCTCTCTCTCTTTCTCTCTCTAACCCTCTGTGTGTGATTGTGTCTCTCTCTTTCTCTCTCTCTAACCCTCTGTGTGTGATTGTGTATCTCTCTCTTTCTCTCTAACCCTCTGTGTGTGATTGTGTCTCTCTCTCTCTCTCTCTCTCTCTCTCTCTCTCTCTAACCCTCTGTGTGAGATTGTGTTTCTCTCTCTAACCCTCTGTGTATGATTGTGTCTCTCTCTTTCTCTCTCTCTAACCCTCTGTGTGTGATTGTGTCTCTCTTTCTCTCTCTCTAACCCTCTGTGTGTGATTGTGTCTCTCTTTTTCTCTCTAACCCTCTGTGTGTGATTGTGTGTCTCTCTCTTTCTCTCTCTCTCTAACCCTCTGTGTGTGATTGTGTCTCTCTCTTTCTCTCTCACCCTCTGTGTGTGATTGTGTCTCTCTCTCTCTCTTTCTCTCTCTAACCCTCTGTGTGTGATTGTATCTCTCTCTTTCTCTCTCACCCTCTGTGTGTGATTGTGTCTCTCTCTCTCTAACCCTCTGTGTATGATTGTGTCTCTCTTTCTCTCTCTCTAACCCTCTGTGTGTGATTGTGTCTCTCTCTCTAACCCTCTGTGTGTGATTGTGTGTCTCTCTCTCTTTCTCTCTCTAACCCTCTGTGTGTGATTGTGTCTCTCTCTTTCTCGCTCTCTCTCTAACCCTCTGTGTGTGATTGTGTGTCTCTCTCTTTCTCTCTAACCCTCTCTGTGTGATTGTGTCTCTCTCTTTCTCTCTATTTCTCTCTCTCTCTAACCCTCTGTGTGTGTTTCCTTCTCTCTCTCTCTCTCTCTCTCTCTCTCTCTCTAACCCTCTGTGTGAGATTGTGTCTCTCTCTCTTTCTCTCTCTAACCCTCTGTGTATGATTGTGTCTCTCTCTTTCTCTCTCTCTAACCCTCTGTGTGTGATTGTGTCTCTCTTTCTCTCTCTCTAACCCTCTGTGTGTGATTGTGTGTCTCTCTCTCTAACCCTCTGTATGTGATTGTGTCTCTCTTTCTCTCTAACCCTCTGTGTGTGATTGTGTCTTTCAATCTCTCTTTATTTCTCTCTCTCTAGCCCTCTGTGTGTGATTGTGTCTCTCTTTCTCTCTCTCTAACCCTCTGTGTGTGATTGTGTCTCTCTTTCTCTCTCTCTCTAACCCTCTGTGTGTGATTGTGTCTCTCTCTCTCTAACCCTCTGTGTGTAATTGTGTCTCTCTCTCTCTAACCCTCTGTGTGTGATTGTGTCTCTCTCTCTATCTTTCTCTCTAAACCTCTGTGTCTCTCTCCCCCGTCTCTCTCTCCCTTTCCCCCCGAGTGCTTTTCTGTGTTTCTGTCTACCTTTTATTTATTTAATTAATGAATTGGTTGTGCCATCTGATGGTGTGGCTTTATTTAAAGGGGTGGGGTCAAGCGCCCCACCATCTTTTAATTTCACCAGCCGCCACTGGATCAAGACATTTTTATATTTACTGAATAATGAAAGAATCTATAAGCATAATTTGCAGCATTAAAGTAAAAAGTATGTTTTAAACATATTTTAATGGGCATGGATTTCTAGATCTCATAATCACAGCAAGCATTTTGTTATCTAGCAAGAGTTTCTGTTACAATCCTTTTAGACTAAAATCAGATGTTTACTAAGTTGACCAGTTTTCCAAGACACCATTTAAAGGGACATGAAACCCATATGCAAATTTAAATAACTTTCCAATTTACATCTAATATCTAATTTCTTCATTCTTTTGATATCCTTTGTTGAAAAGCATATCTAAATTTGCTCAGTAGCTGCTGATTGGTGGCTGCACATAGATACCTCATGTGATTGGCTCACCCATGTGCATTGATATTTCTTCAACAAAGGATATTTAAAGAATGAAGGCGTATCCTAGCCACTGCCTCACCAGCCTCTGACGTCACTGCACGTCACTGCTGCAAACTGCCCCCTTATTTCAGTTCTTTTGACAGACTTGCATTTTAGCCAATCAGAGCTCACTCCAGGGTAACTTCACGTGCATGAGCTCAATGTTATCTAGATCAAACACATGAACTAATGCCCGCTAGTGGTCAAAATGCATTCAGATTAGAGGCAGTCTTCAAGGTCTAAGAAATTAGCATACGAACCTCCTAGAATTATCTTTCAACTAAGAATACCAAGAGAACAAAGCAAAATTGGTGATACAAGTAAATTAGAACATTGTTTAAAATTACATTCCCTTTTTAAATCATGAAAGGTTTTTTTTTGGACTTGACTGTCGCTTTAAAGATACACTAGGAGATGAATTCTTTATTTCATGGTTAGGTAAGAACAGCTCAAACACTTTGCTAGCTTGGGAAAAAATAAATCCCTTTATGTCAGGCCTCTGATTCCCTTTGAACAGTTTTGCTTTACTAACCCACCAGTTAGGTGTACACTTACCTGCACAATTCATCTTTTCTGTTGGTATCTGACACCACAAAGTATTAAACACATATTTTTGGGTGGTACTAATCTCTGTTGGAAGGGATGTAAGGAGGTAGGCACAATGACCCACATTTGGTGGGTATGTCCAATATTATTGCTCTTTTGGACGAAAATCTTACAATATAGGTGCAGACTGCAAATAAAACTCTTTACCATTATGGCTAACAGTGCCAAACAGTTTATACCTAGACTTTGGAAGCAGACCCAAATTCCCTCAATCCAGGATTAGGGCCAACAAGTCTTGCAAAATCTTTTACTTCAATTATATTTTCTCTGATCAGGCAATTTAGATACATACAAGTTAATCAAGGAGCTATAGATACCACCTGACCCATTCCAGAACACACAAGACCTAGCCTAAACCTATTAAACCCAATAGTAATCAGCCCTACCATTAGACCCATATCATACCAGCGTCATTAGTTTAATAGATGGGGAAACACTTAAGGGGACTACAAAATCTGTCAAGAACGTCATACCACATGCATATTATTATAAAAAAATATTTGGTGTCCTTACCTCCCATTTAGAGTCTCCGTCATTTTCCATCAACTTTAGACCATGTTTATTCTTAAGATGTCGACTGAATTCCCATTTAGTACCATACACAAAACTGCATACAGGACACTTTATACCACCTAAAGAGGGGGAGGAAATACATGTTTTATATGTGTTTTACACAAGTTTGAACAACTCCAATCATTGCAACTGGCCAGATTTTAAGGGGATATGAAACACAAATGTTTTCCTTTATGATTTAACACATTTTACTAGTTTTGTATTCTCTGCAATGTCTTGGTATCTTTTGTTGAAAGAGCTAGCTGAATACATCTGGTGAGCCAATGGCAAGAGGCATACATGTACAGCCACCAATCGGCAGCCGGCTCTATGTATATGTATACAAAATTTCAGCTCTCTCCCACAAGCCAAGGATCTCAAGGTATTCGAGACAGAAGGAATCAGTGTCACAACATTTTTTTTTTCATTAATAAACCTTTGTTTTACATTAATATTTATAAATATAAATAAAATACTATAATCAAAAATATTTTTCAGTGGTATTTTGTGTTGTGTTCAAGTGTATCACTTAACCCACCACTTGTAATATTAACACTTACAGCACTACCTGTGCTATTAAAGTATGTAATATGCATTAAAATTAAGGACACTTTTTTCTTTACCATACACTTGTAATACCAGATCATGCTCTATTCTTTACACAAGGTCCTGCACATATGCTCAATTTGTAATCTAAAGTAATCTAGCACTAAATATTTGTTGTGCCCATCAAACAACTAACGCATGGTGCATTTATAACATCAGACCACTGCTATTTTCTAGATCTGCTAGCAATAAATAAAACAAGCGCGAAACCACACAAGGATGAACAGGCCGTATGCAATCTCCTAGACACATGCAAAACACGGAAATGGACTGCACTTTCAAACTGGATCGGGTACACATCCCATGACCCTGCAAAATGCACAGCCCTGGGTGATCAATAACACTCAAAGCCAGCTGCACAGTTTGTAGAGAGCCGGGCAGTTAACCCTATACAACTCTAGGTGCAAAGCCCATAGGGAAAATCACAGAACAACATAATTTATGTAAGAACTTACCTGATACATTAATTTCATTCATATTGGCAAGAGTCCATGAGCTAGTGACGTATGGGATATACAATCCTACCAGGAGGGGCAAAGTTTCCCAAACCTCAAAATGCCTATAAATACACCCCTCACCACACCCAAATTCAGTTTAACGAATAGCCAAGACGTGGGGTGATAAAGAAAGGAGTAAAAAGGAATTCGGAAATAATTGTGCTTTATACAAAAAAATCATAACCACCATAAAAAAGGGTGGGCCTCATGGACTCTTGCCAATATGAAAGAAATTAATTTATCAGGTAAGTTCTGACATAAATTATGTTTTCTTTCATGTAATTGGCAAGAGTCCATGAGCTAGTGACGTATGGGATAGCAATACCCAAGATGTGGAACTCCACGCAAAAGTCACTAGAGAGGGAGGGACAAAAAAACAAACAAAAAAAACAGACATTTCGCTGAAAAAAATGAATCCACAACCCAAATACAAGTTTATTCTCAAAAAAGAAAAACTTAAATCATAAGCAGAAGAATCAAACTGAAACAGCTGCCTGAAGAACTTTCCTACCAAAAACTGCTTCCGAAGAAGCAAACACATCAAAATGGTGGAATTTAGTAAATGTATGCAAAGAAGACCAAGTTGCTGCTTTGCAAATCTGATCAACTGAAGCTTAATTTTTAAAAGCCCAAGAAGTGGAAATTGATCTAGTAGAATGAGCTGTAATTCTTTGAGGCGGAGCTTTACCCAACTAAAATTAGCTTGATGAATCAAAAGCTTTAACCACGATGCCAAAGAAATGTCAGAAGCCTTCTGACCTTTCCTGGAACCAGAAAAGATAACAAATAGACTAGAAGTCTTCCTAAAATCTTTAGTGGCTTCAACATAATATTTCAGAGCTCTCACCCCATCCAAAGAATGTAAAGATCTCTCCAAAGAATTCTTAGGATTAGGACACAAAGAAGGGACAACAATTTCTCTATTAATGTTGTGAGAATTCACAACCTTAGGTAAGAATTTAAATGAAGTCCGCAAAACTGCCTTATCCTGATGAAAAATCAGAAAAGGAGATTCACAAGAGAGAGCAGATAATTCAGAAACTCTTCTAGCAGAAGAGATGGCCAAAAGGAACAACACTTTCCAGGAAAGTAGTTTAATGTCCAAAGAATGCATAGGCTCAAATGGAGGCGCCTGTAAAGCTTTCAAAACCAAATTAAGACTCCAAGGAGGAGAGATTGATTTAGTGACAGGCTTGATACGAACCATAGCCTGTACACAACAATATATATCAGGAAGTTTAGCAATTTTCCTGTGGAATAAAACAGAAAGAGCAGAGATTTGTCCTTTCAAGGAACTTGCAGACAAACCTTTATCCAAACCATCCTGAAGAAACTGTCAAATTCTAGGAATTCTAAAAGAATGCCAAGAGAATTTATGAGAAGAACACCATGAAATGTAAGTCTTCCAAACTAGATAATAAATCTTTCTAGAAACAGATTTATGAGCCTGCAACATAGTATTAATCACTGAGTCAGAGAAACCTCTATGACTAAGCACTAAGCCTTCAATTTCCATACCTTCAAATTTAATGATTTGAGATCCTGATGGAAAAATGGACCTTGAGATAGAAGGTCTGGCCTTAATGGAAGTGGCCAAGGTTGGCAAATGGACATCCGAACAAGATCCACATTCCAAAACCTGTGAGGCCATGCTGGAGCCACTAGCAGCACAAACAATTGCTCCATGATGATTTTGGAGATCACTCTTGGAAGAAGAGCTAGAGGCAGAAAAATATAAGCCAGTTGATAACACCAAGGAAGTGTCAACGCATCCACTGCTCCACCTGAGGATCCCTGGACCTGGACAGGTACCTGGGAAGTTTTTTTTTTTTAGATGAGAAGCCATCAGATCTATTTCTGGAAGCCCCCACATCTGAACAATCTGAGAAAACACATCTGGATGGAGAGACCATTCTCCCGGATGTAAAGTCTGATGACTGAGATAATCCGCTTCCCAATTGTCTATACCTGGGATAGGAACCGCAGAAATTAGACAGGAGTAGGATTCCGCCAAAACAAGTATCCGAGATACTTCTTTCACAGCTTGAGGACTGTGAGTTCCACCCTGATGATTGACATATGCCACAGTTGTGATTTTGTCTGTCTGAAAACAAATGAATGGTTCTCTCTACAACAGAGGCCAAAACTGAAGAGCCCTGAGTTTTGCACGGAGTTCTAAAATATTGATTGGTAATCTCGCCTCTTGATATTTCCAAACCCCTTGTGCTGTTAGAGATCCCCAACCTGAAAGACTCACATCTGTTGAGATCACAGTCCAGGTTGGACAAACAAAAGAGGCCCCTAAAATTATACAATGGTGATCTAACCACCAAGTCAGAGAAAGGATATTAATTGTGATATCCTTGTATAATCCCTGCACCATTGGTTCAGCATACAAAGCTGAAGAGGTCTCATATGAAAACGAGCAGAGGAAATCGCGTCCGATTCTGCAGTCATGAGACCTAAAACTTCCATGCACATAGCTACTGAAGGGAATGACTGAGACTGAAGGTTCCGACAGGCTGCAACCAATTTCAAACATTTCTTGTCTGTTAGAGACAAAGTCATGGACACTGAATCTATCTGGAAACCCAAAAAAGGTTACCTTTGTCTGAGAAATCAAAGAACTTTTTGGTAAATTGATCCTTCAACCATGTCTTTGAAGAAACAACACTAGCTGATTCACGTGAGATTCTGCAGAACGTATAGACTGAGCGAGTACCAAGATATCGTCCAAATAAGGAAACACCACAATTGATAATGCTCCTCTAAAAAAGAGAATCTCAGGAACCGTTAGTGATCTGGATGAATCAGAATATGAAGATATGCATCCTGTAAGTCTATTGTGGACATATAATGCCCTTGCTGAACAAAAGGCAGAATATAGTCACCATCTTGAAAGTTGGTACTCTTACATATCGATTCAAAATCTTTAGATCCAAAACTGTTCTGAATTAATTTTCTTTCTTTGGGACAATGAATCGATTTGAATAAAACCCCAGGCCCTGTTCCTGAAACAGAACTGGCATGATTACCCCTTATAACTCCAGTTCTGAAACATACTTCAGGAAAGCCTGAGCCTTTACTGGGTTTGCTGGAATGCATGAGAGAAAAAAATCTTCTCATAGGTGGTCTTACTCTGAATCCTATTCTGTACCCCTGAGAGACAATACTCTGAATCCAATGATTTTGGACCAAATTGATACAAACATCTTTGAAGAATTTTAATCTTTCCCCTACCAGCTGAGCTGGAATGAGGGCCGCACCTTCATGTGGACTTGGGGGCTGGCTTTGATCTCTTAAAAGGCTTGGATTTATTCCAATTTGAGAAAGGCTTCCAATTGGAAACAGATTCCTTTGGGGAAGGATTAGATATATGTTCCTTATTATGTCGAAAGGAACGAAAACGGTTAGAAGCTTTAGATTTATCCTGAGGCAAAAAACTCCCTTCCCCCCCAGTGACAGTTGAAATTATTGAATCCAACTAAGAACCAAATAATGTATTGCCTTGGAAAGAAAGAGAAAGCAATCTGGACTTAGAAGTCATATCAGCATTCCAAGATTTGAGCCACAAAGCTCTTCCAGCTAATATAGCTAAAGACATATATCTAACATCAATTTTGATGATATCAAAAATAGCATCACAAATGAAATTATTAGCATGTTGAATCAACTTAACAATGCTAGACAAATCATGATCTGATACCTGTTGCGCTAAAGTTTCCAACCAAAAAGTTGAAGCAGCTGCAACATCAGCCAAAGAAATTGCAGGCCTAAGAAGATGACCTGCATATAAATAAGCCTTCCTTAGATAAGATTCAAGTTTCCTATCTAAAGGATCTTTAAAAGAAGTACTATCTTCCGTAGGAATAGTAGTACGTTTAGCAAGAGTAGAGATAGCTCCATCAACTCTGGGGATCTTTTCCTAAAACTCCAATCTAACTGCTGGCAAAGGATACAATTTTGTAAACATTGAAGAAGGAATAAAAGAAGTACCAGGCCTATTCCATTCTATAGAAAACATATCAGAAATAGCATCAGGAAAAACCTCTGGAATAACCACAGGAGGTTTATAAACAGAATTTAAACGTTTACTAGTTTCCTCCATATCCAATATAATCAACACTTCTTTTAATAAAGAACTAATATACTCCATTTTAAATAAATAAGAGGATTTGTCAGTGTCAATATCTGAGGCAGGATCTTCTGAACCAGATAGATCCTCATCAGAGAATGATAAATCAGTATGTTGCCGGTCATTTGAAATTTCATCAACAATATGAGAAGTTTTAAAAGACCCATTACGTTTATTAGAAGGCGGAATGGCAGACAAAGCCTTCTGAATAGAATCAGAAATAAGTTCTTTTAAATTAACAGGTATATCTTGTGCATTAGATGTTCAGAGAACAGCAACAGGTAATGAACTACTACTGATGGATACATTTTCAGAATGCAAAAGTTTATCATGACAACTATTACAAACCACAGCTGGAGGTATAATCTCCACAAGTTTACAACAAATGCACTTAAGCTTTGGTAGAACTGTTATCAGGCAGCAGGGTTCCAACAGTGAATTCTGAGACAGGATCAGATTGAGACATCTTGCAAATGTAAGAGAAAAAAACAACATAAAGCAAAATTATCAATTTCCTTATATGGCAGTTTCAGGAATGGGGAAAAACGCAAACAGCATAGCCCTCTGACATAGAAAAAGACAAGAGGCTAATAGGAATAAGGTCTTAAATAATGAAAATATTTGGCGCCAAGTATGACGCACAACAAACAGAAAAATATTTTTTGCCGCCAAAAACGTCCAAAAATGACACACTCGCGTCATAGATGACACAACCTTGTGAAGGACTCGGCGTCAACTAAGACGCCGGAAATGATGAATTTGCGTCAACGAACGTAACTGTGCACCAAAAAATCTTGCGTCAAGAATGACGCAATAAACTTTGGTATTTTGCGCACTCGCGAGCCTAATTCTGCCCGCAAATTTAAAAGACAGTCAATTTGAAAAAGAGACTATACCCCAGGTAAGAAATACATTTTCATAAAAAAACATTTCCCAGATATGAAACTGACAGTCTGCAAAAAGTAAATATACTGAAAACCTGAATCATGGCAAATATAAGTACAATACATATATTTAGAACTTTATACAAATACATAAAGTGCCAAACCATAGCTGAGAGTGTCTTAAGTAATTAAAACATACTTACCAAAAGACACCCATCCACGTATTGCAGATAGCCAAACCAGTACTGAAACGGTTATCAGTAGAGGTAATGGAATATGAGAGTATATCGTCGATCTGAAAAGAAAGGTAGGAGATACATCTCTATGATCGATAACAGAGAACCTATGAAATAGATCCCCGTGAGGAAAACCATTGCATTCAATAGGTGATACTCCCTTCACATCCCTCTGACATTCACTGGACTCTGAGAGGAATCGGGCTTCAAAAATGCTGAGAAGCGCATATCAACATAGAAATCTTAGCACAAACTTACTTCACCACCTCCATAGCAGGCAAAATTTGTAAAACTGAATTGTGGGTGTGGTGAGGGGTGTATTTATAGGCATTTTTACATGAAAGAAAAATTAATACTCTTCCTATTTTGCTTTTAATCTTAGCTGTGAGCTTGCAAGAGAGTGTCAGACTTTCTTTGAGTGATATATTATTTGTTTTGTAACTTTCCAATTTACTTTTATCATGAATTTGCTTTGTTCACTTGATATACTTTATTGAAAGCTAGATAGGCTCATATGCTAATTTCTAATAGACATGTGCAATTCGTTTTGACGAATTTAGTTTTTGGACGAATTTTGGATGAATCTGAATTGGCACCATAACTAAAATCCAGAAAAATGAAGAAAACAAATAAATCATTTTCCAAATTTTCTGATCCATTCTTATTTATTCTAACTAATCTATTCTAATCCACCATCACCCCACATCCCCAACACTAAATAAAATACTAAATAAATCAATTAAAGCCTAAACCATCGTTCCCCCCATATCACCAACACTAACTTAATCTATTAACCTCTAAACCGCCTTCCCCCCACATCGCCAACACTAAATAAAACACTAACTAAACCTTTTAACCCCTAAACTGCCGATCACCCACATTGCTAACACTAACTAAACCTACTAACCTCTAAACTGCTGTCCCCCCACATTGCCAACACTAAATAAAACACTAACTAAACCTATTAACCCCTAAACCGCCAACCACCCACATCGCCAACACTAACTAAACCTATTAACCTCTAAACTGCTGCCCCCCCATCAGCAACACTAAATATATTTACCTCTAAATCGCTGCCCCTCACACATCGCTAACACTAAATAAAACACTCACTAACTAAACCTATTAACCCCTAAACTGCTGACCACCCGCATCGTCAACACTAATTAAACCTATTAAGTTCTAAACTACCCTCCCCCCTGTCAACTCTAAATAAAGCTATTAAGCTCTAAACCGCTGTCCCCCCACATCACCAAAACTAAATAAAGCTATTAACCTCTAAACTGCCCCACCCACATCGCCAACACTAAATAAATCTATTAACCCCTAAGCCGCCGACCACCCACATCGCCAACACTAACTAAACCTATTAACCTCAAAACCATCCTGCCCCCACATTGCCAACACTAAATAAAGCTATTAAGCTCTAAACCGCTGTCCCCCCAAATCGCCAACACTAAATAAAGCTATTAACCTCTAAACTGCCACCCCCGACATCGCAAACACTGAACAAAATTATTAACATCTAAACCGCCGTCCTCCCACATCGCAACTACCTAAATTAAACTATTAACACAATCTAGCACCCCCTAACATTAACATAATTAAAATAGACCTAAATAAAAGTTACAATATTACAAACTACCTAGTTAAAATAAATACAAACTTACCTGTGAAATAAAAATAAAACCTAAGCTTGTTACAATATTACTAACTACCTAGTTAAAATAAATAAAAACTTACCTGTGAAATAAATATAAAGCCTAAGCTTAAGGTGAAGGTACACTTTGATGAATGAAAACCCGGTTTTTAAAAATACTATTAAAAAACAGAATTTATGCTTACCTGATAAATTACTTTCTCCAACGGTGTGTCCAGTCCACGGCGTCATCCTTACTTGTGGGATATTCTCTTCCCCAACAGGAAATGGCAAAGAGTCCCAGCAAAGCTGGCCATATAGTCCCTCCTAGGCTCCGCCCATCCCAGTCATTCGACCGACGTACAGGAGGAAATATATATAGGAGAAACCATATGGTACCGTGGTGACTGTAGTTAGAGAAAATAATTCATCAGACCTGATTAAAAAACCAGGGCGGGCCGTGGACCGGACACACCGTTGGAGAAAGTAATTTATCAGGTAAGCATAAATTCTGTTTTCTCCAACATTGGTGTGTCCGGTCCACGGCGTCATCCTTACTTGTGGGAACCAATACCAAAGCTTTAGGACACGGATGAAGGGAGGGAGCAAATCAGGTTACCTAAACGGAAGGCACCACAGCTTGCAAAACCTTTCTCCCAAAAATAGCCTCCGAAGAAGCAAAAGTATCAAATTTGTAAAATTTGGCAAAAGTGTGCAGTGAAGGCCAAGTCGCTGCCTTACATATCTGGTCAACAGAAGCCTCGTTCTTGAAGGCCCATGTGGAAGCCACAGCCCTAGTGGAGTGAGCTGTGATTCTTTCAGGAGGCTGCCGTCCGGCAGTCTCATAAGCCAATCGGATAATGCTTTTAAGCCAAAAGGAAAGAGAGGTAGAAGTCGCTTTTTGACCTCTCCTTTTCCAGAATAAACAACAAACAAGGAAGATGTTTTTCTAAAATCTTTTGTAGCCTCTAAATAGAATTTTAGAGCACGGACTACGTCCAAATTGTGTAACAAACGTTCCTTCTTTGAAACTGAATTCGGACACAAAGAAGGTACAACTATCTCCTGGTTAATATTTTTGTTAGAAACAACCTTAGGAAGAAAACCAGGCTTAGTACGCAAAACCACCTTATCTGCATGGAACACCAGATAGGGCGGAGAACACTGCAGAGCAGATAACTCTGAAACTCTTCTAGCAGAAGAAATTGCAACCAAAAACAAAACTTTCCAAGATAGTAACTTAATATCTATGGAATGTAAAGGTTCAAATGGAACCCCTTGAAGAACTGAAAGAACTAGATTTAGACTCCAGGGAGGAGTCAAAGGTCTGTAAACAGGCTTGATCCTAACCAGAGCCTGAACAAATGCTTGAACATCTGGCACAGCTGCCAGTCTTTTGTGTAGTAAGACAGATAAAGCAGAGATCTGTCCCTTTAGAGAACTTGCAGATAATCCTTTCTCCAAACCTTCTTGTAGAAAGGAGAGAATCTTAGGAATTTTTATCTTATTCCATGGGAATCCTTTGGATTCACACCAACAGATATATTTTTTCCATATTTTATGGTAAATTTTTCTAGTTACCGGTTTTCTGGCCTGAACCAGAGTATCTATCACAGAATCTGAAAACCCACGCTTCGATAGAATCAAGCGTTCAATCTCCAAGCCGTCAGCTGGAGGGAGACCAGATTTGGATGTTTGAATGGACCCTGAACAAGAAGGTCCTGTCTCAAAGGTAGCTTCCATGGTGGAGCCGATGACATATTCACCAGGTCTGCATACCAAGTCCTGCGTGGCCACGCAGGAGCTATCAAGATCACCGAGGCCCTCTCCTGATTGATCCTGGCTACCAGCCTGGGAATGAGAGGAAACGGTGGAAATACATAAGCTAGGTTGAAGGTCCAAGGTGCTACTAGTGCATCTACTAGAGTCGCTTTGGGATCCCTGGATCTGGACCCGTAGCAAGGAACCTTGAAGTTCTGACGAGACGCCATCAGATCCATGTCTGGAATGCCCCATAATTGAGTTATTTGGGCAAAGGTCTCCGGATGGAGTTCCCACTCCCCCGGATGGAATGTCTGACGACTCAGAAAATCCGCCTCCCAGTTTTCCACTCCTGGGATGTGGATCGCAGACAGGTGGCAGGAGTGATCCTCCGCCCATTGAATTATTTTGGTCACTTCTTTCATTGCCAGGGAACTCCTTGTTCCCCCCTGATGATTGATATATGCAACGGTCGTCATGTTGTCTGATTGGAACCTTATGAATCTGGCCTTTGCTAGTTGAGGCCAAGCCCTGAGAGCATTGAATAGCGCTCTCAGTTCCAGAATGTTTATCAGGAGAAGAGACTCTTCCCGAGACCATAGACCCTGAGCTTTCAGGGATTCCCAGACCGCGCCCCAGCCCACTAGACTGGCGTCGGTCGTGACAATGACCCACTCTGGTCTGCGGAAGCTCATTCCCTGGGACAGATGGTCCAGGGTCAGCCACCAACGGAGTGAATCTCTGGTCTTTTGATCTACTTGAATCATTGGAGACAAGTCTGTATAATCCCCATTCCACTGTTTGAGCATGCACAGTTGTAATGGTCTTAGATGAATTCGTGCAAAAGGAACTATGTCCATTGTTGCAACCATCAACCCTACTACTTCCATGCACTGCGCTATGGAAGGACGAGGAACAGAATGAAGCACTTGACAAGAGCTTAGAAGTTTTGATTTTCTGACCTCTGTCAGAAAAATCCTCATTTCTAAGGAATCTATTATTGTTCCCAAGAAGGGAACTCTTGTTGACGGGGACAGAGAACTTTTTTCTTTGTTCACCTTCCATCTGTGTGATCTGAGAAAGGCTAGAACGATGTCCGTATGAGCCTTTGCTTTGACAGGGACGACGCTTGTATTAGAATGTCGTCCAAGTAAGGTACTACTGCAATGCCCCTCGGTCTTAGAACCGCTAGAAGGGACCCTAGCACCTTTGTGAAAATCCTTGGAGCAGTGGCTAACCCGAATGGGAGGGCCACAAACTGGTAATGCTTGTCAAGAAAAGCGAACCTTAGGAACTGATGATGTTCTTTGTGGATAGGAATATGTAGGTACGCATCCTTTAGATCCACGGTAGTCATAAATTGACTTTCCTGGATAGTGGGTAGAATCGTTCGAATGGTTTCCATCTTGAACGATGGTACCCTGAGAAATTTGTTTAGGATCTTCAAGTCCAAAATTGGTCTGAAAGTTTCCTCTTTTTTGGGAACTACGAACAGATTGGAATAAAATCCCATTCCTTGTTCCTTTATTGGAACTGGGTGTATCACTCCCATCTTTAACAGGTCTTCTACACAATGTAAGAATGCCTGTCTCTTTATTTGGTTTGAGGATAAGTGAGACATGTGGAACCTTCCCCTTGGGGGTAGTTCCTTGAATTCCAGGAGATAACCTTGAGAAACTATTTCTAGCGCCCAGGGATCCTGAACATCTCTTGCCCAAGCCTGAGCAAAGAGAGAGAGTCTGCCCCCCACTAGATCCGGTCCCGGATCGGGGGCTACTCCTTCATGCTGTTTTGTTAGCAGTGGCAGGCTTCTTGGCCTGCTTACCCTTGTTCCAGCCTTGCATCGGTTTCCAGGCTGGTTTGGGTTGTGAGGTATTACCCTCTTGCTTAGAGGATGCAGAATTAGAGGCCGGTCCGTTCCTGAAATTGCGAAAGGGACGAAAATTAGACTTATTTTTAGCCTTAAAAGACCTATCTTGTGGAAGGGCGTGGCCCTTTCCCCCAGTGATGTCTGAAATAATCTCTTTCAATTCTGGTCCAAATAGAGTTTTACCTTTGAAAGGGATGTTAAGCAATTTTGTCTTGGATGACACATCCGCTGACCAAGACTTTAGCCAAAGCGCTCTGCGCGCCATGATAGCAAACCCTGAATTTTTCGCCGCTAATCTAGCTAATTGCAAAGCGGCATCTAAAATAAAAGAGTTAGCCAATTTAAGTGCGTGAACTCTGTCCATAACCTCCTCATATGGAGTCTCTCTACTGAGCGACTTTTCTAGTTCCTCGAACCAGAACCACGCTGCTGTAGTGACAGGAACAATGCACGAAATTGGTTGTAGAAGGTAACCTTGCTGTACAAAAATCTTTTTAAGCAAACCTTCCAATTTTTTATCCATAGGATCTTTGAAAGCACAACTATCTTCGATAGGAATAGTAGTGCGTTTGTTTAGAGTAGAAACTGCCCCCTCGACCTTAGGGACTGTCTGCCATAAGTCCTTTCTGGGGTCGACCATAGGAAATAATTTCTTAAATATAGGGGGGGGGAACAAAAGGTATGCCGGGCTTTTCCCACTCCTTATTTACTATGTCCGCCACCCGCTTGGGTATAGGAAAAGCGTCGGGGTGCACCGGAACCTCTAGGAACTTGTCCATCTTGCATAATTTCTCTGGAATGACCAAGTTGTCGCAATCATCCAGAGTAGATAACACCTCCTTAAGCAGTGCGCGGAGATGTTCTAATTTAAATTTAAATGTCACAACATCAGGTTCAGCTTGATGAGAAATTTTTCCTGAATCTGAGATTTCTCCATCTGACAAAACCTCCCTCATGGCCCCTTCAGATTGGTGTGAGGGTATGACAGAACAATTATCATCAGCGCCCTCTTGCTCTTCAGTGTTTAAAACAGAGCAATCGCGCTTTCTCTGATAAGTAGGCATTTTGGATAAAATATTTGCTATGGAGTTATCCATTACAGCCGTTAATTGTTGCATGGTAATAAGCATTGGCGCACTAGATGAACTAGGGGCCTCCTGCGTGGGCAAAACTGGTGTAGACACAGTAGGAGATGATGTAGTATCATGTTTACTCCCCTCATCTGAGGAATCATCTTGGGCAATTTCATTATCTGTGGCAGTACTGTCCTTACTTTGTTTGGACGCTATGGCACAATTATCACATAAATTTAAATGGGGAGACACATTGGCTTTCATACATATAGAACATAGCTTATCTGAAGGTACAGACATGTTAAACAGGCTTAAACTTGTCAACAAAGCACAAAAAACGTTTTAAAACAAAACCGTTACTGTCTCTTTAAATTTTAAACAGAAAACACTTTATTACTGAATATGTGAAAAAGTATGAAGGAATTGTTCAAAATTACCAAAATTTCACCACAGTGTCTTAAAGCATTAAAAGTATTGCACACCAAATTTCAGAGCTTTAACCCTTAAAATAACGGAACCGGAGCCGTTTATAAATTTAACCCCTATACAGTCCCAGCTATAGTCTTTGCTGAGACCCAACCAAGCCCAGAGGGGAATACGATACCAATTGACGCCTTCTAGAAGCTTTTCCAGCAATTTTTAGATCCTCACACATGCATCTGCATGCCCTGCTCTCAAAAAACAACTGCGCAGTAATGGCGCGAAAATGAGGCTCAGTCTATAACTAGGAAGGCCCCCTGACTGGAAAAGGTGTCTAACACAGTGCCTGCCGTTTAATAAACGTTCCCCAAGTTTATAAATGCAAATTGTTAGCCTAAATCAGAATAAAATGCCCAAATAAAGCAATCGATTTAGCCCATAAAAATGTCTACCATTATTTTAGCCCATAATAGACCCTTTATTCTGTTTGTTTGACTAAGAAAATGGCTTACCGGTCCCCATGAGGGGGAATGACAGCCTTCCAGCATTACATGGTCTTGTTAGAAATATGGCTAGTCATACCTTAAGCAGAAAAGTCTGCTAACTGTTTCCCCCAACTGAAGTTACTTCATCTCAACAGTCCTATGTGGAAACAGCAATCGATTTTAGTTACTGTCTGCTAAAATCATCTTCCTCTCACAAACAGAAATCTTCATCCTTTTCTGTTTTAGAGTAAATAGTACATACCAGCACTATTTTAAAATAACAAACACTTGATAAAAGAATAAAAACTACATTTAAACACCAAAAAACTCTTAACCATCTCCGTGGAGATGTTGCCTGTGCAACGGCAAAGAGAATGACTGGGGTGGGCGGAGCCTAGGAGGGACTATATGGCCAGCTTTGCTGGGACTCTTTGCCATTTCCTGTTGGGGAAGAGAATATCCCACAAGTAAGGATGACGCCGTGGACCGGACACACCAATGTTGGAGAAACAGGGGCACTTTCATTCAATGTTTAGAAAGCAAACGTTTTTATTAAAAACGTACCTTTCTTCTTTTCACAGCCAGAGTAGCTTCCCCCGCCTGCAGATCCTCTCTTCACACGTCAGCAATGACTAATCCGGCTTCCACCAATCACAGCATGGCCTCAGGCAATGACTCCCCTTGGGGGAAAGCCGTGATTGGAGGAAGCCAGATTAGTCATTACTGACGTGTGAAGAGAGGATCTTTGTGTGGGGGAAGCTGCTCTGGCTGTGAAAAGAAGAAAGGTAAGTTTTTAAACAAAACAGCTGCTTTCTAAACTTTGATGAATGAAAGTACCCCTGTTTTTAATAGTATTTTTAAAAACTGGGCTTTCATTCTTCAAAGTTTACATTCACTTTACACTAAAATAATATTAAACCTAACATTTATTGTTTTAAAAAAAAAATAATACATTAAATAAAAAACCTAACATTACTAAAAATTATGAAACCTAACATTACAAAAAAATAAAAACTACCACTAAAAAAAAATAACAAACAAAATTATCCAAAATAATAATAAAAAAATATTCCTATTCTAATACCCCGTTTAAAAAACCCCCCAAAAAAACACCCCAAAATAAAAAAAACTAATCTATAATAAACTACCTATAGCCCTTAAAAGGGCCTTTTGTAGGGCATTGCCCTAAAGTTAACAGCTCTTTTGCCAATAAATTAAACCAAATACCCCCTAACATTACAACCCCCCACCCCCCAAAATAAAAAAAAAACTAACCAAAAAAAAACTAATCTACCCATTGCCCCGAAAAGGGCATTTGTATGGGTATTGCCCTTAAAAGGACATTACGTTCTTTTTCAGCCAATTAAAAATAAAAAAATCCCTGATCTTAAAATAAAAAAAAACCTAACACCCCAAAATCAGTACTCACGATTGATGAAGTCTGGACATCCATCTTTTCCCCAGCAGCAAAACATCCTAATCCAGGCAGCTTCATCTTCATCCATCGTGGGTCCGGCATCTTCTATCTTCATTACGGAGGCAGAGCGGTCGGTGGATGTGCGGGGGCGGAGGTACGTATCGGTCCGACATGGAGGTCCTCTTCATGCGATCCTCCGCCACACACTGAAGATTAAATGCAAGGTACCCCTTTTATAATGGGGTACCCTTGCATTCCTATTGGCTGAAAAATTCAAAGCAGCCAATAGGATGAGAGCTGCTTAAATCATTCAGTCTTCAGTGTGTGGCAGACGATCGCATGAAGAGGACCTATGCCCATCCATCGACCGCTCTGCCTCCGCCATGAAGAAAGAAGATGCCGGACCCGCGATGGATGAAGATGTTTCGCCACTGGGAAGAAGATGGATGTCCGGATTTCATCAATCATAAGTACCGATTTTAGGGTTAGTGTGTTTTTTTTTGGGGGGGTTCTTTTTAGATTAGAAAAAACGGTGGGTTTAAGGTGCGCAAATCTACCCCTGCACTATACACTAATATGCTCCCAGTAAAGCAGATAATCAAAGATAGGTACAAAGAGAAAAGAGGTGTGTGTATGCGCTAAACAGCTGCGGGGAAAAAAAGGGTAATTTACAGTCGTAAAATATTTCTTATAAATAAGTGTGTCAAGGATGTGTAATACAAAACTAATAGGTTTATAATATAAATAATCTTATATAGATATATCATAAAATATGGCTAATCATCTAAAAATGAATCTAGTATCAAAAAACAGGTTTAGCAAACATAAGATTTATTAATCTCAAATAAAAAGATATATTAATCTAGATTAAACATTCACATAAACATATTTGATTAAGTGTTAATATGACCGGTCATACGTTAATAAAAATCAACGGAAAAATAAAGTATAAAATCGTGCTGATAATAGCTGTAAATGTATACAGGGAGTGCAGAATTATTAGGCAAATAAGTATTTTGACCACATTATCCTCTTTATGCATGTTGTCTTACTCCAAGCTGTATAGGCTCGAAAGCCTACTACCAATTAAGCATATTAGGTGATGTGCATCTCTGTAATGAGAAGGGGTGTGGTCTAATGACATCAACACCCTATATCAGGTGTGCATAATTATTAGGCAACTTCCTTTCCTTTGGCAAAATGGGTCAAAAGAAGGACTTGACAGGCTCAGAAAAGTCAAAAATAGTGAGATATCCTGCAGAGGGATGCAGCACTCTTAAAATTGCAAAGCTTCTGAAGCGTGATCATCGAACAATCAAGCGTTTCATTCAAAATAGTCAACAGGGTCGCAAGAAGCGTGTGGAAAAACCAAGGCGCAAAATAACTGCCCATGAACTGAGAAAAGTCAAGCGTGCAGCTGCCAAGATGCCACTTGCCACCAGTTTGGCCATATTTCAGAGCTGCAACATCACTGGAGTGCCCAAAAGCACAAGGTGTGCAATACTCAGAGACATGGCCAAGGTAAGAAAGGCTGAAAGACGACCACCACTGAACAAGACACACAAGCTGAAACGTCAAGACTGGGCCAAGAAATATCTCAAGACTGATTTTTCTAAGGTTTTATGGACTGATGAAATGAGAATGAGTCTTGATGGGGCAGATGGATGGGCCCGTGGCTGGATTGGTAAAGGGCAGAGAGCTCCAGTCTGACTCAGACGCCAGCAAGGTGGAGGTGGAGTACTGGTTTGGGCTGGTATCATCAAAGATCAGTTTGTGGGGCCTTTTCGGGTTGAGGATGGAGTCAAGCTCAACTCCCAGTCCTACTGCCAGTTTCTGGAAGACACCTTCTTCAAGCAGTGGTACAGGAAGAAGTCTGCATCGTTCAAGAAAAACATGATTTTCATGCAGGACAAAGCTCCATCACACGCGTCCAAGTACTCCACAGCGTGGCTGGCAAGAAAGGGTATAAAAGAAGAAAATCTAATGACATGGCCTCCTTGTTCACCTGATCTGAACCCTATTGAGAACCTGTGGTCCATCATCAAATGTGAGATTTACAAGGAGGGAAAATAGTACACCTCTCTGAACAGTGTCTGGGAGGCTGTGGTTGCTGCTGGACGCAATGTTGATGGTGAACAGATCAAAACACTGACAGAATCCATGGATGGCAGGCTTTTGAGTGTCCTTGCAAAGAAAGGTGGCTATATTGGTCACTGATTTGTTTTTGTTTTGTTTTTTAATGTCAGAAATGTATATTTGTGAATGTTGAGATGTTATATTGGTTTCACTGGTAAAAATAAATAATTGAAATGGGTATATATTTGTTTTTTGTTAAGTTGCCTAATAATTATGCACAGTAATAGTCACCTGCACACACAGATATCCCCCTAAAATAGCTATAACTAAAAACAAACTAAAAACTACTTCCAAAACTATTCAGCTTTGATATAAATGAGTTTTTTGGGTTCATTGAGAACATGGTTGTTGTTCAATAATAAAATTAATCCTCAAAAATACAACTTGCCTAATAATTCTGCACTCCCTGTAAAGGCAACTGAATCTAGAGAATCTTAGAATAGTTGCCACATATATGAATTAATCCACCTTTATAGTACTGACACAAAAAAGGAGTGCAGTGAAGATAAAAGTTCCGATATGTTGGTATAAAAAGTTCCGTTTTGGAATAGGCTTATGTCAAAGTTTATGTTAAAGTTCCGTTATAGGAAACAACTGGTGTTAAAGCAACATATAGGGATAATGTTGTTATGATTCCGGTATTCCAAATTTTCCAAATGTTCAAACAAAGGTTATTAACGGATGGTGTTAAAAGATAATATTTACTTTAAAAGTTTAAAAGTTACCTCTGACTCCCACGCTGTGGTGCCCCTACACCTCTATAGTGCCTACCTGCTCTTGTCTCGAGCTGAATCCTTCGTCTAGGTACGGCACAGGTGTCCAAAGCGGCTTCCAACAGCTGGTGACGTCAGGAACGTTGGATGCGTGTCAAATATAGGTCCGGTTAAAAAATGTGAAACTCTGCGCAGAGTACTTTAAAAATTGACAAAGTAGTTCCCACGAATCCTCTGTAATCCTTGTTAATAGTAATTTCTTATCACCTTGTGATTAATAGTCTAGCTCCATCAACGCGTTTCGCCATGTAGCATGGCTTTATCAAGATGGTTTAGACTAATTTTAAGATCCTTTATAAATGTATAGTTCATTCATGATTGGTCCAGGTTTGATTGTTAATTCTTTAAGGACATCCCTTACTTAAGGTGGATTTTCTTAAAGGTGGATTTCCTAAGTTCTTATTCTCTATTTTATAAAGCTATTTTCTCTGTTATTTACACATAAAACAATTGTCTAAAAATAATTCATTCTAATATGAAGCCGTGAAGTTATATTTTTACTGATTCATTACTTACTCAAATAAATATGTACAATCTATATGATTATTTTCTTTAAAACATCTGATTGGGGATTGATTTAATACAAACATAGTAATATTTATCTATCTAAGTCTATCATCTAAAGCTCTAAACCCTTATTGGAAATCTTATAAAGCTCACATAAAGGATGTATAATATGCAAATGATGTTGAATCTTCGTTTATAGATATATTTAATAAAATATCCAAATTCGGACTATTTTAATAACAACTAACCTCTATGTTTATATTTAGTGAAACATATGTTGAAAACTATCAGTACTCACAATAAATGTGTGCGAGTAAAAAATTATACAACTATATTTTTTGTTAAACCGTTATTAACTCTATATGCTAGTACTTTATAGTTGATCTTATGGTACCTAAATATGGGAATAAGAGGTTTTAAAATTGTATACTTATAAGAAACTAATTATATTAAGAAATACATATCTGTATGGGAACACCAATTTACCCAAGAGCATGAGTTGGGAGCAAGCCTCGTGCTGTTCAAAAGATATATTGATGATATACTAATAGTTTTGAAGGGGAGTGAGGAAAGCTTGTTGACCTTCTTTGAGGATATGAACCATAATGATCTAAACTTGAAATTCACTTATACAATAAGTAGACAACAAATAACGTTTTTAGATTTTGGACATTTTATATATTTTTAATGGGCTGAAAAAGAGCTGAATGTCCTTTTAAGTGCAATGCCCATACAAATACCCTTTTTATTATAGATTATGTTTTTTTTATTTTGAGGTGTCTTTTTTAAACGGGGGTATTGGAATAGGAATATTTTTTATTATTTTGGAAATTATGTTTTTTTTTTTGTAATGGTATATTTATTTTTATTTTAGTGTTTATTATTTTTGTATTTGTAGTTTTAATTTTTTTTAATTTTAGGTTTTCCTATTTTTAGTAATGTAATGTAGTAACATGTAATTTTTACGTTTTTTTAGTTTAGTTTTATTTTTATTTCACAGGTAAGTTTGTATTTAGTAGTAGTAGTAGGTAGTTAGTAATATTATAGCTTTAATTTAGGTCTATTTTAATTATGTCAATGTTAGGGGGTGTTAGGGATTAATTGTTTAATTTAGGTAGTTATGATGGGGGGGACGGCGGTTTAGAGGTTAATAATTTTATTTAGTGTTTCCGATGTGGGGGGTGGCAGTTTAAGGGTTAATCGTTTTATTTAGGGAGTCGCAATGTGGGGGGATGGGGGTTTAAGGGTTAATAGCTTTATTTAGTCTTGGTGATGTTGGGGGATGGCAGTTTAGAGGTTAATAGGTTTAGTTAGTGTTGGCGATGTGGGGGACGGCGGTTTAGAGGTTAATAGCTTTATTTAGTCTTGGCGATGTTGGGGGACGGCAGTTTAAAGGTTAATAGGTTTAGTTAGTGTTGGCGATGTGGGTGGATGACGGTTTAGAGGTAAATAGGTTTAGTTAGTGTCGGCGATGTGGGGGACGGCGGTTTAGAGGTTAATAGGTTTAGTTATTGTTATTGTTAACGGTGTGGGGGGGGCGGCGGTTTAGATGTTAATAGGTTTAGTTAGTGTTGACAATGTAGGGGACGGCGGTTTAGAGGTTAATAGGTTTAGTTAGCGTTGAAGATGTGGGGGGATGGCGGTTTAGAGGTTAATAGGTTTAGTTAGTGTTGGAGATGTGGGGGGATGACGGTTTAGAGGTAAATAGGTTTAGTTAGTGTTGGCGATGTGGGGAGATGGTGGTTTAGAGGTTAATAGGTTTTTATTTCGTTTTGGCGATGTGGGGAGGATATCGGTTTAGATAATTTAGTTTCAGCATATTCCTTATGTTAAGTTAAATAATTTTTTTGATTAATTCGCTATTTCAAATCCATTCTTTATTCATATTCATTATTCTATTCTAAACTTTGGATCCGAAATAACGAATAGATCCAAAAAAACAATTTAACTTAACTAATTATTTATTTAACTAATGAAAACTAAACAAATGTTTTGGCTGTGCTCATGTCTAATTTCCAAGCCCTTGAAGGCAGCCTCTAGGAAACAAAAAAAATGAGTGTTTGACTTTATTGCTATATTTTCTTTGTTGCGGTGGTCTGGAACCAAACCTGCAATATTTCCGAGGTTCAACTTGTAACAATTAGATCTGTCACACTGCTGTATTTGTATATTAAAGTTTTTTACATTTTGTGCATTGGGTTTGCGTAGATTATTGATGCTGTTAAAAATCAAGTTAACATTTGTAAATGTCTTTCACAAAATGTTTCAACAAAATTTGGGGTCAATTCAAACAACTAATGTTTTTTGTTTTACAGAAAATAATCATCATTTGTAGATAAATCAGTTGATATGTTTTTTCTTAAGGACTGGAATAAACCCCATTTGATTGTGAAAAAAAGTATATACTTTGATAGACCAAAAATGTATACAGAATAAAATCCAGCATGCAAAATTAATTATTAACTTAATATAATGAAAATATAAAACTTTAGCTGTCCTTTTAATTGCCTATTAAATATACATGGACAACAATAAAACTGTGATTTACATCACAAAATTACATTTTTAGCAACACATACAATTTTTGAGAAGAATAAGCTTTAACTACTTTATGTGATTACATTTTAATCAAACACAGTGGAAATTATTTTAAATACTAAATCTATGCTGAGCTTCTGTCTGAAACAGCAATACGTTTCGCAGCGCACACAAGCACACAATACTTTTCAAAGATACTAAAAAACCAAATACATTAAAATATTAATACTAAAGCTGCAATTAGATAAATACATACGGCTAGATTACGAGTTGTGCGTCAGGGTAAAAAAGCAGCGTTAAGAGGTCCTAACGCTGCTTTTTTATGCCCGCTGGTATTACAAGTCTTGAAGGTATAGGTGTACCGCACACTTCTTTGGCCTCACTGCTAAACGACTTACGTAAACTTCAAAAAGTCTTTTTTCTATGGGACTTCCATAGCGCCTGTATTACGAGTCTGTCCTGGGAGGCCAAAAAGTGAGCGGTACAGCCTACCCCGTCAAGAGTCCTAACGCATTTAAAAGTCGCCGTAACATAAAACGCATAACTAAAGTGCTAAAAAGTACACTAACACCCATAAACTACCTATTAACCCCTAAACCGAGGCCCTCCCACATCGCAAACAATATAATAACAATTTTAACCCCTAATCTGCCGCTCCGGACACCGCCGCCACCTACATTATATTTATGAACCCCTAATCTGCTGCCCCCAACATCGCTGACATTTACATTATATTTATTAACCCCTAATCTGCCGCCCTCAATGTCGCCGCAACCTACCTACACTTTTTAACCCCTAATCTGCCGTCCCCAACATCGCCGCCACTAATAAACATATTAACCCCTAAACCGCCGCACTCCCGCCTCTCAAACATTAGTTAAATATTAACCCCTAATCTGCCGTCCCTAACATCACCGCCACCTACCTACATTTATTAACCCCTAATCTGCTGCCCCCAATGTCGCCGCCACTATTTTAAAGTTATTAACCCCTAAACCTAAGTCTAACCCTAACACCCCCTAACTTAACTGCTGGCAAAGGATACAATTTTTAAACCTTGAAGAAGGAATAAAAGAAGTGTCAGGCCTAATCCATTCCTTAGAAATAATATCAGAAATAGCATCAGGAACTGGAAAACTTCTGGAGTCAGTGGCGTCACCTCCAGGGGGTGACACCACCAAAAAATTTTTTTTTTAAAATTTTATTAAAATTCAAAAAAATACAATGTAGAGATGCATAGATTTTTTTTATTAGAGGGGCCAGGATTTGTGAACATTAGTGGGACTGGGGAAGTTGTAAACACAATTTTTTTGCCCCTTGAGCCAGCGCTGCAATTTCCACAAACAGTTTTCCCGGCTGCTTTTTTTTGTTTGTACTTTGCTACTCCCCTGCCCAATTTCACTATGAATGCTGTGGGCGTGCCGTGGGGCTTGCGAAGTTGCGCTGCTAGCCTAAACTTGCCTGAGGGGGATGCCTGGCACCTGACCGCATGACTGTCTGACACTGTCTCTAAAGTAAAGGAGCCATGTATGATGCCCACCAGAAAGGTACGGTTACGGTACATTAACTGCACACTGAAGAGGTAGGAGGGGAGGGCGGGCGGGGATCTGGGGGTGGGCATATTGCAGAGGTGATTAGCCATAAGAAGCAGCAGACACTGACAGACTTGGAACAGAGTCAGAGAGCAGAATTTTCATAGTTTGTGCCTAAACCTTTTCTTTTAGTGATTTATTTTTAGAGTGCTCTGTTTATCTTTCATTTGATGCTCTTCTGAGCCAGGGAGCAGCTCTAGTAGGCATGAGCTTTATAATTAATGCAGTTTACAAATTTTGTATGTGTGTGTCTGAGTTTTTGTGTGTGTCTGAGTGTTTTTGTGTGTTTGTGTCTGAGTGTTTTTGTATGTGTGTATGTGTGTGAGAGTGCTTTTGTGTGTGTGTGTGCCAGAGTCTTTTTGTGTGTGTGTGTGCCAGAGTGTTTTTGTGTGTGTGTCTGCCAGAGTGTTTTTGTGTGTGTGTCAGAGTGTTTGTGTGTGTGTGTGCCAGAGTGTTTTTGTGCATGTGTGCCAGAGTGTTTGTGTGTGTGTGTGTGCCAGAGTGTTTTTGCATGTGTGTCAGTGTTTTTGCATGTGTGTCAGTGTTTTTGCGTGTGTGTCAGTGTTTTTGCGTGTGTGTGAGTGTTTGTATGTGTGTGCCAGAGTGTTTTTGTGTGTGTGACAGAGTGTTTTTGTGTGTGTGACAGAGTGTTTTTGTGTGTGTGTGTGTGTGTGTGTGCCAGTGTTTTTTTGTGTGTGTGTGTGTCAGAGTGTTTTTGTGTGTGTTTTTGTGTGTGTGTGTGCCAGAGTGTTTTTGTGTGTGCATCTGAGTGTGCCTGAGTGTTTGAATGTGTGTGTTTTTGTGTTTGTGTGTGTCTGCTTTCTGGGGCGAGGGGGGTGACACCATAACTTACTGCACTGGGTGACACCAACCCTAGTGACGCCACTGTCTGGAGTAACCATAGGAGGTTTATAAACAGAATTTAAACATTTACTAATTTTGATATCAAGAGGACTAGTTTCCTCAATATCCAATGTTATCAACACCTCTTTTAACAAGGAACGAATATACTCCATTTTAAATAAATAAGTAGATTTGTCAGTGTCAATATCTGAGGAAGGATCTTCTGAATCAGATAGATCCTCGTCAGATGAGGATAATTCAGTATGTTTTCAGTCATTAGAAATTTCATCAACTTTATGAGAAGTTTTAAAAGACCTTTTACATTTATTAGAAGGCGGGATAGCAGACAAAGCCTTCTGAATCACATCAGCAATAAAATATTTTATATTCACAGGTATATCTTGTACATTAGATGTTGAAGGAACAACAGGCATAGTACTATTACTTCCAATCCCCTGTATGTGATATGATACCATGAATTGGACGGAAGTAAGAGTGGGGTGGCGTATCACTAAAATTAAAATCTAACTTTTATTTCAACACTTAAAAACACCAACTGTTGCATACAATTTAAAAACACAAATTGGCATAGAACTTCTTGGGATTGAGATTGGACTAAACAAGTAATTATACACTTGTGAGGGAGTCCACAATTGAGACAGTATTAGTGTATTGATGCTCAGATACCTAGTTGTAATTATCTCTAGATATTGGATATATATATATCTCTCCTTATCAATCGAGCAAATGTTTTACTGTATCTGGCTATATATACATGTATTAATAGCACCTATATTCGTCTCTTGTAGAGGATTCTATGCCATCTAATTACCTTGTTTAGTATAAATACCAAGATAAAAGAATATTTGATAGTAGGTTTTATTAACACGAGAGTAGAATTTTTATATATTGTTACTCTGTAAATTTATGATAGATTGGGGTATATTATACAGATGTATTGCTCATTCTTATCTATATCTTGAGATTATGATATTAAAGAATGATAATGACTGAAATCAATTGCAAAAGTAATAAGCAATATTTAATGCAGAATAATAATAGTGGCTAAACACATATTACTATCTTACTCAGGAATGCAGAGCAGTATAAGTCTTAATTATAAGAGAGCTATTATTTAGTGTCTCTTGTCATTGATTACAATAATTCAAAGCCACTATTGAAAATTGTATACACTATATGTTTGTGTAGGTATTTTATACTCTAAGTGCTGTAGAAAGTAATGAGAGGGATGACTTATTTCTAAAGTCTTAATTACAAGACAGCTATTGTTTAGTGTTTCTTGTCATTGATCCCAATATTCTAAAGCAATTGTCGAAAAATATATACACTTTATGCTTGTATAGGTATTTTGTACTCTGAGTACTGTGGAGAGTACTAAGAGGGATGACTTATTTCTGAAGCATTGCTGGTATTGCGAGTAATTTTATTACAATTATTAGGAGTAATTTGAAATTATATTAGTTGATACATAAAAGAGTAATCTCAATATACCAAGGTAATATGTTTAGCTCAATTCATGTTCTGCTGCTTTTTCTGCATGTCTTATGATTAAGTATAGATATTTATTATGTGTTTTTTGGATCGCAGTCTGCAATAATATTGAATATTAGTTTCGCTTCTTTTAAGTAAAGGTTGATATTGAGGTGACTGTTTGTTTTCACCTGAGTAAATATCTTAACTTAGAGTTCCTTTCAATTTCAGTAACTATGTTTTTAAATGAATATATATAAGAATGGTAGTTCTTATTTTTTACAATGATCTTGACAATCTATACTGTTTGTTGAGTTGGTGTTATTTGTATATATATCCAATAGTTTAAGCAATATGTTTTTTTATCTTTGGATAAAGTGTTAGTTTGATATGCAATCTAAAAGCTGTTACGATTGGCTTTTATTCTTAGATATTACTGCTGACTTTGTTTTAGCGTAAAAGTCTTATGTATCAGAATCTTAACAACTTTACTAAAATGGTCTCCTTCTTGTTAAGGTTCACTTAAATTCTCAGGAACTATGGGTAAATACATTAACAAAAGAGACCATATATGTCTGGGTCTCAGTATATTAAATATAATGTATAGCGCCTGAGATAAATTGAAATTAGCTTGTGTTCTTAGTCAGTAATACTAAAGGACTGATATATTGTAGCGCAACAAACATATAAATCTTGATCTTACTCGCTTATATCAAATGTACTGAAATATAAATTAATCCAACGATAGTGATACTTAGGTTATAAACACTGTTTTGTTTGGTTCTAAAAACCCCAACCATAAATTTACAATATACTGCTGTATTGGCTGCTGAAACAGCATTGACTTCTTACTCCCCGAATTCTTAGTTAATTCCCAATCTCAATTCTTTCATTTATTTTAAATTAATATTCATATTGAGTAATCTGAGTTCTATGTTATTTTGCAAGTTAAAAACACATATTAGGTTGAAATAGACATGTCAACCTTGCCCTAACATGTTTCGCCGTTTGCAATACCGGCTTTTTCAAAGGGTGTTTTTAAATTGTATGCAACAGTTGGTGTTTTTAAGTGTTGAAATAAAAGTTAGATTTTAATTTTAGTGAGACGCCACCCCACTCTTACTTCCGTCCAATTCATGGTATCATATCACATACAGGGGATTGGAAGTGCTAAACAAATGCATTCTTTTCTCTGAGCCACAAATTCTTATTTTTGGCTCTATTTGCTTTGAATCGTTGATTCTTGCATAAGCACTCCAGCCGATATCCACTCATAAATTGATAGTGGGTACCCATTGGCATTCCCCATTTATTTGTGTAGTGTGGTTGCAACTCTTTGTTTTCTTTAATAGTACTATTACTGATGGACACATTCTCTGCATTTAAAGCTTATCATGACAACTATTACATACCACAGCTGGAGATATAATCTCCACAAATTTACAACAAATGCACTTAGCTTTGGTAGAAATGTTATCATGCATCAGGGTTCCAACAGTGGTTTCTGAGACAGGATCAGATTGAGACATCTTGCAAATGTAAGAGGAAAAACAACATATAAAACAAAATAATCAATTTCCTTATATGACAGTTTCAGGAATGGGAAAAAAATGCAAACAGCATAGCCCTCTAACATAGAAAAAGGCAAGAGGCACATAGGAATGCACAACGTAACTGAAATTTTTTTGGCCCTAACAACATCCGGAAAGGACACACTCCCGTCATTGATGACGCAACCTTGAGCAAGGAACTCAGCGTCAACTAAGACGCCGGAAATGACAAATTTGCGTCATCGGATTTAACTTTGTGCCAAAAAAATTCTCGCGCCAAGAATGATGCAATAAACTTCGCCATTTTGCGCCCTCAAGAGCCTAATTTCGCACACAAAATTTTAAAGAGAAAACAGTCAATTAAAAAAAAGACTATACCCCAGGTAAGAAAAAATATTTTCCTAAATATGCTTTTCCCAAATATGAAACTGACAATCTGCAAAAGGAAATATACATAAACCTGACTCATGGCAAATAGAAGTACAATACATATATTTAGAACTTTATATTAATACATAAAGTGCCAAACCATAGCTGAGAGTGTCTTAAGTAATAAAAACATACTTACCGAAAGACACCCATCCACATACAGCAGGTAGCCAAACCAGTACTGAAAGCGTTATCAGTAGAGGTAATGGAATATGAGAGTATATCGTCGATCTGAATAAGGGAGGTAGAAGTTGAATCTATACGACCGATAACAGAGAACCTATGAAATAGATCTCCCGTGAGGAAACCCATTGCATTCAATAGGTGATACTCCCTTCACAACCCTCTGACATTCGCTGTACTCTGAGAGGAATCGGGCTTCAAAATGCTGAGAAGCTCATATCAACGTAGAATCTAAGCACAAACTTACTTCACCACCTCCATAGGAGGCAAAGTTTGTAAAACTGAATTGTGGGTGTGGTGAGGGGTGTATTTATAGGCATTTTGAGGTTTGGGAAACTTTGCCCCTCCTGGTAGGATTGTGTATCCCATACATCACTAGGTCATGGACTCTTACCAATTACATGAAAGAAATACAACTAATAGATTGGAAATAATTTGTACAATAGAAATAGAGGTAAAAAACATCCTGAAAATTATGACATATAACACATAGTTTATTCTTGTTTTTAAAATCTTGTAGATGCTGCCAGACGGCGTCCAGTTTCCAGGGTATACGATGACGTAGGCTTCCGGAACGCTGCCGGTGTTCTATCGAGAACTCAAATACATCGAAAACTCCAATCTGACGTCACTTCCGGTGATTACATACATCTGATTGGTCCGTGTCTAGTAAGTGACAGGATTCACAACCAATCAGATGGGTACTGTAATCGCCTATCTTCACTATCTATTTTGCCTCCGCCTGGGGGGTTCAAGTGGGGGCAAAGCCCCCCTTGTAAACCTCATTCCCCAAGGTTACCTTGGGGTGTCGGCCAGAGGATTGGCGATGCGCCCCCCAGACAGAGGCAAAACAGATATTAAAATAGAAGACTCACTGGAAGTGACGTCAGATTGAAGTTTTCGAGGAACTGGATTTCTCGACAGAACACCGGCAATGGCTCGACAGGGAGCACATAAGAATTGTGAGCAGTTTCTGAATTTTTGCAATTGTGTGAGGACGGGGGCAACCCCAAAATGTCACAATAAGAAAAGTTAAAGGTTTACTAACTTTTGTTTTTTAAATGCAAAACGGACCATAATTACAATTATCGCGCAAATCTAATCTACCTTATTCTGTGTTGAAACAAAGCTTCATTTTTTAGTAAAAACATAATTTATGTACGAACTTACCTGATAAATTCATTTCTTTCATATTGGCAAGAGTCCATGAGCTAGTGACGTATGGGATATACAATCCTACCAGGAGGGGCAAAGTTTCCCAAACCTCACAATGCCTATAAATACACCGCTCACCACACCCACAATTCAGTTTAACGAATAGCCAAGAAGTGGGGTGATAAAGAAAGGAGTAAAAAGCATCAACAAAGGAATTTGGAAATAATTGTGCTTTATACAAAAAACCATAACCACCACAAAAAGGGTGTGCCGCATGGACTCTTGCCAATATGAAAGAAATTAATTTATCAGGTAAGTTCTTACATAAATTATGTTTTCTTTCATGTAATTGACAAGAGTCCATGAGCTAGTGACGTATGGGATAGCAAGAGTCACTAGAGAGGGAGGGATAAAATATAAAAACAGCCATTTTTCGCTGAAAAAAATAATCCACAACCCAAAATTTAAGTTAATTCTCATTAAATGAAAAAGAAAAAACTTAAAACATAAGCAGAAGAATCAAACTGAAAGCAGCTGTCTGAAGAACTTTTCTACCAAAAACTGATTCCGAAGAAGCGAATACATCAAAATGGTAGAATTTAGTAAATGTATGCAAAGAAGACCAAGTTGCGGCTTTGCAAATCTGATCAACTGAAGCTTCATTCTTAAAAGTCCACGAAGTGGAGACTGATCTAATAGAATGAGCTGTAATTCTCTGAGGCGGGGCTTGACCAGACCCCAAATAAGCTGAATGAATCAAAAGCTTTAACCACGAAGCCAAGGAAACGGCAGAAGCCTTCTGACCTTACCTAGAACCAGAAAAGATAACAAATAGACTAGAAGTCTTCCTGAAATCTTTAGTAGCTTCAACATAATATTTCAAAACTCTTAGCACATCCAAAGAATGTAAGGATTTCTCCAAAGAATTGTTAGGATTAGGACACAAGGAAAGGACAACAATTTCTCTATTAATGTTGTTAGAATACACAACCTTAGGTAAGAATTTAAATGAAGTCCGCAAAACCACCTTATACTGATGAAAAATCAGAAAAGGAGATTCACAAGAAAGAGCAGATAATTCAGAAACTCTTCTAGCAGAAGAGATGGCCAAAAGGAAAAACACTTTCCAAGAAAGTAGCTTAATGTCCAAAGAATGCATAGGCTCAAATAGAGGCGCCTGTAAAGCCTTCAAAACCAAATTAAGACTCCAAGGAGGAGAGAATGATTTAATGACAGGCTTGATACAAACCAAAGCCTGTACAAAACAGTGAATATCAGGAAGCTTTAGCAATCTTTCTGTGAAATAAGACAGAAAGAGCAGAGATTTGTCCCTTCAAGGAACTTGCAGACAAAACCTTATCCAAACCATCCTGAAGAAACTGTAAAATTCTAGGAATTCTAAAAGAATGCCAAGCGAATTTATGAGAAGAACACCATGAATATAAGTCTTCCAAACGCGATAATAAATCTTTCTAGAAACAGATGTACGAGCTTGTAACATAGTATTAATCACTGAGTCAGAGAAACCTCTATGACTAAGCACTAGGCGTTCAATTTCCATACCTTCAAATTTAATGATTTGAAATCCTAATGGAAAAACAGACCTTGAGACAGAAGATCCGACCTTAATGGAAGAGGCCAAGGTTGGCAACTGGATATCTGACCAAGATCCGCATACCAAAACCTGTGAGGCCATGCTGGAGCTACCAGCAACACAAACAATTGTTCCATGATGATTTTGGAGAGCACTCTTGGAAGAACTTGAGGCGGGAAAATATAAGCAGGTTGGTAACACCAAGGAAGTGTCAATGCATCCATTGCTTCCGCCTGAAGATCCCTGGACCTGGACAGGTACCTGGGAAGTTTCTTGTTTAGATGAGAAACCATCAGATCTATTTCTGGAAGACCCCACATCTGAACAATCTGAGAAAACACATCCGGATGGAGAGACCACTCCTCCGGATGTAAAGTCTGACGGCTGAGATAATCCGCTTCCCAATTGTCTACACCTGGGATATGTACCACAGAAATTAGACAAGAGCTGGATTCCGCCCAAGAAAGTATTTGAGATACTTCTTTCATAGCTATGGGACTGTGAGTCCCACCGTGATGATTGACATATGCCACAGCTGTGATATTGTCTGTCTGAAAACAAATGAACTGTTCTCTCTTCAACAAAGGCCAAGCCTGAAGAGCCCTTAAAATTGCAAGGAGTTCTAAAATATTGATTGGTAACCTCCCCTCTTGAGATTTCCAAACCCCTTGTGCTAAACAAATAAAGGTCAGAGAACCTCAAAGAATGGGGTTTATTAGCACTCATTCCTACTTTTAAGTAAAGATTTTAAAAAATTGAATTTTAAATTAGTCAAAGTTAAAAATTATTATTTAACATGGCGGCCTTATTTAAAGATAATACCCAATAAACTTAAACTAAAGTCACCTTGTCCCCCGGTTTCCTGGCCGATAACTGCTCCCTCGGCTTCAGGTGACAGGGACAAGAGACAAACTATAAAGTTAAGAAGTTAAAACCAAAGAGTGCACCGAGGTGCTTAGTACACACAAACGCGTTTCGGCTGTTAGTAGCAGCCTTTTTTAATGTGGCAAAGACAAGCCGAGGCCCGGGTGCCACCCCTTCTTATAGCACCTTGCTACCGGTTCGCTGGCCAATCATAAGCAAGGGGCGAGAACCGCCCCGTAGAACACCAATGACTACATTGTAATTGTGGGCTTGTGCATAACAGATCATCTGATTGGTTTTTATGTCCGGAGGTGTCAGGAACCAATATATGTAGTCTTTAAGTGGGAATTTCAATGTATTACTAAACTCCAAGTATTGCAAAATATTGCCTTTTATTATTTCGCCATGAAACATGTAAACGAACATCCCATTATTAGTAGACTAAGTGTAGTCGAAGTTTATCCATTTCTAATCTGCATCCATGAAAATGGAGTTTGTTTGTACATTGGTTGTTTATGTCTCAATCTCTCCCAAAAGGGAAAATGAGAGTTGTCATCGTCTGTTATACTTAGCATTGACCCTGTATGTTTATAAGTCTCCACTGGTTCCGATGAAAGGTTCTATTTTGACAACTGGCACTGTTGTTCGTGGATCAGATCACTAATGACTACACTGCTAGCGTGAGTCCAAGCATCACAGGCAATCTGACAGGTCTACATTACATTGGACCGAATTGATCCAAACAGTTTAGAAAAATCTTAATCTGCCCCCTACCAGCTGAGCTGGAATAAGAGCCGCACCTTCATGCGGACTTGGGGGCTGGCTTTGATCTCTTAAATGGCTTGGATTTATTCCAATTTGATTTCTGTTCCTTATTTAAGAACGAAAATGGTTAGAAGCTTTAGATTTACCCTTAGATCTTAATCTTGAGGCAAAAAAACTCCCTTCCCCCAGAGACAGTTGAAATTATTGAATCCAACTGTGAACCAAATAATTTATTACCTTGGAAGGAAAGAAATAGCAATCTTGACTTAGAAGTCATACCAGCATTCCAAGATTTAAGCCACAAACCTCTTCTAGCTAAAATAGCTAAAGACATAGATTTAACATCAATTTTGATAATATAAAAAAAATGGCATTACAAATGAAATTATTAGCACGTTGAATCAAGTTAACAATGCTAGACAAATCATGAACCGATACGTGTTGCGCTAAAGTTTCCAACCAAAAGGTTGAAGCAGCTGCAACAGCAGCTAAAGAAATTGCAGGCCCAAGAAAAAGATCTGAAAATAAATAAAATTTCCTTAGATAAGATACAAGTTTCCTATCTAAAGGATCTTAAAATAAATACTATCTTCCATAGGAATAGAAGTACGTTTAGCAAGAGTAGAGATAGCTCCATCAATTTTGGGGATCTTTTCCCAAAACTCCAATCTAACTGCTGGCAAAGGATACACTTTTTAAAACCTTAAAGAAGGAATAAAAGAAGTACCAGGCCTATTCCATTCCTTAGAAAACATATCAGAAATAGCATCAGGAACTGGAAAAACCTCTGGAAAAACCACAGGAGGTTTATAAACAAAACTCCTCAATATCCAATATAATCAACACTTCTTTAACAAAGAATGAATGTACTCCATTAAAAATAAATAAGTAGATTTGTCAGTGTCAATATCTGAGGCAGGATCTTCTGAATCAGATAGATCCTCATTAGAGGAGGATAATTCAGTATGTTGTCGGTCATTCGAAATTTCATCAACTTTATGAGAAGTTTTAAAAGACCTTTATATTTATTAGAAAGCGGAATGGCAGACAAAGCCTTCTGAATAGAATCAGCAATAAATTCTTATAAATTCACAGGTATAGTACATTAGATGTTAAAAGAACAGCAACAGGCAATGTACTATTACTGATGGACCTCATTCTCTGCATGTAAAAGTTTATCATAACGACGTATTGCAAACCACAGTTGGAGATTACAACAAATGTACTTGGCTTTGGAAGAACTGTTATCAGTCAGCAGAATTCCGACAGTGATTTCTGAGACAGGATCAGATTGAGACATCTTGCAAATGTAAGAGAAAAAAAACAACATATAAAGCAAAATTATCAAATTCCTTATATGGCAGTTTCAGGAATGGGGAAAAAATGCAAACAGCATAGCCCTCTGATAGAGAAAAAAGGCAAGAGGCATATAGGAATGGGGTTTAAAATAATGAAAATATTTGGCGCCAAGTATGACGCACAAACAAACAGAATTTTTTTTGCCGCTAACAACCTCCTGGAAATGACACACTCGCGTCATTGAAGACGCAACCTTGTGAAAGGACTCTGCGTCTACAAAGACGCCGGAAATGACGAATTTGCATAATCGAACGTAACTTCGCGCCAAAAATGATGCAATATAGTTTGGCATTTTGCGCCCTCGCGAGCCTAATTCTGCCCGCGAATTTAAAATAACAGTCAATTTAAAAAAGACTATACCCCAGGTAAGAAATAAATTTTCCTAAAAAATGCATTTCCCAGATATGAAACTGACAGTCTGCAAAAGGAAACATACTGGCATGGCAAATATAAGTACAATACATATATTTAGAACTTTATATAAATACATAAAGTGCCAAACCAAAGCTGAGAGTGTCTTAAGTAATGAAAACATACTTACCAAAAGACACCCATCCACATATAGCAGATAGCCAAACCAGTACTGAAATGGTTATCAGTAGAGGTAATGGAATATGAGTATATCATCGATCTGAAAAGGGAGGTAGGAGATAAATCTCTACGACCGATAACAGAGAACCTATGAAATAGATCCTCGTGAGGAAAACCATTGTATTCAATAGGTGATACTCCCTTCACATCCCTCTGACATTCACTGTACTCTGAGAGGAATCGGGCTTCAAAATGCTGAGAAGCGCATATTAACGTAGAAATCTTAGCACAAAATTACTTCACCACCTCCATGGGAGCCAAAGTTTGTAAAACTGAATACTGGGTGTGGTGAGGGGTGTATTTATAGGCATTTTGAAGTTTGGGAAAACATAATTAATGTAAGAACTTACCTGATAAATTAATTTCTTTCATATTAGCAAGAGTCCATGAGCTAGTGACGTATGGGATATACATTCCTACCAGGAGGGGCAAAGTTTCCCAAACCTCAAAATGCCTACAAATACACCCCTCACCACACCCACAAATCAGTTTAACGAATAGCCAAGAAGTGGGGTGATAAGAAAAAAGTGCGAAAGCATAAAAAATAAGGAATTGGAATAATTGTGCTTTATACAAAAAAAACATAACCACCACAAAAAAGGGTGGGCCTCATGGACTCTTGCTAATATGAAAGAAATGAATTTATCAGGTAAGCTCTTACATAAATTATGTTTTCTTTCATGTAATTAGCAAGAGTCCATGAGCTAGTGACGTATGGGATAATGACTACCCAAGATGTGGATCTTTCCACGCAAGAGTCACTAGAGAGGGAGGGATAAAATAAAGACAGCCAATTCCGCTGAAAAATAATCCACACCCAAAATAATTTAAATTTTATAATGAAAAAAACTGAAAATATAAGCAGAAGATTCAAACTGAAACAGCTGCCTGAAGTACTTTTCTACCAAAAACAGTTTCAGAAGAAGAAAACACATCAAAATGGTAGAATTTAGTAAAAGTATGCAAAGAAGACCAAGTTGCTGCTTTGCAAATCTGATCAACCGAAGCTTCATTCCTAAACGCCCAGGAAGTAGAAACTGACCTAGTAGAATGAGCTGTAATCCTTTGAGGCGGAGTTATACCCGACTCGACATAAGCATGATGAATTAAAGATTTCAACCAAGATGCCAAAGAAATGGCAGAGGCCTTCTGACCTTTCCTGGAACCGGAAAAGATAACAAATAGACTAGAAGTCTTTCGGAAAGTCTTAGTAGCTTCAACATAATATTTCAAAGCTCTAACTACATCCAAAGAATGCAATGATTTCTCCTTAGAATTCTTAGGATTAGGACATAATGAAGGAACCACAATTTCTCTACTAATGTTGTTGGAATTCACAACCTTAGGTAAAAATTCAAAAGAAGTTCGCAACACTGCCTTATCCTGGTGAAAAATCAGAAAAGGAGATTCACAAGAAAGAGCAGATAATTCAGAAACTCTTCTGGCAGAAGAGATGGCCAAAAGGAACAAAACTTTCCAAGAAAGTAATTTAATGTCCAATGAATGCATAGGTTCAAACGGAGGAGCTTGAAGAGCCCTCAGAACCAAATTCAAACACCAAGGAGGAGAAATTGACTTAATAACAGGTTTTATACGAACCAAAGCTTGTACAAAACAATGAATATCAGGAAGATTAGCAATCTTTCTGTGAAAAAGAACAGAAAGAGCAGAGATTTGTCCTTTCAAGGAACTTGCAGACAAATCTTTATCCAAACCATCCTGAAGAAACTGTAAAATTCTCGGAATTCTAAAAGAATACCAGGAAAAATGATGAGAAAGACACCAAGAAATATAAGTCTTCCAGACTCTATAATATATCTCCCTAGATACAAATTTACGAGCCTGTAACATAGTATTAATCACAGAGTCAGAGAAACCTCTTTGACTAAGAATCAAGCGTTCAATCTCCATACCTTTAAATTTAAGGATTTGAGATCCTGATGGAGAAAAGGACCTTGCGACAGAAGGTCTGGTCTTAACGGAAGAGTCCACGGTTGGCAAGAAGCCATCCGGACAAGATCCGCATACCAAAACCTTTGAGGCCATGCTGGAGCTACCAGCAGAACAAACAAGCATTCCTTCAGAATCTTGGAGATCACTCTTGGAAGAAGAACTAGAGGCGGAAAGATATAGGCAGGATGATACTTCCAAGGAAGTGACAATGCATCCACTGCTTCCGCTTGAGGATCCCTGGATCTGGAAAGATACCTGGGAAGTTTCTTGTTTAGATGAGAGGCCATCAGATCTATTTCTGGAAGTCCCCACATTTGAACAATCTGAAGAAATACCTCTGGGTGAAGAGACCATTCGCTCGGATGCAACGTTTGGCGACTGAGATAATCCGCTTCCCAATTGTCTATGCCTGGGATATGGACCGCAGAAACTAGACAGGAGCTGGATTCCGCCCAAACCAGAATTCGAGATACTTCTTTCATAGCTAGAGGACTGTGAGTCCCTCCTTGATGATTGATGTATGCCACAGATGTGACATTGTCTGTATGAAAACAAATGAACGATTCTCTCTTTAGAAGAGGCCAAGACTGAAGAGCTCTGAAAATTGCACAGAGTTCCAAAATATTGATCGGTAATCTCACCTCCTGAGATTCCCAAACCCCTTGTGCCGTCAGAGACCCCCACACAGCTCCCCAACCTGTAAGACTTGCATTTGTTGAAATTACAGTCCAGGTCGGAAGAACAAAAGAAGCCCCCTGAACTAAACGATGGTGATCTGTCTACCACATCAGAGAGTGTCGTACAATTGGTTTTAAAGATATTAATTGAGATATCTTTGTGTAATCCCTGCACCATTGGTTCAGCATACAGAGCTGAAGAGGTCGCATGTGAAAACGAGCAAAGGGGATCGCGTCCGATGCAGCAGTCATAAGACCTAGAATTTCCATGCATAAGGCTACCGAAGGGAATGATTGTGACTGAAGGTTTCGACAAGCTCGACATCTCTTGTCTGTCAAAGATAGAGTCATGGACACTGAATCTATCTGGAAACCCAAAAAGGTTACCCTTGTCTGAGGAATCAATGAACTTTTTAGTAAATTGATCCTCCAACCATGATCTTGAAGAAACAACACAAGTCGATTCGTATGAGATTCTGCTAAATGTGAAGACTGAGCAAGTACCAAGATATCGTCCAAATAAGTAAATACCACAATACCCTGTTCTCTGATTACAGACAGAAGGGCACCGAGAACCTTTGTAAAAATTATTGGAGCTGTTGCTAGGCCAAACGGCAGAGCCACAAACTGGTAATGCTTGTCTAGGAAAGAGAATCTCAGAAACTGATAGTGATCTGGATGAATCGGAATATGCAGATATGCATCCTGTAAATCTATTGTAGACATATAATGCCCTTGCTGAACTAAAGGCAGGATAGTCCTTACAGTTACCATTTTGAATGTTGGTATCCTTACATAACGATTCAATATTTTTAAATCCAGAACTGGTCTGAAGGAATTCTCCTTCTTTGGTACAATGAAGAGATTTGAATAAAACCCCAGCCCCTGTTCCAGAACTGGAACTGGCATAATTACTCCAGCCAACTCTAGATCTGAAACACATTTCAGAAATGCTTGAGCCTTCGCTGGATTTACTGGGATACGGGAAAGAAAAAATCTCTTTGCAGGAGGTCTTATCTTGAAACCAATTATGTACCCTTCTGAAACAATGTTCTGAATCCAAAGATTGTGAACGGAATTGATCCAAATTTCTTTGAAAAAATGTAATCTGCCCCCTACCAGCTGGAATGAGGGCCGCACCATCATGTGGACTTAGGAGCTGGCTTTGATTTTCTAAAAGGCTTGGATTTATTCCAGACTGGAGATGGTTTCCAAACTGATACCACTCCTGAGGATGAAGGATCAGGCTTTTGTTCCTTGTTGTGACGAAAGGAACGAAAACGATTATTAGACCTGAATTTAAATTTAGACTTTTTATCCTGTGGTAAAAAAGTTCCTTTCCCTCCAGTAACAGTTGAGATAATAGAATCCAACTGAGAACCAAATAATTTATTACCCTGGAAAGAAAGGGAAAGCAGAGTAGACTTAGAAGACATATCAGCATTCCAAGTTTTAAGCCATAAAGCTCTTCTAGCTAAAATAGCTAGAGACATATACCTGACATCAACTCTAATGATATCAAAGATGGCATCACAAATAAAATTATTAGCATGTTGAAGCAGAATAATAATGCTATGAGAATTATGATCTGTTACTTGTTGCGCTAAAGCTTCCAACCAAAAAGTTGAAGCTGCAGCAACATCCGCCAAAGATATAGCAGGTCTAAGAAGATCACCTGAACACAAATAAGCTTTTCTTAGAAAGGATTTAATTTTCCTATCTAAAGGATCCTTAAAGGAAGTACCATCTGCCGTAGGAATAGTAGTACGCTTAGCAAGAGTAGAGACAGCCCCATCAACCTTAGAGATTTTGTCCCAAAACTCTAATCTGTCAGATGGCACAGGATATAATTGCTTAAAACGTTTAGAAGGAGTAAATGAATTACCCAAATTATTCCATTCCCTGGAAATTACTTCAGAAATAGCACCAGGAACAGGAAAAACTTCTGGAATAACTACAGGAGATTTAAAAACCTTATCTAAACGTTTAGATTTAGTATCAAGAGGACCAGAATCCTCAATTTCTAATGCAATTAGGACTTCTTTAAGTAAAGAACGAATAAATTCCATTTTAAATAAATATGAAGATTTATGAGCATCAACCTCTGAGACAGAATCCTCTGAACCAGAAGAACCACTATCAGAATCAGAATGATGATGTTCATTTAAAAATTCATCTGAACAATGAAAAGTTTTAAAAGACTTTTTATGTTTACTAGAAGGAGGAATAACAGACATAGCCTTCTTAATGGATTTAGAAACAAAATCTCTTATGTTATCAGGAACACTCTGAGTATTAGATGTTGACGGAACAGCAACAGGTAATGAAACTTTACTAAAGGAAATATTATCTGCATTAACAAGTTTGTCATGACATTCAACACAAACAGCTGGAGGAATAGCTACCAAAAGTTTACAGCAGATACACTTAGCTTTGGTAGCTCCAGCACCAGGCAGCGATTTTCCAGAAGTATCTTCTGACTCAGTTGCAACGTGGGACATCTTGCAATATGTAATAGAAAAAACAACATATAAAGCAAAATTAATCAAATTCCTTAAATGACAGTTTCAGGAATGGGAAAAAATGCCAGTGAACAAGCTTCTAGCAACCAGAAGCAATAAATAATGAGACTTAAATAATGTGGAGACAAAAGTGACGCCCATATTTTTTTAGCGTCAAATAAGACGCCCACATTATTTGGCGCCAAAAATGACACCACATCCGGAACGCTGACACTTTTGGCGCAAAAGAACGTAAAAAATGACGCAACTTCCGGCGACACGTATGACGCCGGAAACAGAAAAAAAATTTTGCGCCAAAAAAGTCCGCGCCAAGAATGACGCAATAAAATGAAGCATTTTCAGCCCCCGCGAGCCTAACAGCCCACAGGGAAAAAGTCAAATTTTAAGGTAAGAAAAAAATGATTGATTCAAATGCATTATCCCAAATATGAAACTGACTGTCTGAAATAAGGAATGTTGAACATCCTGAGTCAAGGCAAATAAATGTTTGAATACATATATTTAGAACTTTATAAAAAAGTGCCCAACCATAGCTTAGAGTGTCACAGAAAAATAAGACTTACTTACCCCAGGACACTCATCTACATGTTGTAGAAAGCTAAACCAGTACTGAAACGAAAATCAGCAGAGGTAATGGTATATATATATATAAGAGTATATCGTCGATCTGAAAAGGGAGGTAAGAGATGAATCTCTACGACCGATAACAGAGAACCTATGAAATAGACCCCGTAGAAGGAGATCATTGAATTCAAATAGGCAATACTCTCCTCACATCCCTCTGACATTCACTGCACGCTGAGAGGAAAACCGGGCTCCAACCTGCTGCGGAGCGCATATCAACGTAGAATCTAGCACAAACTTACTTCACCACCTCCATAGGAGGCAAAGTTTGTAAAACTGATTTGTGGGTGTGGTGAGGGGTGTATTTGTAGGCATTTTGAGGTTTTGGAAACTTTGCCCCTCCTGGTAGGAATGTATATCCCATACGTCACTAGCTCATGGACTCTTGCTAATTACATGAAATAAACTTTGCCCCTCCTGGTAGGATTGTATATCCCATACGTCACTAGCTCATGGACTCTTGCCAATTACAACTGTATGACATCACTTCATCCAGCCCTCAAATATGGGCCGTACACGGTATAACACACAGGATTATAATTAGATGCAAATACTCGCCATCCGATTGGTCAATTGGATGGCGAGTATTTGCATCTAATTATAATCCTATTGTGTCAACATACGCATGCGCAATTTGATTTGTGTACTCTTGCATGCGCATATTGCGGCACAGAAACCAACATTACCAACACAAGATTCTAAATAACGCATGCAGTGACGTATTCGATGGCGTTTAGCTATCTCGCGCATGCGCATCGTGTCAAAGAGTTGCCATATTCCAACTGGAGTTGTCAGCCCGGATTGGAAATCGGCAATGGATAGAAAGTTAGTGGGTTTGGAAAAATTTTAAATTTCAGAGACAAATAGATTAGAAACTGTAAGTATTTGAAACGTGATGGGCATTGAATAATGTATACTTTTGAACTATGAGGAATTAATTTTTGACTACAGTGTCCCTTTAAGAAGAAAAGACCCGGTGAGTGTCTTCTTAATTTGTGTTTGCATATTGATATATGAAAAAAATAATATTTTGTATTTTTTTCTGATTTAAAACAAAAACAGAAGGAAAACTAAATATACGTTAAAACAAACATGGCAATTCAGGATTTTAGAGAGACTTATAACAAATCACCAATGAGGACAACTTAATCTTCAAAGAGCCATGCATCTTAGTAATCATTCCATAGGAAAATGAAACTGAAGTCAGCACATAATACTATTTATCATATATTTATAAACATTAAAATGTGATCACAACAAAACAATAGTTGATTACGGATTTTCGTAAATGTCCAGCATGTGGGCAGTAATGTAAACTTAGCAAGAAATATAATCATTTTGCCTCACAGTGTAAGCAAGGTACACATTTGCATGCAGTGGAGACAAATACCTCTGGTGAGGAGGATATTTTTGTAGATATGGTGTAGCAGGTGTCAATGCCTGATAAAGAATGGATTGTAAAAGTGGAAACTCATGGTACAGTGATACCATTCAAAGTGGATACTGGAGCAGATATCAATGTGATTCCTAAGAAACTATGGGCAAGACTAAAGCCTAGACCAAAACTGCAGAGACAAAATAAAATACTGAGAGCATATAATGGACTTAAAATCCCTAGTGTGGGACAATGCACTTTGTCCCTACATCATAATAACACACAAACAAGACGCAGATTTGTTGTAGTTCCTGGAGAAAGAGTTCCTATACTTGGTTTACAGTCTATACAACAGCTAGGGCTGGTCAACAAACTTTTTGCAATTACAGAAATTAACATTAAAGGGCACTACTACCTTGCTAGAAGACTACAAGGATGTATTTGTCGGGCTTGGTAAGCTCCCTATGAAATATAAAAACTAAATTTATGCTTACCTGATAAATTACTTTCTTTTATGATATGACGAGTCCACGGATTTCATCCTTACTTGTGGGATATTAACCTCCTGCTAACAGGAAGTGGCAAAGAGCACCACAGCAGAGCTGTATATATAGCCCCTCCCCTTCCCCTCCACCCTCAGTCATTCGGCCGAAGGTATAGGAAGAGAAAAAGGAAAGGCTAAAAGGTGCAGAGGTGACTGAAGTTTACAAAAAATATAAAGAAAAACTGTCTTAAAAAGAACAGGGTGGGTCGTGGACTCGTCATATCGTAAAAGAAAGTAATTTATCAGGCAAGCATAAATTTAGTTTTCTTTTACAAAGATATGACGAGTCCACGGATTTCATCCTTACTTGTGGGAAACCAATACCAAAGCAATAGGACATGGATGAAAGGGAAGGACAAGACAGGAACCTAAACGGAAGGCACCACTGCTTGAAGAACCTCTCTCCCAAAGATAGCCTCAGAAGAAGCAAAAGTATCAAATTTGTAAAATTTAAAAAAAGTGTGAAGGGACGACCAGCCTTACAAATCTGTTCAACAGACGCATCATTTTTAAAAGCCCATGTGGAAGCCACAGCCCTAGTAGAATGAGCCGTAATTCTTTCATGAGGCTGCTGTCCAGCAGTCTCATATGCCAGGTGGATGATACTTCTCAGCCAAAAAGAAAGAGGCAGCCGTAGCTTTCTGACCCCTACGCTTTCCGGAATAAACAATGAATAATGAAGATGCTTGACGGAAATCCTTAGTTGCCTGTAAGTAAAACTTTAAGGCACGGACCACGTCCAAGTTATGTAACATACGCTCCTTCTTAGAAGAAGGATTAGGACACAAGGAAGGAGCAACAATTTCCTGATTAATATTCTTATTCGAAACAACCTTAGGAAGAAAACCAGGTTTGGTACGTAAAACCACCTTATCGGAATGAAATATGAGATAAGGTGAATCACACTAACGCTGAAAGCTCAGAAACTCTTTGAGCAGAAGAAATAGCAACCAAAAACAAAACTTTCCAAGATAACAGTTTAATATCTATGAAATGCATAGGTTCAAATGGAACCCCTTGAAGAACTCGAAGAACTAAATTCAAACTCCAGGGAGGAGTAATAGGTCTAAATACAGGCTTAATCCTAGATAGAGCCTGACAAAAAGACTGAACATCTGGTACATTTGCCAAACGTTTGTAAAACGGAACTGACAAAGCTGAAATTTGTCCCTTTAAGGATCTCGCTGATAACCCTTTCTCCAATCCTTCTTGGAGAAAAGACAGAATCCTAGGAATCCTAACTTTACTCCATGAGCAACCCTTGGATTCACACCAATAAAGATATTTACGCCATATCTTATGATAGATTTTTCTAGTGACAGGCTTTCTAGCCTGTATCAAAGTATTGATAACTGAATCAGAGAATCCTCGCTTAGATAAAATCAAGCGTTCAATCTCCACGCAGTCAGCTGCAGAGAAATTAGATTTGGATGTTGGAAAGGACCTTGAATGAGAAGGTCCTGTCTCAATGGAAGTTTCCACGGTGGCAGAGAGGACATGTCCACTAGATCCGCATACCAAGTCCTGCATGGCCATGCAGGCGCTATCAGGATCACTGAAGCTCTCTCCTGTTTGATTCGAGCAATCACGCGTGGGAGGAGAGGAAAACAGCGGAAACACATAAGCTAGGCTGAACAACTAAGGCACTGCCAAGGCATCTATTAGTTCGGCCTGAGGATCCCTTGACCGGGATCCGTATCTTGGAAGCTTGGCATTCTGTCGGGATGCCATCAAATCCAATTCCGGTCTGCCCCATATGAGAATCAATGAGGCAAATACCTCCGGGTGAAGTTCCCACTCCCCCGGATGAAAAGTCTGTCGACTTAGGAAATCCACTTCCCAGTTCTCTACTCCTGGGATGTAGATCGCTGACAGATGACAAGAGTGGGCCTCCGCCCAACTGATTATCTTGGATACCTCTATCATCGCTAAGGAACTCCTTGTTCCCCCTTGATGATTGACATATGCCACAGTCGTGATGTTGTCCGACTGGAATCTGATGAATTTGGCAGAAGCCAACTGAGGCCATGCCTGAAGCGCATTGAATATTGCTCTCAGCTCCAGAATATTGATTGGAAGAAGAGACTCTACTTGAGTCCAGACACCCTGAGCCTTCAGGGATTTCCAAACTGAACCCCAGCCCAGAAGGCTGGCATCTGTTGTCACTATTACCCACGAGGGTCTGCGGAAACAAGTCCCTTGGGACAGATGATCCGGCGACAACCACCAAAGAAGAGAGTTTCTGGTCTCTTGATCCAGATTTATCTGAAGAGATAAATCCGCATAATACCCATTCCACTGTCCGAGCATGCATAGTTGCAGTGGTCTGAGAAGAAAGCGAGCAAACGGAACGATGTCCATTGCCGCAACCATTAATCCAATTACTTCCATACACTGAGCCACTGATGGCCGAGGAATGGACTGAAGTGCTCGGCAAGTATTTAGAATCTTTGATTTTCTGACCTCCGTCAGAAATATTTTCATGGCTACCGAGTCTATCAGAGTTCCCAAGAAAGGAACCCTTGTCTGTGGGACAAGTGAACTCTTCTCTATGTTCACCTTCCAGCCGTGAGTTCTCAGAAAAGACAACACTGTGTCCGTGTGAGATTTTGTCAGATGATATGTTGACGCCTGAATCAGAATGTCGTCCAGATAAGGTGCCACCGCTATTCCTTGTGGTCTGAGAACTGCCAAAAAAAAACCCTAGAACCTTTGTGAAGATTCTGGGTGCTGTGGTCAATCTGAAGGGAAGAGCCACAAACTGATAATGTTTGTCCAGAAAGGCAAACCTTAGAAACTGATGATGATGCTTGTGGATAGGAATATGAAGGTAAGCATCCTTCGAGTCCACGGTAGTCATATATTAACCCTCCTGGATCATTGGTAAAATTGTTCGTATTGTCTCCATCTTGAAAGATGGAACTCTTAGAAATTTGTTTAGACACTTGAGATCTAAAATGGGTCTGAACGTTCCCTCCTTTTTGGGAACCACAAATAGGTTTGAGTAAAACCCCTGTTCCAATTTTGGAACTGGACAAATTACTCCCATAGTAGAAAGGTCTTTTACACAGCGTAAGAACGCCTCTCTTTATCTGGTTTGCAAATAACTTTGAAAGATGAAATCTCCCTCTTGGGAGAAAGTCCTTAAATTCCAATAGATAACCGTGGGTCACTATTTCTAGTGCCCAGGGATCCTGAACATCTCTTGCCCAAGCCTGAGCAAATAAAGAGAGTCTGCCCCCTACTAGATCCAGTCCCGGATCGGGGGCCGCCTCTTCATGCTGTCCTAGGAGCAGGAGCAGGCTTTTTGGATTGTTTACCCTTATTCAAGTTCTGAATAGGTCTCCAGACTGAAGAAACGGGGGGTCCTCCTTTAAAGTTCCGAAAGGAACGAAAATTATTCTGTTTACCCCTCATTTTAACCGACTTATCCTGAGGTAGGGCATGGCCTTTACCTCTTGTAATATCAGAAATGATTTCTTTTAATTCTGGCCCGAAAAGGGTCTTACCTTTAAAGGGAATAGCTAAAAGCGTATGTTTTGATGACACATCAGCAGACCAAGATTTGAGACACAATGCTCTACGTGCTAAAATAGCAAATCCTGCACTTTTTGCCGCTAATTTAGCAATTTGAAAAGCGGCATCAGTAATAAAAGAATTAGCTAGCTTGAGAGCCTTAATTCTATCTAAGATGTCATCTAATGGAGTCTCAACCTTAAGAGACTCTTCTAGAACCTCAAACCAAAAAGCTGCTGCAGTAGTTACTGTAACAATGCAAGCCGTAGGTTGTAAAACAAACCCCTAATTAACAAATAATTTCTTTAGAAGACCCTCTAATTTCTTAAGAAACACACACACAATACAACACCCAAGCATAAAACCAATAAGTTTTAAGTGCCAAAAATAAAAAACATAAAACATTGTTTTTAACATTGTCTCCCATGTCACATAATGCCCAAATATCAACTAATGATAAATATAATATAGGGACTCCAGTAACACCCCTTTTATAAAAATAGGTTTTACTGCTTACCCCATCCCCATACAGGGACATAATGCCAGCCAGTTCTGATACACCAAGTCTCTTTAGAAAAAAAGGCTGCACATACCTTAATGCTGCTTGTAGCATGAAAACGGTCTCCACACTGAAGATGTCTCATGGTTACCTTCAGAAGTCTTGTGGGAACCAGTGTGGATCTTAGTTACAAATGCTAAGATCATCAAACCTCAGGGCAGAAATCTTCTTCCATATCCCCCTGAGGAAAATAGTACGCCCCGGTACCATTTAAAATAAAAAACTTCTTGATTGAAGAAACTAAAACTAACACCTCACTTTACCATGTCTTCCTAGTATAACACAGGCAAAGAGAATGACTGAGGGTGGAGGGGAAGGGGAGGGGCTATATATACAGCTCTGATGTGGTGCTCTTTGCCACTTCCTGTTAGCAGGAGGTTAATATCCCACAAGTAAGGATGAAATCCGTGGACTCGTCATATCTTTGTAAAAGAAATAGCTTTAAAACCTGGAGCAGCATGCAAAGTACCTGTAGCTTTAAGAGATAAGCTTAAAAAGGAGCTACACAGCCTCCTTAAATTAAATGTCATAGAACGTGTGCATGAGCCAACAGAATGGGTTCACTCTTTAGTTATTGTGTCAAAAAAGGATGGTTCATTAAGACTGTGTTTAGATCCAATAGAGTTAAATGCCAACATTAAAAGAGAGCATTACCAGATACCAACAAAAAATGAAATTCTAGGAGAGATGGCAGGTGCCCAGGTGTTCTCAAAACTTGATGCCTCAAATGGATTTTGGCAGGTGCCTTTAGCAAAAGAAAGCAGGTGCGTATGCACTTTTAATACACCATTTGGAAGGTACAGTTTTAAACGTCTGCCTTTTGGACTATGTTCAGCCCCTGAAATATTTTATCAAACCATACAGCAATTATTTGATGGGGTGGAAGGCGTAAAAGTTTACATAGATGACATTCTAATTTGGGGTACTACAGAAAATGAACATAACAACAGACTTGAGAAGGTGCTACAGATTGCTCAGGAAAATGGATTTAAATTAAATAAAACAAAATGTAAATTTAATAAATCTGAAATTCTCTACTTGGGAGAAATCATCTCATGCAAAGGTGTCAGACCTGATCCAGCTAAAGTACAGGCTATTGAGAAAATTGAATCCTCTGCTAGCAAGAAAGATTTACAGAGATTTCTAGGGATGGTGACTTACTTGGGCAAATTTATAGCTAATCTATCAGAAAAAAATAAACATATGAGACATTTATTGTTGAAGGATGCTAAATGGTGATGGGAAAAAGAACATGAAGTAGAATTTGTAGTACTTAAAAAACTGCTCAGCAGAGCACCTACTTTGCATTATTTTGATGTCTCACGTAAAACTAAGATTTCCACAGATGCATCTAAAGATGGACTAGGAGCAGTTCTACTACAACATGATGGCAAGGGCTGGAGGCCTATTGCTTATGCTGCCAGAGCTTTCACTAACACTGAATACAAGTATGCTCGAATAGAAAGAGAGACATTGGGTATTGCATTTGGCTGTGAAGCTTTTCATAATTTTGTTTATGGCATCCCAGTTACAGTTGAAACTGATCATAAACCCTTAATAACTATTTCACACAAAGAATTGGGGAAAGCACCACCAAGAATTCAGAGGTTACTTTTGAAGTTACAGAAATATGATTATATATTGGAATACACCCCAGGAAGACATTTATTTATTGCAGATACTTTATCTCGAATTTGGACAGTGTCACAAATCACCTGATAATGGAACTGACTCAGATATAGAGGCGCATGTCAATAGTGTTAAAATGTCTGGAGCCATTTCATCAACTATGTGGCAGAGATTACAAAAGCCAACTGGAGAAGATGAAACTCTTCAAAATGTAATACAAGCCATCAATTCTGCAAGTAAAAAGGTATACATGCCCCAGCAGTAGTTGCCACATAGGGAAGAGCTTTCAGTGGTTGATGGTGTTCTTCTGAAAGGCAATAGATTGGTAATTCCTGTATCACTGAGAAGAGAAATGTTAACTTAAATACATGAAGGGAATTTAGGAATACAAAAATGCAGAAAGAGAGCTAGGGAAGTTCATTTCTGGCCAAAAATGATGACTGATATCACTACCTTCATCTCCACATGCCCAACTTGTCAGTCCTTCCAATCTGCTCTCCCTAAAGAAACTCTCATGCAGGAAGAAATGGTGAGGATTTCATGGCATACAGTAGCTGTAGATCTCTTTTCACTGAATGTCCAGGACTACATATCCATATAAGATGCTTACTACACATATCCTGAAGTTGCCAAACTGAGAAATACTTCTTCAGAACATGTGTGAGAAATTACGAGCAGTGTTTTCAAGGTATGGCATTCCAAATGTCTTAAAGTTAGACAATGGCCGCCAGTTTTCATGCAAACATTTTCAAGCATTTTCTGAGGAATTTGGATTTACACATAAAGCATCTAGTCCCAGGTATCCCCAGAGTAATGGATTAGCAGAGGCTGGAGTCAAAATTATAAAGAGGTTCCTTGCAAAGGCTAGTCACTCAGAAGAGAATCCACAAACAGCTTTACTTAATTATCGTGCTACACCACTGGAAGGACGAAAGTCTCCAGCAGAACTGTTTTTTTGGCAGGCAGAAAAAAACTAAATTACCTCATTTGGCTCTTACCCAGTACCATGCAAACAGCAAATTACACAAAATGTATTGGAAGAGAAAAGAGAACATAAGAGAACGTCAGAAGATAAATTATGACAGTGTTGCAAAAGATCACATGGAGCTGCATGTTGGGGATGTTGTGAAAGTCTGGACAGGACACAAATGGGACATCAAAGCTGTTGTGCTGCATAAAGTGGCAGAACGTTCACTTGAGCATTAACAATTAACTAAATGACACTGAAGCATCTCTGCCAGAATCAACAATTGTTAACAAATATACATCTAGTGGCAGAGCAATCAGAAAGCCACAAAGAATCATTGAGGAATGTCAAGAAGTAAACTTGTCAGTTAGGTTTGATTGCTATTTATTTGTTTTTGTCATGTTTGCGGTTACATTTATATAGTTTGTTTGTTTTTTGTTTCTAAAAAGGGGAAGATGTGTTGAGTATAGTTTGCAATGAACTTTCATTATATCATTGCTACAGGAAGTGAGTTCAAGGGGCAGGGGCACACAGGAAAAAGGAAGAGTTCTAGCAGTCTAGTTTGGAGTTGCATTGCAGTCAGTCATGTAATAAAGTTATTGTAGAAAATCAGCCTGTCTCTGTCATCATCTGTTATATAAATAAGCAGACAACACAATTACCATCTAGCTGAATATATTGGGGCTGCAATAGGGTATGAAAGAGGAATAAAGAAAACAAAATATTATTATTAGATACTCACTTGGCACCACTCAATAGCAGAAACTAATTTTGAAAAAACCACTTTAGCTATTAATTTTAAATTAAACTACTACAATGCTGTACATTAATTAAAGTTTCAGCCTTTGTCAGAACAACTTTAATTAAGGAACAGCAAATGGAAATATCCTATCATCCCTGAAATGTATAATGGTTTACCATTTAATTGGCATCAAGGCCTAAGGAAATTCATTTTCATACAACTCATTTAGTACTTAGGCAACACAGAGAATGAATGTTATTGAAAAGCTAACCTTATCTACCTCTGACACTAATGTCAGGAGCAACGGTGATACACTACTTACATTGAATTCCATTTACCGAAAATAAGTTATAGGGCACAGACTAAAGCATTAGCCCATTAGTAAAAAAGTAATTTTCTGGAGATAAATTATACACATTGATTTCAAATCAATTAGGAAATGACAATACTGCTTTCTGTTAGAGAAGAAAAAAGAAAATGCAAATCTCTATGTTCACACAAACGAAGGTATAAAATATTGCTCTAAACCTTCAAATTCCTTTTTAAATGTCATCTATTTTATAGGCATATTACCTATCTGATTTTACTAACTGGCTAAAATTGAGGCCAATATTAAGCTAAAATTAGTATTCAAATGTTTTTTTGCACAAATTATGACAATTTATGTTAAATTGTTCAATTAATTTGTAATTTGGATAGCTTTAGCATCATTTATAAAGAACAGAAAATATAATATTGCAAAGAATTACAAGTTCCCAAAAAAGCATAGAAACGCCTCAATTAAACTCCACCAACCAATGTAACATAACATATAAATCTCCATATGTTTTAAAATTAAGATTTATTTACCCACAGAATTTTCCTGATTAAAAAATCAATCAATCTCTTGTTGTGATACAAGCTGCTGAAAAGCACAAACAAAACTGATAGAGGAAAGCTGTGAATGTTATGTAGTTTATGTTATCTATATGTTATTTAGAAACAAAAGCATTGAGTTTGTGTGTGCGCTGAAATTATCAAGCGGCTCCCCAGTGTGCGACTGTCTCTATTGCACACACACTCTGTTTTCCCCAACGGTGTCTAAACAGAACAAGCCTGTTGGTGCCTGGAAGAGCTGAGTAAGCCACCCCAGGCTATTTGACTGCTCAACAAGTCACAGCTAGTGGGTCAATGACCTAAGGGGGGAGAATTTGAGCCACCTGGAGTTGTGAGTCTGAAAGATGTGGCTCTAGGTTCCTGTCAGTATGTGGATGGGTTGGTTCTATAGGGAGTATGATAGACAACATGAAACCACCTCCAGGTAGCCAGGTTTCCTCAGTTTAGGTCCATTAAAGGGACATTAAACACTAAATACATGCTAGATAGAATGATGCATTCAAAGAAACGATTAGTCTAAGAATAACATGTAGTTGTATTTGTTTAAAGTTTCATTAGCTGTTTAAATATTGACAAAACAAGTGTAACATTTTAGTGCCTAAAAAACAATGGGAGCTGCCATGTTGTAACTTTGGTTACTTTCTCTGCTGTGGCCAATTAGGGAAAGTTATAAATAGGTCATTAGAGTGTGCAGCCAATGACTGTATGGAATATAACAGTGTTCTGCACTTCCATTTCTAACAGGAACTGAAAGGCTCACAATTTCAGAATGGAATTACAGGAAAAGTGGACAAAATAAATAAAAGTATATTGTAGAGATTTGTTTTATATATACAATTTATCATTTTATATTACCATCTCAGAAAGTTTAATGTCTTTTTACAGGCCTATGAGGAAACACTACTGTGATTGTTTTTATGTACATGTGCAAACTGTTCCAAACTCAAACAGACCCAGTCCAGCACAAACGGGCCACTGCCCGCCAACCAAGGTCACCACAAAGACCTTAAGATATCCACAAGATTCCAGATGAGGAAGCAGCAATAAAGTGGAAAATAAATTTATTCAAGCACAAAACATAGCAACGTTTCGGGAATTGCTTCTCTTAATCATGCAATAAAAAACACTGATACAAGGTACTCTTATATACCCTACCACCACCAGGGGCAGTCAAGGATATTTACAAAATTAACTCTTTTGCAGCCAAAATATTGGATTTATGACACAATAGGGTACAAACTGTGTAAGCTTTAATACTTTGTCTCTTATCAAACAACATAATTTATGTAAGAACTTACCTGATAAATTCATTTCTTTCATATTAGCAAGAGTCCATGAGCTAGTGACGTATGGGATATACATTCCTACCAGGAGGGGCAAAGTCTCCCAAACCTCAAAATGCCTACAAATACACCCCTCACCACACCCACAAATCAGTTTAACGAATAGCCAAGAAGTGGGGTGATAAGAAAAAAAGTGCAAAAGCATAAAAAATAAGGAATTGGAATAATTGTGCTTTATACAAAAAAATCATAACCACCTCAAAAAGCGTGGGCCTCATGGACTCTTGCTAATATGAAAGAAATGAATTTATCAGGTAAGATCTTACATAAATTATGTTTTCTTTCATGTAATTAGCAAGAGTCCATGAGCTAGTGACGTATGGGATAATGAATACCCAAGATGTGGATCTTCCACGCAAGAGTCACTAGAGAGGGAGGGATAAAATAAAGACAGCCAATTCCGCTGAAAAATAATCCACACCCCAAAACAAAGTTTAAATCATATAATGAAAAAAACTGAAATTATAAGCAGAAGAATCAAACTGAAACAGCTGCCTGAAGTACTTTTCTACCAAAGACTTCTTCTTCAGAAGAAAACACATCAAAATGGTAGAATTTAGTAAAAGTATGCAAAGAAGACCAAGTTGCTGCTTTGCAAATCTGATCAACCGAAGCTTCATTCCTAAATGCCCAGGAAGTAGAGACTGACCTAGTCGAATGAGCTGTAATCCTTTGAGGCGGAGTTCTACCCGACTCAACATAAGCATGATGAATCAAAGACTTTAACCAAGATGCCAAAGAAATGGCAGAAGCCTTCTGACCTTTCCTAGAACCAGAAAAGATAACAAATAGACTAGAAGTCTTTCGGAAATCTTTAGTAGCTTCAACATAATATTTCAAAGTTCTAACTACATCCAAAGAATGCAACGATCTTTCCTTAGAGGTCTTAGGATTAGGACACAATGAAGGAACCACAATTTCTCTATTAATGTTGTTAGAATTCACAACCTTAGGTAAAAATTTAAATGAAGTTCGCAACACCGCCTTATCCTGATGAAAAATCAGAAAAGGAGACTCACAAGAAAGAGCAGATAATTCAGAAACTCTTCTAGCAGAAGAGATGGCCAAAAGAAACAAAACTTTCCAAGAAAGTAATTTAATATCCAGCGAATGCATAGGTTCAAACGGAGGAGCTTGAAGAGCCCCCAGAACCAAATTCAAACTCCAAAGAGGAGAAATTGACTTAATGACAGGTTTTATACGAACCAAAGCCTGTATAAAACAATGAATATCAGGAAGATTAGCAATCTTTCTGTGAAAAAGAACAGAAAGAGCAGAGATTTGTCCTTTCAAGGAACTTGCAGACAAACCTTTATCCAAACCATCCTGAAGAAACTGTAAAATTCTCGGAATTCTAAAAGAATACCAGGAAAAATGATGAGAAAGACACCAAGAAATATAAGTCTCCCTAGATACAGATTTACGAGCCTGTAACATAGTATTAATCACAGAGTCAGAGAAACCTCTTTGACTAAGAATCAAGCGTTCAATCTCCATACCTTTAAATTTAAGGATTTGAGATCCTGATGGAAAAAAGGACCTTGCAATAGAAGGTCTAGTCTTAACGGAAGAGTCCACAGTTGGCAAGTAGCCATCCGGACAAGATCTGCATACCAAAACCTGTGAGGCCATGCTGCAGCCACCAGCAGAACAAACGAATGCTCCTTCTTGGAAATCACTCTTGGAAGAAGAACTAGAGGCGGAAAGATATAGGCAGGATGATACTTCCAAGGAAGTGACAATGCATCCACTGCTTCCGCCTGAGGATCCCTGGATCTGGACAGATACCTGGGAAGCTTCTTGTTTAGATGAGAAGCCATCAGATCTATTTCTGGAAGTCCCCACATTTGAACAATCTGACAAAATACCTCTGGGTGAAGAGACCATTCGCCCGGATGTAATATTTGGCGACTGAGATAATCCGCTTCCCAATTGTCTATACCTGGGATATGAACCGCAGAAATTAGCCAGGAGCTGGATTCCGCCCATACAAGTATTCAAGATACTTCTTTCATAGCCAGAGGACTGTGAGTCCCTCCTTGATGATTGACATATGCCACAGTTGTGACATTGTCCGCCTGAAAACAAATGAACGACTCTCTCTTTAGAAGAGGCCACGACTGAAGAGCTCTGAAAATCTCACGGAGTTCCAAAATGTTGATTGGTAATCTCACCTCGTGAGATTCCCAAACCCCTTGTGCTGTCAGAGACCCCCATATAGCTTCCCAACCTGTCAGACTTGCATGTGTTGAGATCACAGTCCAGGTCGGAAGAACAAAAGAAGCCCCCTGAACTAAACAATGGTGGTCTGTCCACCACGTCAGAGAGTGTCGTACAATTGGTTTTAAAGATATTAATTGTGATATCTTTGTATAATCCTTGCACCACTGGTTCAGCATACAGAGCTGAAGAGGTCGCATGTGAAAACGAGCAAAGGGGATCGCGTCCAATGCAGCAGTCATAAGACCTAGAATTTCCATGCATAAGGCTACCGAAGGGAATGATTGAGACTGAAGGTTTTGACAAGCTGAAACCAATTTCAGACGTCTCTTTTCCGTCAGCGACAGAGTCATGGACACTGAATCTATCTGGAAACCTTAAAAGGTTACCCTTGTCTGAGGAATCAACAAACTCTTTGGTAAATTGATCCTCCAACCATGTTCTCGAAGAAACGATACAAGTCGATTCGTATGAGATTCTGCTAAATGTGAAGACTGAGCAAGTACCAAGATATCGTCCAAATAAGGAAATACCACAATACCCTGTTCTCTGATTACAGATAGAAGGGCACCGAGAACCTTTGTAAAAATCCTTGGAGCTGTTGCTAGGCCAAACGGTAGAGCCACAAACTGGTAATGCTTGTCTAGAAAAGAGAATCTCAGAAACTGATAGTGATCTGGATGAATCGGAATATGCAGATATGCATCTTGTAAATCTATTGTGGACATATAATGCCCTTGCTGAACAAAAGGCAGAATAGTCCTTATAGTTACCATTTTGAATGTTGGTATCCTTACATAACGATTCAATATTTTTAAATCCAGAACTGGTCTGAAGGAATTCTCCTTCTTTGGTACAATGAAGAGATTTGAGTAAAACCTCAGACCCTGTTCCAAAACTGGAACTGGCACAATTACTCCAGCCAACTCTAGATCTGAAACACATTTCAGAAATGCTTGAGCCTTCACTGGATTTATTGGGACACGGGAAAGAAAAAATCTTCTTGCAGGAGGCCTTATCTTGAAGCCTATTCTGTACCCTTGTGAAACAATATTCTGAATCCAAAGATTGTGAATCGAATTGATCCAAATTTTTTTGAAAAATCGTAAACTGCCCCCTACCAGCTGGGCTGGAATGAGGGCCGCACCTTCATGTGGACTTGGGAGCTGACTTTGGCTTTCTAAAAGGCTTGGATTTATTCCAGACTGGAGATGGTTTCCAAACTGATACCGCTCCTGTAGGGGAAGGATCAGGTTTTTGTTCCTTATTGTGACGAAAGGAACGAAAACGATTAGCAAACCTAAATTTACCTTTAGATTTTTATCCTGTGGTAAAAAAAGTTCCTTTCCCCCCAGTAACAGTTGAAATAATAGAATCCAACTGTGAACCAAACAATTTATTACCCTGGAAAGAAAGGGAAAGCAAAGTTGACTTAGAAGACATATCAGCATTCCAAGTTTTAAGCCATAAAGCTCTTCTAGCTAAAATAGCTAAAGACATATACCTGACATCAACCCTAATGATATCAAAGATGGCATCACAAATAAAGTTATTAGCATGTTGAAGAAGATTAACAATGCTATGAGTATTATGATCTGTTACTTGTTGTGCTAAAGCTTCCAACCAGAAAGTTGAAGCTGCAGCAACATCCGCCAAAGATATAGCAGGTCTAAGAAGATTACCTGGACATGAGTAAGCTTTTCTTAGAAAGGATTCGATTTTCCTATCTAAAGGATCCTTAAAGGAAGTACTATCTGCCGTAGGAATAGTAGTACGTTTAGCAAGAGTAGAGATAGCCCCATCAACCTTAGGGATTTTGTCCCAAAACTCTAATCTGTCAGATGGCACAGGATATAATTGCTTAAACCGTTTAGAAGGAGTAAATGAATTACCCAAATTATTCCATTCCCTGGAAATTACTTCAGAAATAGCATCAGGGACGGGAAAAACCTCCGGAATAACTACAGGAGGTTTAAAAACCGTATTCAAACGTTTAGATTTAGTATCAAGAGGACCAGATTCCTCTATTTCTAATGCAATTAAGACTTCTTTAAGTAAAGAACGAATAAATTCCATTTTGAATAAATATGAAGATTTATCAGTATCAACCTCTGAAACAGAATCCTCTGAACCAGAAAAATCATTATCAGAATGATGATGTTCATTTAAAAATTCATCTGAAAAATGAGAAGTTTTAAAAGATTTTTTACGTTTACTGGAAGGAGGAATAACAGACATAGCCTTCTTAATAGATTTAGAAAAAAAATCTCTTATGTTAACAGGAACACCCTGAATATTAGATGTTGATGGAACAGCAACAGGTAATGGAACATTACTAAAGGAAATATCTGCATTAACAAGTTTGTCATGACATTCATTACAAACAACAGCCGGAGGAACAGTTACCACAAGTTTACAACAAATACACTTAACTATGGTAGATCCAGCATCAGGCAGCAATTTTCCAGAAGTATCTTCTGATTCGGGGTCAATCTGAGACATCTTTCAATATGTAATAGAAAAAACAACATATAAAGCAAAATTGATCAAATTCCTTAAATGACAGTTTCAGGAATGGGAAAAAATGTCAATGAACAAGCTTCTAGCAACCAGAAGCAAATAAGCAATGAGACTTAAATAATGTGGAGACAATAATGACGCCCATATTTTTTAGCGCCAAAAAAGACGCCCACATTATTTGGCGCCTAAATGCTTTAAGCACCAAAAATGACGCCACATCCGGTGACGCCGACATTTTTGGCGCATAAAAACGTCAAAAAAATGATGCAACTTCCGGCGACAAGTATGACGCCGGAAATGACAAAGAAAATTTTTGCGCCAAAAAAGTCTGCGCCAAAAATGACGCAATAAAAAGAAGCATTTTCAGCCCCCGCGAGCTTAACGGCCCACAGGAAAAAAGTCAAATTTGAAGGTAAGAAAAATTGATTATTCATATGCATTATCCCAAAAAATTAAACTGACTGTCTGAAATAAGGAATGTTGAACATCCTGAATCAAGGCAAATAAATGTTTAAACACATATATTTAGAACTTTATATAAAAGTGCCCAACCATAGCTTAGAGTGTCACAAAAATAAGACTTACTTACCCCAGGACACTCATCTACATGTAGTAGAAAGCCAAACCAGTACTGAAACGAGAATCAGTAGAGGTAATGGTATATATAAGAATATATCGTCGATCTGAAAAGGGAGGTAAGAGATGAATCTCTACGACCGATAACAGAGAACCTATGAAATAGACCCTGTAGAAGGAGATCATTGAATTCAAATAGGCAATACTCTCTTCACATCCCTCTGACATTCACTGCACACTGAGAGGAAAACCGGGCTTCAGCCTGCTGCGAAACGCATATCAATGAAGAATCTAGCACAAACTTACTTCACCACCTCCATGGGAGGCAAAGTTTGTAAAAACTGATTTGTGGGTGTGGTGAGGGGTGTATTTATAGGCATTTTGAGGTTTGGGAAACTTTGCCCCTCCTGGTAGGAATGTATATCCCATACGTCACTAGCTCATGGACTCTTGCTAATTACATGAAAGAAAGTAGATTTTCACAAAAGAAAGCCACAAACTAGAAAATTAAACCTATCGGCAACCCAATTTTCATAAAGTTTGGTGCAGATTTTATTTCTGTAGGTTAGGCTAAGCTTTTACTGTCTTTATCATTGCAAAGTAACTTTTCAATAGTAACTACAAATATGCAACTCATTTATTTTAAATGCTCAACACTTGTAGTCTAAGCACTAAACTACCAAATATCAATGAAATCATATGCAAAGTTACACACACTTTAAAAACAGAATTAAACACTTAATTGTCTGGGAAACAAACTTGTACATATAATACAGCATATCCTTTTGTAAAGCCATGAAATGTTTCAGTGACACAACAGTTTAAATGTAATACTAAACAGTTAAAGGGGTACGAAACCCAAATTTGTTTTTAACTATTCAGTTTAAGCAGCTTTCTAATTTACCCCTATTATCAATTTTTCTTTGTTTTCTAATCATTCTTTATTGAAAGGCAAGAAGGCAAGTTCAGTGTGCGCATGTCTGCAGTACTAAATGGCAGCACTTTTGCAACAATGTAGCCACCAATCAGCCAGCGCTAAATGTAGCCACCAATCAGAAAGCGCTATCCAGGGTGCTAAACAAAAATATGGGCCGGCTCCTAAGCTTACATTCCTGCTTTTTCAAATAAAGATACCAAGAGAACGAAGATATATTGATAATAAGAGTAAACTACAAAGTTGCATAAAACGGCATGCTCTATCTGAATAATGAAAGGAAAAAAAATTGGGTTTCGTATCGCTTTAATGTCTAAAGAGTGAATTTGAATGTTCAGTTAGTTAAAACCACTAAAGACTTCAATTTGTATTAGGGCATTTGCAGGGATGATTTCATAACATCTCAAGCATTATGAGAACAGAGGATGGAATTTGCAAAAATAAATAAATAAATCAAACTCAATTTATTATATCAAAAAGACATGGCTACCTTCAAATATAATTTTAAGCTTGTTATTGAAAGCACAGTGTTCCCTTTATTTGGATATCCCTTTGATACATTTAACCAAAATTAACTGCAGACATTAAATAAATTGTCTTTAGTTCACCAAGGTCCTGGTAGAAAATAACATTTTAAAGAAATTACCCATGTCTACCAATCACTAGTCCCTATGCATACAAAACTACTTCTATTAAAAAATTGAACAACCCAAAAATCTTATGCAGCTGTAATTACTCTTTTCATAACACTGAATCTGTCCCAGAGCTATAAAATGTAAAATCAAGTGATTGATGTATTATTAATGCATCTGCATGAACCAGTAGGCAGTCATATTTGATCTTTAATAGTGCTATCATTTATCATAAGGCATTTACCAGGGAGGCTGAAGAGCACTGGGATTTTTATCAATGTTATCTCTTAAAACAGCATAAGATAAAGCCAGCTTTCTTCCTAATGTCCGTGTGCAAAAAATTAATCATATAGACTTTTTTTTTCTAGTACTTTAGAAAGTAGTTCTGTTTTTCTTGACTTATACACACACGCATATATATAACACTTTAACATAATGTTTACTACTAACCATGATATAGTTTTTCCTCCTGTTCTTGCAGCTATTCTCCTATTTTAACCCTTTACAGCTGCCTGTGTGTGCAGCACCGCTTCTACATACTGCGCATAGCCACCTTGGAGCTTACATATTCTTGTACTATGTGACAAAATCAATGACCTTTCACATTTCAGTGATGTTGGTGGCTTTTTGGCAGCTGTATTAGCGTACACACTACAAAGCAGGAGGTTTACATTTTCCAGTTTTCAAAAACAATTTAAAAGTAACATAATATTTATTAAAAACACATGAATATAGAACAATGCTGGCACTGCAACAATGTAAAGCTCCCTTAATGTATCATGCACACTAACCTGAAGAGCAAAATACAGCTGCAAAAAGCCAGTAACATGAGTGATCTATGAATATCCACCTCTTGTTCATGTGATATTTTCACCTTTATACACATATGGTGCATCACTTTCAACTGATAGAGTATATTTGTAATATGTCTCTTTAACAAAAGTATAGTCTACACATGAACTGAAGGAGTCTTAACATAAACAAGGAAATTGCTTGATAAATGTTATATTTTTGAATAAAACAATGTTTCATAGTCAATCTGTGAAAAATAATCATCTCTTTTTAATAACCTGCTAATTAAAGAGTGCTGAAGAGAGAACTGGACATGTTTTATGATGCATGCATTTTTGTTTTATTATCCATTTTTCATCAGACTATGCGGTTAGAATATTCAAGCTAGTCCATGCAAGAAAGTAAAAACATTATGCCTGAAAGACACTACTACATGTTTGAACTATTCTGAAGTGTAAAATATGCTACATAAAAAGTTGATGGAAAAACAAAATGTAGAGATCACATGTGAGATTACACTCTAGTCCCTTAGGAGAACGAAAAAACATACGTTATGCTTGCCTGATACTTTTATTTCCATCGATAGGAGGAGAGTTCACGGCTTCATTCTTTACTTGTGGGAAATAAGAACCTGGCCACCAGGAGGAGGTAAAGACACCCCAGTCAAAGGCTTAAATACCTCCCCCACTTCCTTCATCCCATTCTTGAAGGCCCAAGAAAAAGCCACAGGAGGCGTATGTCCCGCTGTCTCATAGGCTAAGCGAATCATGCTCCTTAACCAAAAGGAGAAACAAGTAGAAGAGGCCTTCTGCCCCTTGCGCTTCTCTGCATACACCACAAAGAGATATGTAGATTGTCTGAAATCCTTCGTAGCCTGAAGATAAAACTTCAAGGCTCGAACCACGTCAAAATTATGAAGCAACCTCTCCTTAGGAGAAGAGGGGTTAGGACACAAAGAAGGAACTACTATTTCCTGCTTGATGTTACGGTTAGACACAACCTTGGGAAGAAATCCCAAACCAGTGCACAAAAAAGCCTTATCAGCATGAAAGACCAAATAAGGAGGCTCAAATTGCAAGGCCGCCAACTCAGAGACTCTGTGAGCCGATGCAACAGCCAACATAAAGAGAACCTTCCAGGAAAGAATCTTAATGTCAATAGAGTGCATAGGTTCAAACAGAACCCTCTGCAATACCTTCAGAACCAAGTTCAAGCTCCAGGGAGGAGCGGACTGTCTAAAAACAGGACTAATTCTAGACAAAGCTTGAACAAAGGACTAAAATCCAGACAGAATCCTGGATTCAAAGCAAGCTATTTTCCCTTGGTCACAGCGCACTGCACTCTGTCTATTTTTATGTGGTAAGGATCCTTTGTATTATCCCATACCCCGAGAGCGCCAGATATCAGCAAGCAACAAAGTCAGTAAATCCTTATCTCAGTAAACTTACTTCCACTTGCTGGGGGTCCTCTCTCCTGGTCCTGGTCAGAATCTTCGAATCACTTATTACACCACATTAATATCAACTTACTGTGGTACCACGCCAAACATTCTCGGCGTCTCCATGTTCCACGCTCAGTGCAAGGCTCCAGCTACTCTCCTCCAGAAAACATCTGTTTGCAAACCGTTAAATAGAGTCCCAATCCAATTATAACATAAAATCCAAAATCGGGGCAGTGGATGTAAAAGTATAAAAAATAAACTTATTAGAACATTAAAAAGTATTGCACAAAAAGAAGAATCCTGGATACCTTAACCCTGTGCCAAGGATATCCATGCTTCTCACACCAGGACAAGCAAGTCATCCAGACCTTATGATAGATGCGACGAGTGACTGGCTTCCTAGCCTGAACGAGAGTACCAATTACTCTCTCAGAAAAACCTCTCTTGGCCATGACTAGCGTTCATTCTCCATGCAGTCAGCCTCAGAGAATCTAGATTTTGATGTTGAAAAGGACCCTGTACCAACTGATCCCTGCAACAGGGAAACCTCCATGGAGGAGAAGATGACATCCCCACCAAATCTGCAAACCACGTCCTCTGCAGCCATGACAAAGTAATCAGAATAGGCAAAAAATGGCAACGGTGAAAACATTTAAACTAGGTTGAACCCCCAAGGCACCGCTAAAGCATCTATCAGCTCTGCCTGGGGATCCATGGACCGCTACCCGTATCTGGGTAGCTTGCAATTGAGTCTGGACACCATGAGGTCCATCTCCGGCGTCCCCCATCTGTGACAAATCTCCACAAACACCTTGAGATGGAGAGACCATTCCCCCGGATGGAAGGATTGCCTGCTGAGGAAATCCGCTTCCCAATTGTCCACACCCAGTATGTGGATTGCTGAGAGCGAGCAGTTCTGGGACTCTGCCGATTCCAATATCTGAGAAACCTCCCTCATCGCCAGAGAGCTTCTTGTCCCCTCCTGGTGGTATATGTAAGCCCCCGAGGTAATGTTGTCTGTCTGGAATCTGATGAAGCTGAATGACCCCAGTAGAGGCCACACGTTCTGAGCATTGTAGATTGCTCAAAGTTCCAGAAAATTGATCGGGAGAAGAGACTCCTCTCGAGACTATTTGCCCTGTGCCATCTTGACACCCCAAACAGCTTCCCATCCTCCCAGACTCACATCCGTGATCACAATCACAGTTGTTCTGGACGGATCCACTAAGAGAGGGATTCCCTCATCCGATCGTCCAAAGAATTCTGTTGGGATAGGTCTGTATGATCGCCGTTCCACTGTCTCAACATGCATAACTAAAGAGAGGTCTGAGGTGGAACCTGGCAAATAGAATGACATTGATGTTGGACACCATGAGCCCGATCACCTTCATACTCTGAGCCACCGAGGGACTGGAGGAGTACTGAAGGGCAAGACAGGTGGACGCAATCTGTCGCTCATCTGTGAAAAATATTCTCATGGATATAGATTCTATAATCGTTCCCAGGAACTCAGGGACATTGCTAGACCAAAGAGAAGGGCCACAAACTGGAAATGTTGGTCCAGGAAAGCAAATCTCAGGAACCTGAAGTGAGCCCTGTGGATTGGAACATGAAGGTTGGTATCCTTCAAGTCTATTGTCGTCATGAGCTGACCCTCCTGAACTGGGGGCAGAATAGATCTGATTGTTTCCATTTTGAACGATGGAACAGCCAGAAATGTGTTTAAACACTTTAGGTCCAGAATCGTGCAGAACGTACCCTCCTTCTTTGGGACCACGAAAAGGTTTGAATAGTACCCTAGACCCCTTTCTACTGGGGATACTGGTACAATTACTCAGAGGGAAGAGAGATCCCTCACACATTCTAGAAAGGCTGGGCTGGAAGACAGGTTTGACAGGAGGAATCTGCCCCTGGGCGGATGAGATCTGATCCCTATCCTGTATCCTTGGGTGATAACCTCTAGAACCCAAGGGCCCTGAACTTCCTGCAACCAGGCTTCTGAGAAAAGAGATAATCTGCCCCCTACTTGGTCCAGAGACCGGTCGGAGGCCGCCCTCTTATGCCGACTTTGTTTTGCAAGCTTCTTAATCTGCTTGGACTTATTCCAAGACTAAGATGGTTTCCAAGTTCCCTTGGACTGATCCACTTTTGTGGCAGGCTGATGGCATTGGGATGAAAAGTAGATCCCTTAGGTTTAGCCTTCTTATCCTGCGGAAAGAAAGCGCACTTGCCTCCCGTAACCGTGGATATGATCAAGTCTAATCCTGGACCGAACACGATCTTACCCTTAAATGGAAGAGATTGTAGTCTAGATTTAGAGGTCATGTCCGCAGACCATGACTTTAGCCATGTGGGCTAAAATGGAAAAGCCTGACACCTTAGTGTTCAGGCGAACAATTTGCATATTGGCATCATAAATAAAAGAATTAGCAACCCTCAAGGCCTTAATTCTCTCTTGTATCTTGTCAAGAGGAGTCTCCCTCTCGACCATGTCAGATAGAGCTACACACCAATATGTCGCAGCTCCAGCAACTGCAGCTACCGCCGCTGACGGCTGAAAAACAAACCCGTATGTTGAAAAAATTTTCTTAACATGTTCTCTAACTTTTTATCCATGGGCTCTTTAAAAGACGAACTATCCTCAAGAGGAATCGTCGTCCACTTCACGAGCGTAGAGATAGCACCATCTACCTTAGGGATAGACCCCCATAGCTCAAGCTGAAAGTCTGGGACAGGGAACAGCTTCTTGAAGGAAAAACAAGGGGAAAAGGAAGAACCTAATCTCTCCCATTCATTCTTAATAATGTTTGCCATCTTAATAGGAACCGAGAAGGTCTGAGGCACCACCCTGTCCTCATATACTTTATCCAGCTTAGGAATCAAAGGTTCCTCTGGAAGTTTTGGTTCCGGAACCTCGAGGGTAGCAAGCACTTGCTTCAGCAAAAAGCGCAAATTTTCAATCCTAAACCTAAAGTCAGGCTCTTCAGCAGTCGGAGCTTTAGATGACATATACTTTGACCTATAAGGAACATTCTCCGAAGAGTCGGAGTTGCCCTCGTCAGCGGATAATTTTTCCGAAATATCCATGGAGTAGATGACTCCTGGGTCGGATGGCCATATTTTACCTTACGCTTGCGCTTAGCAGAACGTGGTAAGGTACTAATTATCTTAGACACCGCCGTTTGCAGTTGATCTGCAAATTCTGTCGGACAACGGATCTCTACCGTTGGAAAAATAGTTGAGCCCTGGGACGCTGCATGTGTAATCGGAGATGAATGTAGGGAACGCACATCATGGGACAGAGAACCCTCAGATGTGGACGGCTCATTAGTACTACATATTCTATTCTTTCTAGATGTCGTAACTTTATCAAGGCATGTGGAACATAGTTGAGCAGGCAAATCTACCAGAACCTCCTCACAATAAATACAGGTACTAGACTTTGTTGAAGTAGTACCCTCTAACGCGTCAGAGTCCTCCATAGCTTATGCCTTTATTACTGACAAGATGCACTATATATAAAATGGCACCTTTATAACCTCTAATGGCAAGGGCATTTACCACCTCCTATGACCCGGACCACAGAAACTGTTATGTCTTCTGTAACCACCAGACAAGCAGAGGAAGTTGATTAGGCCACACCCGGTCAGAAGGAATCCCTTGCTGGACCGCCCCTGCACTAGAGAGAAAAACACGCCAAATCGGGTGTGCAAATACCCCCGGAAATTAAACTAAAAATCCACCCATTGCCAGAGCCTCACCACTCATATCGCAGCAATGACACAATAAACAATATCATGCATAAACCACCCCTGTTCAATAATCCCCCTACCAGGGATATTAACCCTTAATTCTATAAAGATAAAAAGGTATCACACTGTGACCCTGTCTTCTGCGTTTACATTACGTGTATAAAAATTAAACAATCTTACCAGAATCTATGCCGTGGAACAGGAACATGGCCTCTCAAGTGTGACAGTGTAGTAGCATCGCTCCTGACATGGACTTGAGTGAAGAAAGCAGGCAGCAAAACTTGTCAATGCTGATTGCTTATGGAGCTGTTAAAATGAGTTGGGATGGACTATCATTCACCCAAGCTCTCACTGAGAGGCTGACAGGACTACTTAAAACTCCAGTCCCATTTTGAAGAGTACTACCCTCCATAAGAGACTACTCCAAATCTTTTGATACTTCTCTGCCAACCTCCTGTAACGAAAGGCAAAGAATGACTGGGGGAATGAGGAAAGTGGGAGAGGTATTTAAGCCTTTGGCTGGGGTGTCTGCATCCTCCTGGTGGCCAGGTTCTTATTTCCCACACGTAATAAATGAAGCTGTGGACTCTTCTCCCCTTTAGATGGAAAACATCCCTACACACCAGAGGTTAACTCCCTACCCACTCTCCCTAAATCCTTCAGTCATACATTTGGCCAAGATTAAGGAAACAGAAAAGCAGGAAAGACAAAGTTGGGCTAATAAAGTGCCAAATAAGACCTGCAACTAACTGTGAAAAAGAAAGGGCAAGGTTTGTGGGCTTTCATCATCAGCTAAGCATAAATGTTATTTTCTTTTATCAGATGGCAAGAGTTCATCAGGGAGCACATGTCGGATCTTATACCCAAGTAATAAACTCCACAAGATCACCATGTTACAGAGGAGAACAGTTAAAACAGGTATGTTATCGACCAGGCAAGATACAGACCAACCATTAGGAACTCAAGTATTCTAGGAATTCTAAAAACTATTCCAATGGTAACCCTTGTTAACACAACAGGATAAAATAGATTATCCAAACCAATACATTTGGTGTCAGGTTTCCTGGCCTAAATCAAGGTATCAATAACCTTATCAGATAAACATATTTGGGACGACTCTTGGTGTTTAATCACCAGGCCATCAAACTCAACGTCTTGATACCCATTTTGAAAGGAAGATGCCAAGACTGGCACAAGGACATTTTAATTAGATCTGCCAACCTAATCCTGTGGGGCCACATCAAAGAAATCAGAATAACTGAAAGGAAATATGCATATCCAGTTCAATGACCGGGGAACATTAGGGCATCAAGACCTGACAACACTGGGACAGCTTGAAAATAAAGTGAGAGGCCATGATATCTATCTCTGCCCAACCCAATGTCTCACTGTCTGGTTGAAATCATGCTGAATTAGAGACCATTCTCCTGGGTTCATCGCAAGGGAACTACTATAATGTAAGTCACTGACGTCACATTGCCAAACTGTTATTGAAGAAAAAATACCTGTGACTCTGGAGAGCCCTGATTATTGCACCTAATATTTATTGGATCACACTTACTGCACACTCTGAGACCCCACACTGCACCCCAACCTTGCAGCTGAAGGAAAGCCCCTTGAACAAAGTATTGGGAATTGAGTCTTCCACCGTGTTAGCGACTGTTGTGTCTTGTGAATGAACAAGTTCCTCTAACACAGATCCTCATGGTCATCAATCAACTATCAATGAAAAGTAGTTTAGTACTTCAAATTTCACCTCACTCCATCTTGAAAGCAAATATTTGGCTGCAGGATTCAAGTAGAGTGGGAGCGATTTACAGTAAGCTCTGGTGTGTAGGGGGTGTTTTTGCCTCCTCTTAGTGGATTGAAGTGTAATTCTAGATTTGATGTCTCGTGGGCTCTCACCATCTGATTAAATAAATATTTAGATTATTGTTTGTAGGAAATTAGCTTTTTTGTGCATGCGAAATAATAATAAAAAAATAACTTTTTTACATAATAGATTGAAAATCACAATATTTATTGAAGCCAAAAATTTAAAACACAAAGTTGAAGACTATTATCGCAAAATGATAAATTATTCTAATAGTTTCTTTAAGAAATGTTTTGCAATATTTTGTGTTCTCAGATGTGTTCACATCTGGTAATTAACATATTACTGGTCTTCACTGGCTTATAAAGATGGCTTTGTAACCATGATAAACAGATGGCATTTATCTGAAAGATCACAACACATATTAAGAGCAGATTTTAAAAACTCTTTAACCTTTTCTATAATATTGTAAGTAACAATAATCAAAAAAGTATTTTTTCTAATAGTTGTATTTTAATATTTATTTTTTTTTAACAAAATTTTTGACAAAGACAATGGGGCCGATTTATCAGGGGCCCGATTTATCAGGGGCCCGAATGGGGCCTTATACCCCTTCAGGCTCGCCGGAAACAGCAGTTAAGAAACAGTGGTCCTTGGGCTGGTCCTTAACACGTACACCGCATCTCAGGCAGCGGACATCAATCCGCCCAATCGCATATGATCGGGTTGATTGACATCCCCTGCTAGGGGCAGATTGACCGCGGCATTGCACAAGCAGTTTCCAAGGAATGCTTGTGCAATGTTAAATGCAGACAGTGGATCATGTCCGTCCGACAGTTAGTAAATCGGCCCCAAGAAACAAACATCTTATCCCTAATAATAGGCATTTCTATATCAGGGTACAAATTTGAGAAATTACTTATTGGTTTGTTCATGCTTAATCAAAAAAATAATGCAAGAAAAATATGTGGCCCAGTATTTGCACAACTAAAAAAAAAAATAGCATTATGTTCTGAAACAGGACAGGGGGTAGGGGTGAGAAATTGTGGTGGGTTTTTTTTTGTTGTTTTTTTGGCGGTTTATTTCACTGTTCTCATGGTAGCTAAACATCAACCTCATTAGACACCATTCATGCATGGTGTAATCTGGTAAGACAGGGGAGTAGGAACTTTGTTTTTTCCAGTCTTTGATGGACAGAACTAAGAATAAAGGTTTCAGGTCAAGGCCCATCTTGTTCTAGACCAGGGGTCAGCAACCTTGGCTCTCCAGATGTTTTTCTGCCCATCCCTAATCTAAATAAAACAAATCCCACCAAAAAAACCTTAAAAAATCCTAAATCTAACCCCCAGGTTGGTACTCTTAGAGTAGTGGGTGTTTTCATTATGGGAGGTCTTTTTTTATTTTCATAGGGATTAGGTTTAATTTTGTTAAATTTGGTAATTTGATTTTTTATTTTCTGTAATGTTAGCCTTTTTTATTTTTTGTAACTTTAGAATGTATTAGTTTAGGTAATTTGGGTTTATTTAATGGGGTGTTAGGTTAGGGGTTGTTAGGTTAGGGGTTGTTAGGTTAGGGGTTGTTAGGTTAGGGGTTGTTAGGTTAGGGGTTGTTAGGTTAGGGGTTGTTAGGTTAGGGGGTGTTAGGTTAGGGGGTGTTAGGTTAGGGGGTGTTAGGTTAGGGGGTGTTAGGTTAGGGGGTGTTAGGTTAGGGGGTGTTAGGTTAGGGGGTGTTAGGTTAGGGGGTGTTAGGTTAGGGGGTGTTAGGTTAGGGGGTGTTAGGTTAGGTGGTGTTAGGTTAGGGGGTGTTAGGTTAGGGGGTGTTAGGTTAGGGGGTGTTAGGTTAGGGGGTGTTAGGTTAGGGGGTGTTAGGTTAGGGGGTGTTAGGTTAGGGGGTGTTAGGTTAGGGGGTGTTAGGTTAGTGTACTGTACATAGTTATTTAAATAGTTATTTGCGTTGTGGGTTTTGGCGGTTTAAAGGGTTAATAAGTTAAATAGGTTTATTGCAATGTAGGGGTTTTGCGGTTTAGGGGCAAATAGGGTAAATAGGTTTATTGCGATTTAGGGGTTTTGCGGTTTAGGGGTTAATAGGGTAAATAGGTTTATAGTGATGTAGGGGTTTTGCGGTTTAGGGGTTAATAGGGAAAATAGGTTTATTGCAATGTATGGGGTTTTGCGGTTTAGGGGTTAATAGGGTAAATAGATTTATTGCAATGTGGGGGTTTTGCGGTTTAGGAGTTAATATTTTGTGTAGGATTTTTTTTTTTTTGTTATATTTCGTGCGGGCGGTATTTTTATTTTTTTAAACTTGATGCGGGCGGTTAGTTATTTGTGTGTAAATACCTTAACGTGGGCAGTAAGGTGTTGCTGTTGTAATGCTCCGTTTGCCTTCGCTGCATCCCGGTGGATTCCGAAAATGGCAGGGTGGTGAAAGAATCCACCGAAGGTGGATTCTTTTACCATCCTGCCATTTTCGGAATTTACCTGGTGAATTATTTTGTCCTTGCGCTGCCAACATTCCATTGAGGATGCATGCGCAGTTGGCGACGGATATATATATGTGTATATATATATATATATATATATATATATATACACATACACACATATAAATATATATGTGTCATATGTTGTATAATCCTAGGAATATATATTCACAACTCCATAAGAGGTCAACCACACACTTCCAGTAACCATCTCTTACTTTTTAACTATTTTTAACATTTTTAACTTTGTGACATGTATATGGTTTCACTACTCACAAAGGAAACCTTCACATGATATTTGATTTATATACTATTCATATACAAATTAATTCTTATGTTACTACAGATTCTTTTAATATACCCTTTTTTAGTTATCAACCTGCTTTCAATTATCCGTTTAGGTTATAATTTTGGTAGATCTATAAGATCTTTTTCTAACCACTTCAAGTACATTGCCGTTTTGTTTATAATTTTAATATATCTACACAATCTTTATCTCATTATTCTTAAATACCATTAGTTCAATTTGAAATTCCCCTTGTACCTGAAACGGATAACAATAATGGTAAACAAAGATACGTCATATCCACATCCGGTTAATAACCGGATGCGTGCGTCATACCCACTTCTGGTTTGGCGAAACTAATCGCTTCCGCTTATGAGAAGACTACTAACAGACATATAGGTACAATATATTATGGGATGACACGATACAACTGTTGATAATATTGGCACCAATCTATATAAGGCACCATTAGGGTACCAATTGGTATAGGGATCATTGATCTATAATAATGAAAGAATATTCAACAAATACCGGCACAATATATCCGGGTTAAAGAGCAACCAACCGGCATAGTACTTCCGGTGGCGATTGTGAAACAAACATATTTGGCACCAAAACCTGAACACTTTGATAGGCTACCTTAATGTATTTAAGAGCATATTCACCACAACCATACTCTAGTCTTGAAAAAGGCCCTATGGTGGGCCGAAACGCGTTGGCAAACATATGGTGAGCTCTATTTCAATTATTTGTTATTCTATTTAAAACAATACTGTGCTATGTTATTGTCTTTCACTTACAGGATTGGAAGACCATCACTTTTATTTGGATCACTTCCTTTTTTACAATAGGATTGTTTGTCTAAATAGATTCATTTTTTGGACACATATTTTGTTTTTTGATCTTATTCACCGTTTTTTGCATTTGGAATTTTTTTTTTGCATTTTTTTTTGCATTATTTGCTTTTGTACAGACCAACACTATTGGAGATTTTTCACAGTTTTTGCATATACTAACACCATTGGAGTTTTTTACAATTTTTTTACTATTTTTCCAACATTTTTATCTTTCTTGCACTCGCACTTTGGATATATGATGTTATAGGAGTACTGCCTACACTTGAGGAACTTTTTTGAACTATTTGATGAACTTTCCATTATTTGTTTTTCCATCACACAATTGTATTCATTGTTATTCATAGTATTCATTATTATTTATTGAAGAACATTCCACTATTTGTGTTTTCATCACATAAATGTATTCATTATTATTTGGCCGGATGTACCTTTACATCACTACCATTCACATGACATATTAGGATACACATATATATCTTAGAGTACATATTGTTTATTGTGCAGCTCTGTAGACATCCTATCCTCATTTTTTATCTTCTTTCAAATTGTAACCAATGTTTTACATAAATGTTTTAGTCATGGATACATGCATTAACTTGTAATTGAATTGATGTTTTATTATAATTGTGTTAATATTTGATGTTTTTATTATAATTTGTGATATTAAATACTTTTGTACTTAGCCTTTTAAACCGTATTTAGACTTCTATCTTACTGACAAGACCTTGCCTAAATATAGGCGCTCCTTCAGTCATTTCTCTTGTTCATTAACTTTTTCTGGGCGGCTAGGGGCCCATTCTGTTTAGGAGCTATAGGTCATAATCAGCGCTGTTAGATTTTTGTTTCTATACATACATATATCACACACACACACACATATCGCACACTCAGTATTTCAAAGAACAACATCCTGCAGTAGCTATGTTTTTGAGTAATGAAGGGAGACTTACCTTGAAGAACTAAGTCCTCAGCAGAGACCTCTCCCGTTCTTGCATTCACACATTCTTTATTGGGATGCTTCTTGTTGTAATGTCTCTTCAATGACCCAGACATGTTGCAGGAATAGTGACATAAGGCACAGCCAAATGGCTAAAAAAAGCAAAATAAACAATTCATAGCTCATCATGATTATGTAATAAAGTTTTGGTTGCACTTAACTAAAAAGACGATATTCAAAACGCTGAGTACTAAACAAAAAACAAACAAAATAAAAGTATATATACAGTATATATATAAATATATATATATATATATATATATATATATATATATATATATATATATAATTAGAGGATCTTATATTCAGAATAGTGATTGTTAAAAATGCAAAAATAATTACACCTAATGAAGTTCAAGAAAACCAGATTATTATTTCAAAGTTGCTGTTGACTCTCTAAATACAAACTTGAATCAAGTTTACTTTTGCATAATGAAAGGCAAAAAAATATGAGTATACTACATGCTTTTTCTGTAATTAACCCTGGTAAACTGTACCTTACCACCTCGACAAATTAATATTGGAAACTTCATAATGTAGTTTTAAAAAGATTGTTGTGTACAGTACAATACTACAGTGAGCCTTAGAGTCCTTTAAGCCTGTTTTACTACAGAAAACTGTCTGCCCAAACCCCAACCTTGGAATACTAGGGCTTCCCATATTACTAAACTGTAAGCATCACAAGTATAAACCTGCCCAAAACCCTAAACACTGCCAGCACCCAGAAAGGCCCAACCTTCACCCCCCCCCCCCCCCAATACAGTACTTAAAATGCAAGGGCATAGGCTAGGAAAATTATACATTCACTTTTCTTTTTTTCTTGGTTCAGGTGAAATAGGTGGCAACGACAAATGTTATAATTGACAGTCATTTCCAGCTTAACATATTTAAATGTCTCAGACTGAAAAGAAAAGATTCCATTTACTATGACTCACAAAAAAACATATAAACCTGTATTGTATTTTTAATGCCACCAGTAACAGATAAAAAACGTGCTAGCAATTATTTTGAAGTTCTACTAGTGCCTTGATCTAATCCAACTGCCTGACTCAGTTTATCCAAGAATAATGTAATCTCAGGCTAGTTTTTTTTATCACCAATACAGACATTCTTCTGACACGCATTTAGAATGCAGGGGCATCATACTCACTACAGGGGCTCTGCCAAAACCTGAGGTTTCTATAGTAACAAAATAAATTAGGCTGCTGAGATGAAAATTTAAATGGCAACTCCAAAATGTCATGCATAGCTTTTTAATATTTACAAACCAATTCACTTTTTTAGCTAAAACCTGAAAAACACTGATAATAAAAACTTGGGGAAAAAAATCAGTTCACCCCGGTTTAGGTCAAAGTTAGAGAGGTTCACTCATGTGTAGATAAATCCATATAACTTTAGGCTTTTTCAAATACATTCTTCCATATTCATCTAAGCTTCTAAACTTAAAAATGACAACCAGTGTATTATATGAACCTTCTTTAGACATCCAACTGAGACAACATGAAAGTATTTAAAAGCAGACCAGGGGAGTTCATGTAACCGTAAAGAGATGTCACTAAAATTGCACTTCTAAAAAGGTAGTTATAAAAGTGTTTTAAAATACAGCCTTTAACCCTTTCCTGCCAGGGTTAAAGTGTCTACATCAGAACAATTGCGGGGTGTACCTATAACCCTAGGAACGCCCTCCAGACCGCAATCAAATCCAGGAAGCGCAGTTGGCTTAAGGACAGCCGTTGGCTATGACGTTCTATTCCGTCATAACGGCTCTAAAGCCCAGTGTAATTATGACAGAATAGAACGGCATAACAGCGTTAAAAGGTTAAAAAGCATCTGAAGCACAACAATAAAGGCTGAAAAATCAATGTTGATTTAAACAGTTGTACAACTGGACTTAAAGGGACAGTCAACTCCAAAATGTTTATTGTTTAAAAAGATAGATAATCCCTTTATTACCCATTCCCCAGTTTTGCATAACTGACACTGTTATATTAATATACTTTTTACCTCTGTGATTACCTTGTATCTAAGCATCTTCTGTCAACCCCCTGATCACATGACTTTTTATTTATTATCTATTGACTTGCATTTTAGCCAATTAGTGCTGTGTTGTGCACAACTTCACGGGCTTGAGCACAATGTTATCTATATGTCCCACATTTTTTTTTCTCCATAGAGAGTAGTGCACCAGATTTTAGATTACAGAATGTAAAGCTTAACCACCCAAGATATAGGAAAGCGAATGCTAAGTGTAGATCTCAAGGGGAATTGGGGCCCAGTACAGATACCTAATCAGATATTTCAGGAGTTAGGAGCATCAGGACATAATTAAGCTAGTAGACAAGGCACAGGCACACACAGTTCAAGTCCCATCCTTCTTGTATCACATTATGCAGGTTCACAAGCTTTCCACCATTTTTTTTTTTTTTTATGCGCTTGTTTGTTTTACCTATTGTATTGTAACAGCTTATCAAACCCCCAATAAAAATGAATTTAAAATAAAAAAAAAAATATGTCCCACATAAATTAGCAGTCTCCTGTTGTGAAATGCTAATTAAAAAGCATGTGATAAGAGGCTGTCTGTAATGGCTAAGAAACAGGCAGAAATTTAGAGGTTTAAATGTTATTAAGTGTATTAATATAACAATGTTGGTTGTGCAAAGCTGAGGAATAGGTAGTAAAGGCATTATCTATCTTTATTAAACAATACAATTTTGGTGTTGACTGTCCTTTTACGATGTCATTCAAATTATTAAAATAAAAGCAGTTTTGGTCTCATGGTAAATACCTCTGGGAGTTTGTACAATAAATAGACGTAAAATAGAATGAGGGGTTAAAAGCAAATATTAGCCTGAGCATAATATGCAGAGGTACTTTTGCATTATTTGTTGGCTAAATGTTGAAAAAAAACATAATTTATGCTTACCTGATAAATTTATTTCTCTTGTGGTGTATCCAGTCCACGGATCATCCATTATTTGTGGGACATTCTCCTTCCCAACAGGAAGCTGCAAGAGGATCACCCACAGCAGAGCTGTCTATATAGCTCCTCCCCTAACTGCCATCTCCAGTCATTCAACCGAAGACAAGCAAGAGAAAGAAGAAACCATAGGGTGCAGTGGAGACTGTAGTTTAAAAATAAAATATACCTGCCTAAAAATGACAGGGCAGGCCGTGGACTGGATACACCACAAGAGAAATAAATTTATCAGGTAAGCATAAATTATGTTTTCTCTTGTAAGGTGTGTCCAGTCCACAGATCATCCATTACTTGTGGGATACCAATACCAAAGCTAAAGTACACGGATGAAGGGGGGGGATAAGGCAGGTACTTAAATGGAAGGTACCACTGCCTGTAAAACCTTTCTCCCAAAAATAGCCTCCGAAGAAGCAAAAGTATCAAATTTATAAAACTTTGAAAAAGTATGAAGCGAAGACCAAGTCGCCGCCTTGCAAATCTTTTCAACAGAAGCCTCATTCTTAAAAGCCCATGTGGAAGCCACAGCTCTAGTAGAATGTGCTGTAATCCTTTCAGGAGGATGCTGGCCAGCAGTCTCATAAGCTAAGCGTATTATACTTCTTAGCCAAAACGAAAGAGAAGTTGCCGAAGCCTTTTGGCCTCTCCTCTGTTCAGAGTAAACAACAAACAAAGCAGATGTTTGACGAAAATCTTTAGTAGCTTGTAAATAAAACTTTAAAGCACGAACCACGTCAAGATTGTGTAAAAGATGTTCCTTCTTTGAAGAAGGATTAGGACACAGTGACAGAACTACAATCTCCTGATTGATATTCTTATTAGATACCACCTTAGGTAAAAACCCAGGTTTGGTACGCAAAACTACCTTATCTGCATGGAAGATCAGATAAGGGGAATCACACTGTAAGGCAGATAACTCGGAAACTCTACGAGCCGAGGAAATAGCTACCAAAAACAGAACTTTCCAAGATAAAAGCTTGATATCTATGGAATGAAGAGGTTCAAACGGAACCCCTTGGAGAACTTTAAGAACCAAATTTAAACTCCATGGCGGAGCAACTGGTTTAAACACAGGCTTGATTCTAACTAAAGCCTGACAAAACGCCTGAACGTCTGGAACATCCGCCAGACGCTTGTGCAAAAGAATAGACAGAGCAGAAATCTGTCCCTTTAAGGAACTAGCTGACAATCCCTTTTCCAATCCTTCTTGGAGAAAAGATAATATCCTGGGAATCCTGACTTTACTCCATGAGTAACCCTTGGATTCACACCAATAAAGATATTTACGCCATATCTTATGATAGATTTTCCTGGTGACAGGCTTTCGTGCCTGAATTAAGGTATAAATAACTGACTCGGAGAAGCCACGCTTTGATAAAATCAAGCGTTCAATCTCCAAGCAGTCAGTTTCAGAGAAATTAGATTTGGATGGTTGAAGGGACCCTGAAGTAGAAGGTCCTGTCTCAGAGGCAGAGTCCATGGTGGAAGGGATGACATGTCCACCAGATCTGCATACCAAGTCCTGCGTGGCCACGCAGGTGCTATCAAAATCACTGATGCTCTCTCCTGCTTGATTTTGGCAATCAGACGAGGGAGCAGAGGAAACGGTGGAAACACATAAGCCAGGTTGAAGGACAAGGGCGCTGCTAGAGCATCTATCAGCGTTGCCCTGGGATCCCTGGACCTGGATCCGTAACAAGGAAGTTTGGCGTTCTGGCGAGACGCCATGAGATCAAGTTCTGGTTTGCCCCAACGTTGAACCAATTGTGCAAACACCTCCGGATGGAGTTCCCACTCCCCCGGATGAAAAGTCTGTTGACTTAGAAAATCCGCCTCCCAGTTCTCTACACCTGGGATATGGATAGCTGATAGGTGGCAAGAGTGAGTCTCTGCCCAACGAATTATCTTTGAAACTTCCAACATCGCTAGGGAACTCCTTGTTCCCCCTTGATGGTTGATGTAAGCCACAGTCGTGATGTTGTCCGACTGAAATCTGATGAACCTCATTGTTGCTAGCTGAGGCCAAGCCTGACAAGCATTGAATATCACTCTTAGTTCCAGAATGTTTATTGGAAGGAGGGTCTACTCCTGAGCCCACGATCCCTGAGCATTCAGGGAGTTCCAGACTGCCCCCCAGCCTAGAAGGCTGGCATCTGTCGTTACTATTGTCCAATCTGGCCTGCGAAAGGTCATACCTTTGGACAGATGGACCCGAGATAGCCACCAGAGAAGAGAATCCCTGGTCTCTTGATCCAGATTTAGTAGAGGGGACAAATCTGTGTAATCCCCATTCCACTGACTGAGCATGCAGAGTTGCAGTGGTCTGAGATGTAGGCGGGCAAACGGCACTATGTCCATTGCCGCTACCATTAAGTCGATTACTTCCATACACTGAGCCACCGAAGGGCGAGAAGTAGAGTAAAGAACACGGCAGGAATTTAGAAGTTTTGATAACCTGGTCTCTGTCAGGTAAATCCTCATTTCTACAGAATCTATCAGAGTACCCAGAAAGGAAACTCTTGTGAGAGGGGATAGAGAACTCTTCTCTTCGTTCACTTTCCACCCGTGCGACCTCAGAAATGCCAGAATTATGTACGTATGAGACTTGGCAATTTGGAAATTTGACGCCTGTATCAGGATGTCGTCTAAATAAGGGGCCACTGCTATGCCCCACGGCCTTAGGACCGCCAGAAGTGACCCCAGAACCTTCGTAAAGATTCTTGGAGCTGTAGCTAACCCAAAGGGAAGAGCTACAAACTGGTAATGCCTGTCCAGGAAGGCAAACCTGAGAAACCAATGATGATCTTTGTGAATCGGAATGTGAAGATAAGCATCCTTTAAATCCACTGTAGTCATGTATTGACCCTCCTGGATCATAGGTAGGATGGTACGAATAGTCTCCATCTTGAATGATGGGACCCTGAGAAATTTGTTTTCTTGAGATCTAAGATTGGTCTGAAGATTCCCTCCTTCTTGGGAACCACAAACAGATTTGAATAGAAGCCTTGTCCCTGTTCCTCCTTTGGAACTGGGTGGATCACTCCCATAACTTGGAGGTCTTGGACACAATGTAAGAATGCCTCTCTCTTTATCTGGTTTGCAGATAATTGTGAAAGGTTAAATCTCCCTTTTGGAGGGGAAGCTTTGAAGTCCAGAAGATATCCCTGGGATACAATTTCCAACGCCAAGGGATCCTGGACATCTCTTGCTCAAGCCTGGGCGAAGAGAGAAAGTCTCCCCCCTACTAGATCCGTTACCGGATCGGGGGCCAATCCTTCATGCTGTCTTAGAGGCAGCAGTAGGCTTTTTGGCCTGCTTACCTTTGTTCCAAGCCTGGTTAGGTCTCCAGACCGACTTGGACTGGGCAAAAGTTCCCTCTTGTTTTGCATTAGAGGAAGTTGATGCCGCGCTCGTCTTAAAGTTTCGAAAGGCACGAAAATTAGTCTTTTTTGCCCTTGATTTATTAGACCTGTCCTGAGGGAGGGCATTTTTTGCCCTTGATTTATTAGACCTGTCCTGAGGGAGGGCATGACCTTTTCCTCCCGTGATATAAGAAATGATCTCCTTCAAACCAGGCCCGAATAGGGTCTGCCCCTTGAAGGGAATATTAAGAAGCTTAGAATTTGAAGTAACGTCAGCTGACCATGATTTAAGCCATAGCGCCCTACGCGCCTGAATAGCAAAACCAGAATTCTTAGCCGTTAGTTTAGTCAAATGAACAATGGCATCAGAAACAAATGAATTGGCTAGCTTAAGTGCTCTAAGCTTGTCAAGTATATCGTCCAATGGGGTCTCTACCTGTAAAGCCTCTTCCAGAGACTCAAACCTGAAGGCCGCTGCAGCAGTGACTGGGGCAATGCATGCAAGAGGCTGTAGAATAAAACCTTGTTGAATAAACATTTTCTTAAGGTAACCCTCTAACTTTTTATCCATTGGATCTAAGAAAGCACAACTGTCCTCGACAGGGATAGTAGTACGCTTAGCTAGCGTAGAAACTGCTCCCTCCACCTTAGGGACCGTTTGCCATAAGTCCCGTGTGACGGCATCTATTGGAAACATTTTTTTAAAAATAGGAGGGGGAGAGAACGGAACACCTGGTCTATCCCATTCCATAGTAATAATTTCTGAAAACCTTTTAGGTATTGGAAAAACATCAGTGTAAACAGGCACTGCATAGTATTTATCCAATCTGCACAAATTCTCTGGCACTGCAATGGTGTCACAGTCATTCAGAGTAGCTAAAACCTCCCTGAGCAACACGCGGAGGTGTTCAAGCTTAAATTTAAATGTTGCCATATCAGAATCAGGTTGAATCATCTTCCCTGAGTCAGAAACATCACCCACAGAAAGAAGCTCTCCTTCCTCAGCTTCTGCATATTGTGAGGGGGTATCAGACATTGCTACTAAAGCGTTAGAGTGCTCTGTAATTCTTCTAACCCCAGAGCTGTCTCGCTTTTCTCGTAACCCAGGTAGTCTGGATAAAACCGCTGACAGTGTATTATCCATGACTGCCGCCATGTCTTGTAAAGTAAACGCCATGGGCGCGCTAGATGTACTTGGCGCCTCTTGAGCGTGAGTCCCTTGAGCGGGAGTCAAAGGCTCTGACACGTGGGGGGAGTTAGTCGGCATAACTTCCCCCTTGTCAGAATGGTCTGGTGATAAATATTTTAAAGACAGAATATGGTCTTTATAACTTAAAGTGAAATCAGTACATTTGGTACACATTCTAAGAGGGGGTTCCACCATGGCTTCTAAACATAATGAACAAGGAGTTTCCTCTATGTCAGATATGTTTAAACAGACTAGCAATGAGACCAGCAAGCTTGGAAAACACTTTACAGAAAGTTAGCAAGCAAAAAATAAAAACGGTACTGTGCCTTTAAGAAAAATAAAAAAGGTCAGAATTTGAAAAACAGTGAAAAAAAGCAGTAAAACAAACGAAATTTTTACAGTGTGTATAATAGGCTAACAGAGCATTGCACCCACTTGCAAATGGATGATTAACCCCTTTGTTTCAAAAACGGATCAAAAAACGAAATAGACGTTTTTTAACAGTCACAACAAACTGCCACAGCTCTGCTGTGGCCCTACCTTGCCATACAAACGACTTTAGAAAGCACCAAAACCCTTCAGAGAGGTCCTATAGCATTCAGGGAACTCCTTCAAGGAAACTGGATGTCTCGGTCTGCAAAAGCTAATGCGCAATTAGGCGCAAAATTAGGCCCCTCCCACTTCCTGTCTACACAGTGAGAGGCCTAACAAACTATCCCTAGGCAAATTTAAGCCAGCCATGTGGAAAAAACTGGGCTCCAATAAAGTTTATCACCAAAAAGCATATAAAAAATGTTTAAGCACTCCCAGCAAACGTTTAATATTTCAGTAATTTGAAAAAATAATAAGAGTGTTACCTCTAATAGTAAGCATGATACTAGTCGTTATTAAATCACTGTAATCAGGCTTACCTTAAATAAATCCGGTATCAACAGCATTTTCTAGCATATAGCTTTCTCTAGAAAAATTTAGACTGCACATACCTCATAGCAGGATACCCTGCACGCCATTCCCCAAGCTGAAGTTACCTCTCTCTTCAGTTATGTGTGAGAACAGCAATGGATCTTAGTTACAACCTGCTAAGATCATTAGAGACCACAGGCAGATTCTTCTTCTATTTTCTGCCTGAGACCAAAATAGCACAACTCCGGTACCATTTGAAAATAACAAACTTTTGAATTGAAGAAAAACAACTAAATTACACCACATCTCTCTAACTGCTTCCATGCTTGTCGAGAGCTGCAAGAGAATAACTGGAGATGGCAGTTAGGGGAGGAGCTATATAGACAGCTATGCTGTGGGTGATCCTCTTGCAGCTTCCTGTTGGGAAGGAGAATATCCCACAAGTAATGGATGATCCGTGGACTGGATACACCTTACAAGAGAAATAATATATAAGCGTAAAGGTTTAGTGTCCATAAGGCAATGGGCAGCACCATGTTGTAACCTAGGTTTCCTGCTCTGCTGAGGGCAGTTAGGTACATTGGTGTGCAATCAATGACTGTAGACTGTAATAGTGTTGATTCTGGAGTCTGCATTTCCACTTTTAATAGGTCACAATTTTCAGAAGTAAATTACAGGAAAAGGGGACAAAATAAATAATGAAAGGGTATTACAAAGAGGTTGATTCCAACAATTTTAATCCTGTTTATCTGTTGTTGTTTTGTTTTTTTTGAGAGATCACAATGCAAAGGATAACATCATTTCCATACTGGATTGGATCTCATCTGAGCGGATAGCAGAAAAGTTACCCATATAATGCCCTGATAGTACTGACTGGCTATCACAATCCACCCAAACAAGTTTTGCACTATATTTTGACAACCAAATGGACAAATTGAGTTCAACAGCCATAGGGTGATTGATAAAGTCCAAAAATTGTCTTTTTTGACATGTTTACCAGTATTCCAAGGTAATTTGGAATATTTTGCAAGTGCAGTTCACTCAGAAATGGCCTCAGACATAGCTATTGTATAGTCCCCTCTGTGATGGGTGGGACAGCCATTTACATATGTATACATATTAAATAGACCTATACATTATATTGTGTACAGCAAATGTAATATAGATGAAATTATGCAAGAACACAGAAAACACATATAAAAATGACTTTTCTTACTTAAAACCACTTCAGAAAAGCAAAAAATATCAAAAAGGATTTGTAAAGAAGACCAAGCACTTATAACTATGCTCAAACATGGAGTCTTCAGCTTGTAAAGCAGAACAATTGACCTGCTAGGCAATACTTGAATAGACTCCAGTATCTGCCTTGCAAATTCGACAAACAAAATCCTCATTCTAAAAAAAGCCCTGAAAAAGGAACTGATCAAGTAGAATGGGCAGCAAAATGTTTGAGGAGGCTGATCCAAATCCAAGAAAGCGTAATGAAATTTAAAAAAAAAATAGAAGATTGACAAAAAATCCTAAATAGACTGCAAAAATAATATCAAAGTCTTAACAACATCCAAAATATCAAGAAGCTTCTCCTTTGAATATTTAGGATTAGGACAAAAAATTAACACCAAACTCATGAGTATTGCCTAAAGGCAAGAAAAGAACAGACAATACAACATTTATTCTAACAGCAGAAATTGCTAAAAGAAACTAAACCTTTTGAGACAAAAACTGAGAATCCAAATAGAGCATAGGATTAAAAAAAGAGCAGTCTGCAAGATTCGTAGAACCAAAAGAGGAGACATATTTTTTTCCTCTGGCATGATCCTGACTAAAGCTAGAACAAAACTATGAACGTCAGGAAGGATAACAATCTTCTTGTAAAACAAAAATGAAAAGAACCAAAAACGGACCTTTAAAAAAAAACTGTGTAATACCTGTACCTACTAATAGCTGGTGAGTACAAAATGTGATAATGTGCTTACCTGAACAGCACCTACTCTACTGTATTTACTCACTGTTGAAAGTACTGCTTCCAGTAGAGAACCCATCCAGTGCTGTGTACATCACTACAGAGGATAACTGAAAAGATATCTCAAAACCCCCAAAAACGAAGGCTAAGGGACTAGCCCCAGAGACACCTATGGAATGCTTAAGACTAACTCCTTCACTGGGAGTAACTATGTCACAACCTTATACTCCAGTATCCCACTTGTCTTTTTGTTGCAGTTTACTGAGGGGAACATGGGCCTCAAATCAGTCTGAGAACCCCTCTCAATGAAAAATCTGGAGCACCTCAATTCTTCACCTTCCTCCTAGGAGACAAAGACAAGACTGGCTAATCAGAGAGGTAGGAGGAATTGAGTACATTTGGGAATCTTTGCCTCCTCCTAGTGGCCCAGTAGTTAAATCACAGAAGTAATAATTTCATGATTCTTGCCACCTTACGAAAGAAAAGACCCCTAAACCCTTATGGCCACTTTATATAGTCTACTATGCCACAATAATGATCAGCCCATCTTGAAATGGTATGTAAAACACCAACAAAGCTGCAGCTTGCAAATAATAGGGTGTTAACACTATATTAATTTTGAGGAGTCTCACATTAAGTTAAAACATCCTTTATTGGTGCAACTTGAAATGGTAGTCTCTTAATGCATCTAACCTTTCAATTACCAAAAGTTTATAACATTTCCTTCACTCCATCTACATTAAACAATGCATTCATGTACCCAACTGCAATTGCTTCAGCTACAACAGATAACGTTTATAGTAAGGTCCTTTACAAAGGAGGAATTCAAGGTTGTTTCTTGTTTTTAATTTTAATCAATTTTCCAATTTACTTTTATCATCATAATTGCTTGCTTTGTTCTCTTGGTATCCTTTGTGGAAAGCTAAACCTAGGTAGGCTCAAACTGATACCTAAACTGTCAAAGGTTGCCTCTTATCTGAGTGCGTTTTGACAGTTTTCCCACAGCTAGACAGTGTGAGTTCATGTATGCCATAAAGATACTATTGTGCTCACTCCCTTGGAGTAATTTATGAGTCAACAATAATTGGCTAAAATGAAAGTCTATCAAAAGAACTGAAATAAGGGGGCAGTCTGCAGTGGCTTAGAAACAAGGTAGTCAAAGAGGTAAAAAGTGTATTAATATAACTATGTTGGTTATGCAAAACTGGGGAAAGGGTAATAAATCGATGATTAATATCTATCTTTTTAAACAATAAAAAATTTCAAGTAGACTGTCCCTTTAAATATTATTTTTAAAGGTTACATTAGTGAAGCTAACGTGAAGTGTATGACTGTGTAAAACTAAGTAATGAGCCTCAAGTGGCCACTGGTCTATAGGAAAAACTCCCGAAGATAATGTTAGTTTATTCAGTACAGAAACATCCATAAAATGTTTTTAATTTTTTTGAGGGGGGTGGGGTGGGGGTAGTTGGAGCACTGTAATACATTTTGAAGCAATCTCTGAGCATAGAACATTTTTAAATATCATGTCTTATAAATATGACGTAAAATAAATTTAACAAAGCAAAACACACGGTTTTAAATCTGTGCAAACTCCCTCCAAAAAAAACAAAAACAAAACCTGAATATGCTGAGAATAATTTACACTAATTCCTCAGTATAATGTAAAGATCTGTACAGGAGCAATTTCTCAGTTAGTTGAAGCAATAAGAGAAACAAATGTTATATAGAAGACTATTTATTTATCAATTAGGTGTTTATTTTTTTTCCTTGTTGAACAAGAATAATTCAATCATAATTCATCTGAATTTTTTTTCCAATCTACAATTATTTAATACAATGTGGTTTCATGCTTCATACCTTACAAGATGTATGCTGTTCCATGTGACGCAGGAGATATGGTTTTTGTACAGCAGTAAATTCACATATTGTGCATTTGAACTGTTTTCCTAAAATAAAAGGAGTGCAAATTTGATTGAACTTGAATTTTGGAACGAAGATGCCAACATGTATAAGAATGAGGAGGGTGGGGGGAAATTATATATATATACATATATACACACACACACACACACACACACAAATACATGGAAAGTGTCAAAATATATTAATGTTTCAGGTCTCACAACATCCACTTCTTCAGAATAAAGAAGTGAGTGCAAAATTGCACAATATATAGCATACTTACATTACATGTGAAAACCCCTTCTGGTGAAAATCCGTGCTAGTAAACGGAACCACAAATAATGTGACCAAAAGTGATGTCACTTCCAATTTTGCAGAAAACAGTTTATATAAGAACTTACCTGATAAATTAATTTCTTTCATAGTGGCAAGAGTCCATGAGCTAGTGACGTATGGGATATACATTCCTACCAGGAGGGGGCAAAGTTTCCCAAACCTCAAAGTTCCTATAAATACACCTCCCACCACACACACACTTTAGTTTTAACATTTAGCCAAGTAGTGAGGAGTAAAAAAAAGCATACAAAAAAGAGCAACTGGAAAAAAATTATGTGCTTTCTACAAAAAACCCATAAACACCAAAAATAGGGTGGGTCTCATGGACTCTTGCCACTATGAAAGAAATGAATTTATCAGGTAAGTTCTTACATAAATTATGTTTTCTTTCATGTAAGTGGCAAGAGTCCATGAGCTAGTGATGTATGGGATACAACACCCAATATGTGTAAATCCATGGAGTCACTAGAGAGTGAGGGATAAAATAACAGCTACTTCCGCTGAAAAAAAAATCCAAATAAAAAATAAGTTTTCTTAAATTTAAAAAAACTCAAATCATAGGCAAAAGGAATCAAACAGACAGCTGCCTGAAGAACTTTTCTACCAAAGACTGCTTCTGAAGAAGCAAATACATCAAAATGGTAACATTTAGTAAATGTATGCAAAGAAGACCAAGTTGCTGCTTTGCAAATCTGATCAACTAAAGCTCCATTCTTAAAAGCCAAAGAAGTGGCAACTGATCTGGTAGAATAAGCTGTAAGTCTGAGGCGGAGACTGCCCCGCCTCTAAATAAGCTTTGTGAATCAAAAGTTTCAACCAAGATGCCAAAGAAATGGCAGAGGCCTTCTGACCTTTACTGGAATCAGAGAAAATAACAAATAAACTAGAAGTCTTTCTGAAATCCTTAGTAGCTTCAACATAGTATTTCAAAGCTCTTACCACATCCAAACAATGATGAGATCTCTCAAGAGAATTCTTAGGATTAGGACACAAAGGAGGAACAAAAAGTCTGTAAAACCGCTTTATCTTGATGAAATATCAGATAAGGAGACTCACAAGAGAGAGCCGACAACTCAGAAACTCTTCTAGCAGAAGAGATAGCCAAAAGAAATAACACTTTCCAAGAAAGTAGTTTAATATCCAAAGAATGCACAGTCTCAAAAGGAGGAGCCTGCAAAATCCTTAAAACCAAATTAAGACTCCAAGGAGGAGAAATAGACTTAATAGGTTGAATACGAACCAAAGCCTGAACAAAACAGTGAATATCAGGAAGCTTAGCAATCTTTCTATGAAATAAGACAGAAAGAGCAGAGATTTTTGTCCCTTCGAAGTATTTGCAGACAAACCCTTATCCAAACCATCCTGAAGAAACTGTAAAATCCGAGGAATTCTAAAAGAATGCCAAGAAAAATTATGAGAGGAGCACCATGAAAAATAGGTTTTCCAAACCCGATAATAAATCTTCTTTAAACAGACTTACGAGCCTGTAACATAGTGTCAATTACAGAGTCAGAGAAACCTATATGAATAAGAACTAAGTCTTCAATTTCCATACCTTCAAATTTAGAGATTTGAGATCCTGATAAAAAAAACGGCCCTTGAGACAGAAGCCTTAAAGGAAGCGGTCAAGGATGGCAACTGGACATCCGGACAAGATCCACATACCAAAACATGTGAGGCCATGCAGGTGCTATCAGAAACACATGAGCTTATTTCAATATGATCTTGGAGATCACCCTTGGAAGAAGAACTAGAGGTGGAAAAATGTAAGCAGGTTGGTAAAACCAAGGAACTGCCAAAGCATCCACCATCTCTGCCTGAGGATCCTTGGATCTGGAAAGATATCTGGGAAGTTTCTTGTTCAAACAAGAGGCCATCAGATCTATTTCTGGAAGACCCCACACATATGAACAATCTGATGAAACACATCCGGATGGAGAGACCACTCCCCTGGATACAAAGTCTGACGACTTAAATAATCCGCTTCCCAATTGTCTACACCTGGAATATGAATTGCAGAAATTAGACAAGAGTTGGACTCTGCCCAAGAAAGTATTTGAGACACTTTCTTCATTGCTAAGGAACTGCGAGTCCCTCCCTGATAATTGACATATGCCACTCTTGTGATAGTGTGTCTGAAAACGAATGAAAAGTTCTCTCTTCAACAGAGGCCAAGCCTGAAGAGCTCTGAAGATAGCACAGAGTTCTAAAATGTTGATTGGTTACCTCGCCTCTTGAGGTTTCCAAACCCCTTGTGCTGTCAGAGACACCCAGACAGCTCCCCAACCTGAAAGACTTGCATTTGTTGAGATCACAGTCCAGGAAGGGTGAACAAAAGAGGCCCCTCGAATAATCCGATGATGGTCTAACCACCAAGACAGAGAGAGTTGAATGTTGGGAATTAAGTATATCAACTGTGATATCCGAGTATAATCCCTGCACCATTGATTCAGCATGCAAAGCTGCAGAGGTCTCATATGAAAACGACCAAAGGGGATCGCGTTCGATGCTGCAGTCATAAGTGCTAAAACTTCCATGCACATAGCCACTGAAGGGAATGATCAAGACTGAAGGTTTAGACAAGCTAAAACCAATGTCATTCGCCTCTTGTCTGTTAAAGACAGAATCATAGACAATGAATCTATCTGGAAACCTAAAAAGGTGACCTTTGTTTGAGGAATCAAGAAACTCTTTCGTAAATGGATCCTCCAACCATGCCTTTGAAAAAACGACACTAGTTGTTTCGTGTAAGATTCTGCTAAATGAAAAGACTGAGCTAGTACCAAGATATCGTCCAAATAAGGAAACACTGCAATACCCTGCTCTCTGATTAGAGATAGAAGGGCACCAATAATATTCTAAAAGATTCTTGGAGCTGTCGCTAGGCCAAATGGAAGAGCGCTAAACTGGTAATGCTTGTCTAGAAAAGAGAATCTCAGAAACCGATAGTGGTCTGGATGAATTGGAACATGAAGATAAGCACCCTGTAAGTCTAATGTGGATATAAAATGCCCTTGCTGAACAAAAGACAGAGTAGTACTTATAGTCACCATCTTGAAAGTTGGGACTCTTTCAAAACAATTTAAAAGTTTCAGATCCAGAACTGGTCTGAAAGAATTCTCTTTCTTTGGGACAATGAATAGATTTGAATAAAGCTCTAGATCTGAAACACATTTCAGAAAACCCTGAGCTTTCACATGATTTGTTGGAATATGAGAAAGAAAGAATCTTCTTACAGGAGGCCTTATTCTGAATCCTATTCGATACAATTGAGACTCAATATTTTGAATCCACTGATTCTAAACAGAACCTGACCAAATTTCCTGAAACAATTTTAATCTGCCACCCACCAGCTGAACTGGATTGAGGGCCGCACCTTCATGCAATCTTGGGGGCTGGATTTGGTCTTTTATAAGGCTTGGTTTTATTCCAATTTGAGGATGGTTTCCAATTGGAACCAGAGGCCTTAGGGGAAGGAGTCGACTTTTGTTGCTTATTCTGACGAAAGGAATGGAAACCATAAGGAGCTTCAATTTACCCTTAGATTTTTTATCTTGAGGTAAGAAAACTCCCTTCCCACCAGTAACAGTGGAAATAATAGCATCTAGTTGAGAACCAAATAAATTCTTACCCTGGAAAGATAGAGATAGTAATCTAGATTTAGACACCATGTCAGCATTCCAAGATCTAAGCCATAAAGCTCTTCTGGATAAAATAGCTAAATACATAGATTTAACATCAATCATAATAATGTCAAATATAGCATTACAAATGAAATGATTAGCATGTTGAAGCAAAAGAATAATGCTGGTCAAATCATGATCTTCTACCTGCCGTGCTAAACTATCCAACCACAAAGTTGAAGCAGCAGTCACATCAGACATTGAAATAGCAGGTCTAATAATATAGCCAGAATGTAAATATGCTCTTCTAAGATAAGATGTAATCTTCCTATCAAAGGATCCTTAAAATAAGTACTATCTTCTATAGGAATAGTAGTACGTTTGGCAAGAGTGGAAATAGCCCCATCAACCTTAGGAACTTTTTCACAAAACTCTAAATTAGCCACAGGTAAAGGATACAACTTCTTAAACCTAGAAGGATTTAAAAAAGAACCAGGCTTAGACCATTCATTTGTAATCATATCAGAAACAGCATCTGGAACAGGAAAAATCTCAGGAGCAACCTTAGGAGGTTTAAAACCAGTAGTCAAACGATTATTGGCTTTATTATCAAGAGTACTAGACTCTTTAATACCAAAAGTAACCAGAACATCCTTCAATAAAGAACAAATATAATCGATCTTAAACAGATAGGAAGATTTGTCAAATTCAGAATCTGAATCAGGATCTTCTGAACCAAAATAATCCTCATCAGCAGAGGATATTTCAGTATGCTGTCGGTCAATACAAATTTCATCAGATTTATGAGAAGTTTTAAAAGACTTTTTACATTTATTTGCAGGCGGAATAGCAGACATAGCCTTATCTATAGCTGCAGCAATACAATTCTTTACATCTGCAGGAATATCAGGTACTTTAGATGTTGAAGGAACAACAGATGGTGTATTAGTACTAATAGAAACATTATCAGCATGCAAAAGCTTATGACAGATGCCACATAATTGGGCTGAAGAAATAACATCAGTTAATTTACAACAGACACACTTAGCTTTGGTAGAACTGTGTTCAGGCAGCATGGTTTCTACAGCAACATCAGAGGCAGGATCAGATTGAGACACCTTCCAAAATGTAAAAAGAGAAAAAAACAACAACATTTAAACAAAATATCCAATTTCCTCATAGCTGTTTCATAAATGGGAAAAAATGCTTATGCAAAGTAGGATGCAAAAAAATAAGTGTCGTAGCTCTTAACATGGAGAGAACCAAAAAGAAGCAAAAAGGAAGAGGGGTTATATACTAAAAAGATTTCTGGCACCAAGTATGATGAAAGACGCAAAAAGGAAAAAAATATTTTGGCGCCAAAGCTAACATCAGGAAATGACGCAACTCGCGTCATAACAAGCACAACTCCGCACCCAAACAACGCACGTCAAGAAAGATGCAGGAAATGACAAAACTTACGTCACCTTAGATGCACTTTTGCACCAAAAAAATTTCCGTGCCAAGAATGACACCATAAAAACTGCATTTTGCGTCTCTGCGAGCCTAGTTTGCCCGTGAAATTTTGGAAAACAAAGACAAATTTAAAAATTCTGAAACCGCAGGTAAGAGATAGAAATAAAAAATAATCTTCCCAAATATAAATTCCAAACTGAAACTGATAATCTGCAGAAAAGGGAAATATACATAGACCTGACTGTTGGCAAATATAGCAAATACATATATTTAAAACTTTATAACATAAAAAGCTAAATATAGCTAAGAGTGTCTTAAAAAAAATTATACATACTTACCGGAAAACACCCATCCACATATAGCAGACAGCCAAACCAGTACTGAAAAATATCAGCAGAGGTAATGGTATAGGAGTATAACGTCAATCTAAAAGGGGAGGCAGCAGATGAATCCCTGCGACCGATTACAGAGAGCCTTTGAAAGTATTGCCCATGGGTGAAAACACTAAGTCAACAGGCAATACTCCTTTCACATCCCTCTGACAAACACTGCACTCTGAGTGGAATTGGGCTCCAAAATGCTTAGAAGCGCTTATCACAGAAAAAAAAATCAAGCACATCTTGCTTCACCACCTCCACAGGGAGGCAGTGTTTGTAAAACTGAGGTATATGTGTAGTGGGAGGTGTATTTATAGGCATTTTAAGGTTTGTGAAACTTTCTCCCCTCCTTGTAGGAATATATATCCCATACGTCACTAGCTCATGGACTCTTGCCCCTTTAATGAAAGAAAGAAAGAATTCACATGTGAATCGTGTCCATTTTTCTTCATATATAGATATCGTCATCTTGGGAGGAAAAATTACAATGGAAACAATATATACATTGCGACACAAATTTAAAAAAAAAACAACTGAAGAAGTCATCACATAAAATATAACAGTGTAATCCATATTTAAACCAAAAATGCATACCAAATAAAATCTGTTACAATAATACATATATCAATTTTGCGCCATATAAAACTACAATATATGTTCTTAATAAAAATTAAATCAATATCAGAGCATATGTAGTATATATGTTATTCTCACATTAGTTATTATCAACAACTTCGAAGTACCTTACATATTATTGAGGTTTTTTGGGGGAGATAAATTATGCCAGTTCGTGTTTACCATTGATGTAGAAAAGAGAACTATCATACAAAAGGGGGCTTGTTTGTATATTACACATATGCACTAGTCCTAATACAGCTAGACTTGGGACTATAATACAAAATAATTGGAATGTATTATCTACAAACCCAGCTTTGCCTTTTCAGGACATACCACTTTCTATGATTGGCTATAATTGAGGAGCTAACCGAAGAGGTTTACTGGTGAAAATGTATCCTACTAGTTGCTGTTTTAAGACTTTAAGAAAACCTTATTAGAACCAAAGCATTCTGCCATCCTCATACAAATACATTGTACACTATTCTACATCCAGTTAGGTGTACTACCACTTACATTGTTGACCTAATTGATTGCCCAACAAGGGCCATTCTGAATAGCCAGTGGCATGGCATTGGCCTCTTTACTAACCATGATGATTGATCATGTATCAAACCCATCAAGAGGAGGTAATAGAAATAAACTCTTACTGCAAAGGGAGGCACAATGGATGTTTAAGATGGGGACTATACATCCTAAATGACTAAATTCCATGCCAGATTTGTGTTTTTTTGAGCTGCTGGATACATATTTGGGGTTTTTGGGCTTATGTCTCTGACCCAGTTGCTTCTGTGGGTGTATAGGTGTACATACTTGTTTGCCTTTTCCCACAGTATCAGATGGTTGTGGTCTAATGGCAGCGACTTGGGTAATTAAACTAAAGTGTATATGTGTATCATACTAAAATGCTCCCTACTGCATGAATCCTTTCTTTTCTACATCTATGGAAAACGTGGACTGGCACCATTTATCTCTCCCAAAAAGTCCCTCAATAATATGTTTCGTAATGTACTTGAAAGGCTGTTGATAATAACTGATGTGGAAATAAGATATATACCAGATATGCTCTGACATTGATAACATTTTTACTAAGAACGTATACCGTAGTTCAGAATGGCAAAGGTGTAAGAATGGATTACACTTTGATAGTTTCTTCAGTTGTATTCATTTGAGCCACAATGTATATATGGTTTCAAATGAAAGTTTTGCTTACAAGATAATATCCAGAAGAGTAGTTTCAATATTTTGATTATATGTATGATGAAAAAAAGGGCTTTATTTACTTTAGAAAAACTGATTTATATCACTTTTGGTCATGCCATCTTTTAAACGCACAGCGTTGTGTCCAATTTCAGATTTTCACAAGTAATATACGCATGTTGTTTATTGAACAATTTTGTACTTACTTATTTGTTCTGATTAAGATATTGTGATACCTGAAACATTAATACATTTTAACACATGTTGATCTCTAACATCCAGGTTGTTAATTGCGGACAGATTTACTATTTGATATCTATATCCCTATTTCTACCTCTGTCTATCTATATCTCTATTATGGCTGTGAGATTATTTGCATGGATGTGATTAATTGTGATATGAGGGTATGCAATATCTAAATAGCAAGAGTCTGATTTTTTTTTTAATGAAAACAAAAAACATACTTTATGCTTGTTTGATAAATTCAGTCATTTCATGGTGGTTAGAGTCCACGATCCATAACTCCTGGGATTTACCTTCCCTGCCTCTAGGAGGAGGCAAAGATTCACAAACCCTAAGAGCACTATATAACCCCTCCCACCTCTATGGTAGTTAGTCTGCCTTATAGCCAAGCAAAAAAAGGAAAATAAATAAAGAGCAAAAAATATATGAGCTGGGAAAGATGATGTGCCATAACATAAAGCATTGAAAATAACAAAACAAAAAAACAGGGTGGGGGGCTCACAGACTCTTACCACATGAAAAAACATAATTTATGTAAGAACTTACCTGATAAATTCATTTCTTTCATATTAGCAAGAGTCCATGAGCTAGTGACGTATGGGATATACATTCCTACCAGGAGGGGCAAAGTTTCCCAAACCTTAAAATGCCTATAAATACACCCCTCACCACACCCACAAATCAGTTTAACGAATAGCCAAGAAGTGGGGTGATAAGAAAAAAGTGCGAAAGCATAAAAAATAAGGAATTGGAATAATTGTGCTTTATACAAAAAAATCATAACCACCACAAAAAAGGGTGGGCCTCATGGACTCTTGCTAATATGAAAGAAATGAATTTATCAGGTAAGTTCTTACATAAATTATGTTTTCTTTCATGTAATTAGCAAGAGTCCATGAGCTAGTGACGTATGGGATAATGACTACCCAAGATGTGGATATTTCCACGCAAGAGTCACTAGAGAGGGAGGGATAAAATAAAGACAGCCAATTCCTGCTGAAAATAATCCACACCCAAAATAAAGTTAATAAAAACATAAGCAGAAGATTCAAACTGAAACCGCTGCCTGAAGTACTTTTCTACCAAAAACTGCTTCAGAAGAAGAAAACACATCAAAATGGTAGAATTTAGTAAAAGTATGCAAAGAGGACCAAGTTGCTGCTTTGCAAATCTGATCAACCAAAGCTTCATTCCTAAACGCCCAGGAAGTAGAAACTGACCTAGTAGAATGAGCTGTAATCCTTTGAGGCGGAGTTTTACCCGACTCGACATAGGTATGATGAATTAAAGATTTCAACCAAGATGCCAAAGAAATGGCAGAAGCTTTCTGACCTTTTCTAGAACCAGAAAAGATGACAAATAGACTAGAAGTCTTTTGGAAAGACTTAGTAGCTTCAACATAATATTTCAAAGCTCTAACAACATCCAAAGAATGCAAAAATTTCTCCATAGAATTCTTAGGATTAGGACATAATGAAGGAACCACAATTTCTCTACTAATGTTGTTAGAATTCACAACCTTAGGTAAAAATTCAAAAGAAGTTCGCAACACCGCCTTATCCTGATGAAAAATCAGAAAAGGAGACTCACAAGAAAGAGCAGATCATTTCAGAGACTCTTCTGGCAGAAGAGATGGCCAAAAGAAACAAAACTTTCCAAGAAAGAAGTTTAATGTCCAATGAATGCATGGGTTCAAAAGGAGGAGCTAGAAGAGCCCCCAGAACCAAAATCAAACTCCAAGGAGGAGAAATTGACTTAATGACAGGTTTTATACGAACCAAGTCTTGTACAAAACAATGAAAATTAGGAAGATTAGCAATCTTTCTGTGAAAAAGAACAGAAAGAGCAGAGATTTGTCCTGTCAAGGAACTTGCGGACAAACCTTTATCTAAACCATCCTGAAGAAACTGTAAAATTCTCGGAATTCTAAAAGAATGCCAGAAAAAATAATGAGAAGACACCAAGAAATATAAGTCTTCCAGACTCTATAATATATCTCTCTAGATACAGATTTACGAGCCTGTAACATAGTATTAATCACAGAGTCAGAGAAACCTCTTTGACCAAGAATCAAGCGTTCAATCTCCATACCTTTAAATTTAAGGATTTGAGATCTTGATGGAAAAAAAGGACCTTGCGACAGAAGGTCTGGTCTTAACGGAAGAGTCCACGGTTGGCAAGAGGCCATCCGAACAAGATCCGTATACCAAAACCTGTGAGGCCATGCTGGAGCTACCAGCAGAACAAACGAGCATTCCTTCAGAATCTTGGAGATTACTCTTGGAAGAAGAACTAGAGGCGGAAAGATATAGGCAGGATGATACTTCCAAGGAAGAGATAATGCATTCACTGCCTCCGCCTGAGGATCCCGGGATCTGAACAGATACCTGGGAAGTTTCTTATTTAGATTAGAAGCCATCAGATCTATTTCTGGAAGTTACCACATTTGAACAATCTGAAGAAATACCTCTGGGTGAAGAGACCATTCGCCCGGATGTAACGTTTTGGCGACTGAGATAATCCGCTTCCCAATTGTCTATACCTGGGAAATGAACCGCAGAGATTAGACAGGAGCTGGATTCCGCCCAAACCAGAATTCGAGATACTTCTTTCATAGCCAGAGGACTGTGAGTCCCTCCTTGATGATTGATGTATGCCACAGTTGTGACATTGTCTGTCTGAAAACAAATGAACGACTCTCTCTTCAGAAGAGGCCAAGACTGAAGAGGTCTGAAAATTGCACGGAGTTCCAAAATATTGATCGGTAATCTCACCTCCTGAGATTCCCAAACCCCTTGTGCTGTCAGAGACCCCCACACAGCTCCCCAACCTGTAAGACTTGCATCTGTTGAAATTACAGTCCAGGTCGGAAGAACAAAGAAGCCCCCTGAACTAAACGATGGTGATCTGTCCACCACGTCAGAGAGTGTCGTACAATCGGTTATAAATATATTAATTGAGATATCTTTCTGTAATCCCAGCACCATTGGTTCAGCATACAGAGCTGGAGAGGTCGCATGTGAAAATGAGCAAAGGAGATCGTGTCCGATGCAGCAGTCATAAGACCTAAAATTTCCATGCATAAGGCAACCAAAGGGAATGATTGTGACTGAAGGTTTTGACAAGCTGATATCAATGTTAGACGTCTCTTGTCCGAAAAAGACAGAGTCATGGACACTGAATCTATCTGGAAACCTAAAGAGGTTACCCTTGTCTGAGGAATCAATTAACTTTTTGGTAAATTGATCCTTCAACCATGATCTTGAAGAAACAACACAAGTCGATTCGTATGAGATTCTGCTAAATGTGAAGACTGAGCAAGTACCAATATATTGTCCAAATAAGGAAATACCAATACCCTGTTCTCTGAATACAGACAGAAGGGCACCGAGAACCTTTGTAAAAATTCTTGGAGCTGATGCTAGGCCAAACGGTAGAGCCACAAACTGGTAATGCTTGTCTAGAAAAGAGAATCTCAGAAACTAAAAGTGATCTGGATGAATCGGAATATGCAGATATGCATCCTGTAAATCTAATGCAGACATATAATGCCCTTGCTGAACAAAAGGCAGGATAGTCCTTACAGTTACCATCTTGAATGTTGGTATCCTTGCATAACGATTCAATATTGACAGATCCGGAACTGGTCTGAAGGATTTGACCTTCTTTGGTACAATAAAGAGATTGAATAAAACCCCAGCCCCTGTTCCAGAACTGGAACTGGCATAATTACTCCAGCCAACTCTAGATCTGAAACACATTTCAGAAATGCTTGAGCCTTTGCTGGGTTAACTGGGACACTGGAAAGAAAAAAATCTCTTTGCAGGAGGCCTTAACTTGAAGCCAATTCTGTACCCTTCTGAAACAATGTTCTGAAAAACAGAGATTGTGAACGGAATTGATCCAAATTTCTTTGAAAAAAACGTAATCTGCCCCGTACCAGCTGAGCTGGAATGAGGGCCGCACCTTCATGTGGACTTAGGAGCTGGCTTGGGTTTCTATAAGGCTTGGATATATTCCAAACTGGAGAAGGTTTCCAAACTGATACCGCTCCTGAGGATGAAGGATCAGGCTTTTGTTCCTTGTTGTGATGAAAGGAACGAAAACGATTATTAGACCTAAATTCACCTTTAGATTTTTTATCCTGTGGTAAAAAAGTTCCCTTCCCTCCAGTAACAGTTGAGATAAAAGAATCCAACTGAGAACCGAATAATTTATTACCCTGGAAAGAAAGGGATAGCAAAGATGACTTAGAAGACATATCAGCATTCCAAGTTTTAAGCCATAAAGCTCTTCTAGCTAAAATAGCTAGAGACATATACCTGACATCAACTCTAATGATATCAAAGATGGCATCACAAATAAAATAATTAGCATGTTATAGAAATGCAAATGATAATTATGATCTGTTATTTGTTGCGCTAAAGCTTCTAACCAAAAAAGTTGAAGCTGCAGCAACATCCGCTAAGGATATAGCAGGAGTAGAGACAGCCCCATCAATCTTAGGGATTTTGTCCCAAAACTCTAATCTGTCAGATGGCACAGGATATAATTGCTTAAAACGTTTTTAGAAGGAGTTAAAGAATTACCCAAAATATTCCATTCCCTGGAAATTACTTCAGAAATAGCACCAGGGACAGGAAACACTTCTGGAATAACTACAGGAGATTTAGAAACCTTATTTAAACGTTTAGATTTAGTATCAAGAGGACCAGAATCCTCAATTTCTAATGCAATTAATACTTCTTTAAGTAAAGAACGAATAATTCCATCTTGAACAAATACGAAGATTTATCAGCATCAACCTCTGAGACAGAAACCTCTGAACCAGAAGAACCATTATCAGTATCAGAATGATGATGTTCATTTAAAAATTCATCTGAAAAAAGAGAAGTTTTAAAAGACTTTTATGTATACTAGAAGGAGAAATAACAGACATAGCCTTCTTAATGGATTTAGAAACAAAATCTCTTATGTTATCAGGAACACTCTGAGTATTAGATGTTGACGGAACAGCAACAGGTAATGTAACAGTACTAAAGGAAATTTTATCTGCATTAACAAGTTTGTCATGACATTCAATACAAACAACAGCTGGAGGAACAGATACCAAAAGTTTATATCAGATACACTTAGCTTTGGTAGCTCCAGCACCGGGCAGCGATTTTCCTGAAGTATCTTCTGACTCAGTTGCAATGTGGAACATCTTGCAATATGTAATAGAAAAAAACAACATATAAAGCAAAATAGATCAAATTCCTTAAATGACAGTTTCAGGAATGGGAAAAAAACAGAATTTATGTTTACCTGATAAATTACTTTCTCCAACGGTGTGTCCGGTCCACGGCGTCATCCTTACTTGTGGGATATTCTCTTCCCCAACAGGAAATGGCAAAGAGCCCAGCAAAGCTGGTCACATGATCCCTCCTAGGCTCCGCCTACCCCAGTCATTCGACCGACGTTAAGGAGGAATATTTGCATAGGAGAAACCATATGGTACCGTGGTGACTGTAGTTAAAGAAAATAAATTATCAGACCTGATTAAAAAAACCAGGGCGGGCCGTGGACCGGACACACCGTTGGAGAAAGTAATTTATCAGGTAAACATAAATTCTGTTTTCTCCAACATAGGTGTGTCCGGTCCACGGCGTCATCCTTACTTGTGGGAACCAATACCAAAGCTTTAGGACACGGATGAAGGGAGGGAGCAAATCAGGTCACCTAAATGGAAGGCACCACGGCTTGCAAAACCTTTCTCCCAAAAATAGCCTCAGAAGAAGCAAAAGTATCAAACTTGTAAAATTTGGTAAAAGTGTGCAGTGAAGACCAAGTCGCTGCCCTACATATCTGATCAACAGAAGCCTCGTTCTTGAAGGCCCATGTGGAAGCCACAGCCCTAGTGGAATGAGCTGTGATTCTTTCGGGAGGCTGCCGTCCGGCAGTCTCGTAAGCCAATCTGATGATGCTTTTAATCCAAAAAGAGAGAGAGGTAGAGGTTGCTTTTTGACCTCTCCTTTTACCGGAATAAACAACAAACAAGGAAGATGTTTGTCTAAAATCCTTTGTAGCATCTAAATAGAATTTTAGAGCGCGAACAACATCCAAATTGTGCAACAAACGTTCCTTCTTTGAAACTGGTTTCGGACACAGAGAAGGTACGATAATCTCCTGGTTAATGTTTTTGTTAGAAACAACTTTTGGAAGAAAACCAGGTTTAGTACGTAAAACCACCTTATCTGCATGGAACACCAGATAAGGAGGAGAACACTGCAGAGCAGATAATTCTGAAACTCTTCTAGCACAAGAAATTGCAACTAAAAACAAAACTTTCCAAGATAATAATTTAATATCAACGGAATGCAAGGGTTCAAACGGAACCCCCTGAAGAACTGAAAGAACTAAATTGAGACTCCAAGGAGGAGTCAAAGGTTTGTAAACAGGCTTAATTCTAACCAGAGCCTGAACAAAGGCTTGAACATCTGGCACAGCGGCCAGCTTTTTGTGAAGTAACACAGACAAGGCAGAAATCTGTCCCTTCAGGGAACTTGCAGATAATCCTTTTTCCAATCCTTCTTGAAGGAAGGATAGAATCCTAGGAATCTTAACCTTGTCCCAAGGGAATCCTTTAGATTCACACCAACAGATATATTTTTTCCAAATTTTGTGGTAAATCTTTCTAGTTACAGGCTTTCTGGCCTGAACAAGAGTATCGATAACAGAATCTGAGAACCCTCGCTTCGATAAGATCAAGCGTTCAATCTCCAAGCAGTCAGCTGGAGTGAAACCAGATTCGGATGTTCGAACGGACCCTGAACAAGAAGGTCTCGTCTCAAAGGTAGCTTCCAAGGTGGAGCCGATGACATATTCACCAGATCTGCATACCAAGTCCTGCGTGGCCACGCAGGAGCTATCAAGATCACCGACGCCCTCTCCTGATTGATCCTGGCTACCAGCCTGGGGATGAGAGGAAACGGCGGGAACACATAAGCTAGTTTGAAGGTCCAAGGTGCTACTAGTGCATCCACTAGAGCCGCCTTGGGATCCCTGGATCTGGACCCGTAGCAAGGAACTTTGAAGTTCTGACGAGAGGCCATCAGATCCATGTCTGGAATGCCCCACAGCTGAGTGACTTGGGCAAAGATTTCCGGATGGAGTTCCCACTCCCCCGGATGCAATGTCTGACGACTCAGAAAATCCGCTTCCCAATTTTCCACTCCTGGGATGTGGATAGCAGACAGGTGGCAGGAGTGAGACTCCGCCCATAGAATGATTTTGGTCACTTCTTCCATCGCCAGGGAACTCCTTGTTCCCCCCTGATGGTTGATGTACGCAACAGTTGTCATGTTGTCTGATTGAAACCGTATGAACTTGGCCCTCGCTAGCTGAGGCCAAGCCTTGAGAGCATTGAATATCGCTCTCAGTTCCAGAATATTTATCGGTAGAAGAGATTCTTCCCGAGACCAAAGACCCTGAGCTTTCAGGGATCCCCAGACCGCGCCCCAGCCCATCAGACTGGCGTCGGTCGTGACAATGACCCACTCTGGTCTGCGGAATGTCATCCCTCGTGACAGGTTGTCCAGGGACAGCCACCAACGGAGTGAGTCTCTGGTCCTGTGATTTACTTGTATCTTCGGAGACAAGTCTGTATAGTCCCCATTCCACTGACTGAGCATGCACAGTTGTAATGGTCTTAGATGAATGCGTGCAAAAGGAACTATGTCCATTGCCGCTACCATCAACCCGATCACTTCCATGCACTGAGCTATGGAAGGAAGAGGAACGGAATGAAGTATCCGACAAGAGTCTAGAAGTTTTGTTTTTCTGGCCTCTGTCAGAAAAATCCTCATTTCTAAGGAGTCTATTATTGTTCCCAAGAAGGGAACCCTTGTTGACGGAGATAGAGAACTCTTTTCCACGTTCACTTTCCATCCGTGAGATCTGAGAAAGGCCAGGACAATGTCCGTGTGAGCCTTTGCTTGAGGAAGGGACGACGCTTGAATCAGAATGTCGTCCAAGTAAGGTACTACAGCAATGCCCCTTGGTCTTAGCACAGCTAGAAGGGACCCTAGTACCTTTGTGAAAATCCTTGGAGCAGTGGCTAATCCGAAAGGAAGCGCCACGAACTGGTAATGTTTGTCCAGGAATGCGAACCTCAGGAACCGATGATGTTCCTTGTGGATAGGAATATGTAGATACGCATCCTTTAAATCCACCGTGGTCATGAATTGACCTTCCTGGATGGAAGGAAGAATAGTTCGAATGGTTTCCATCTTGAACGATGGAACCTTGAGAAACTTGTTTAAGATCTTGAGATCTAAGATTGGTCTGAACGTTCCCTCTTTTTTGGGAACTATAAACAGATTGGAGTAGAACCCCATCCCTTGTTCTCTTAATGGAACAGGATGAATCACTCCCATTTTTAACAGGTCTTCTACACAATGTAAGAATGCCTGTCTTTTTATGTGGTCTGAAGACAACTGAGACCTGTGGAACCTCCCCCTTGGGGGAAGTCCCTTGAATTCCAGAAGATAACCTTGGGAGACTATTTCTAGCGCCCAAGGATCCAGAACATCTCTTGCCCAAGCCTGAGCGAAGAGAGAGAGTCTGCCCCCCACCAGATCCGGTCCCGGATCGGGGGCCAACATTTCATGCTGTCTTGGTAGCCGTGGCAGGTTTCTTGGCCTGCTTTCCCTTGTTCCAGCCTTGCATTGGTCTCCAAGCTGGCTTGGCTTGAGAAGTATTACCCTCTTGCTTAGAGGACGTAGCACTTTGGGCTGGTCCGTTTCTACGAAAGGGACGAAAATTAGGTTTATTTTTTGCCTTGAAAGGCCGATCCTGAGGAAGGGCGTGGCCCTTACCCCCAGTGATATCAGAGATAATCTCTTTCAAGTCAGGGCCAAACAGCGTTTTCCCCTTGAAAGGAATGTTAAGTAGCTTGTTCTTGGAAGACGCATCAGCCGACCAAGATTTCAACCAAAGCGCTCTGCGCGCCACAATAGCAAACCCAGAATTCTTAGCCGCTAACCTAGCCAATTGCAAAGTGGCGTCTAGGGTGAAAGAATTAGCCAATTTGAGAGCATTGATTCTGTCCATAATCTCCTCATAAGGAGGAGAATCACTATCGACCGCCTTTATCAGCTCATCGAACCAGAAACATGCGGCTGTAGCGACAGGGACAATGCATGAAATTGGTTGTAGAAGGTAACCCTGCTGAACAAACATCTTTTTAAGCAAACCTTCTAATTTTTTATCCATAGGATCTTTGAAAGCACAACTATCCTCTATGGGTATAGTGGTGCGTTTGTTTAAAGTGGAAACCGCTCCCTCGACCTTGGGGACTGTCTGCCATAAGTCCTTTCTGGGGTCGACCATAGGAAACAATTTTTTAAATATGGGGGGAGGGACGAAAGGAATACCGGGCCTTTCCCATTCTTTATTAACAATGTCCGCCACCCGCTTGGGTATAGGAAAAGCTTCTGGGAGCCCCGGCACCTCTAGGAACTTGTCCATTTTACATAGTTTCTCTGGGATGACCAACTTGTCACAATCATCCAGAGTGGATAATACCTCCTTAAGCAGAATGCGGAGATGTTCCAACTTAAATTTAAATGCAATCACATCAGGTTCAGCTTGTTGAGAAATGTTCCCTGAATCAGTAATTTCTCCCTCAGACAAAACCTCCCTGGCCCCATCAGACTGGGTTAGGGGCCCTTCAGAAATATTATTATCAGCGTCGTCATGCTCTTCAGTATCTAAAACAGAGCAGTCGCGCTTACGCTGATAAGTGTTCATTTTGGCTAAAATGTTTTTGACAGAATTATCCATTACAGCCGTTAATTGTTGCATAGTAAGGAGTATTGGCGCGCTAGATGTACTAGGGGCCTCCTGAGTGGGCAAGACTCGTGTAGACGAAGGAGGGAATGATGCAGTACCATGCTTACTCCCCTCACTTGAGGAATCATCTTGGGCATCATTGTCATTGTCACATAAATCACATTTATTTAAATGAATAGGAATTCTGGCTTCCCCACATTCAGAACACAGTCTATCTGGTAGTTCAGACATGTTAAACAGGCATAAACTTGATAACAAAGTACAAAAAACGTTTTAAAATAAAACCGTTACTGTCACTTTAAATTTTAAACTGAACACACTTTATTACTGCAAATGCGAAAAAACATGAAGGAATTGTTCAAAATTCACCAAATTTTCACCACAGTGTCTTAAAGCCTTAAAAGTATTGCACACCAAATTTGGAAGCTTTAACCCTTAAAATAACGGAACCGGAGCCGTTTTGAACTTTAACCCCTTTACAGTCCCTGGTATCTGCTTTGCTGAGACCCAACCAAGCCCCAAGGGGAATACGATACCAAATGACGCCTTCAGAAAGTCTTTTCTAAGTATCAGAGCTCCTCTCACATGCGACTGCATGCCATGCCTCTCAAAAACAAGTGCGCAACACCGGCGCGAAAATGAGGCTCTGCCTATGCTTTGGGAAAGCCCCTAAAGAATAAGGTGTCTAAAACAGTGCCTGCCGATATTATTATATCAAAATACCCAGATAAAATGATTCCTCAAGGCTAAATATGTGTTAATAATCAATCGATTTAGCCCAAAAAAAGTCTACAGTCTTAATAAGCCCTTTTTTGAAGCCCTTATTTACGATCGTAATAAACATGGCTTACCGGATCCCATAGGGAAAATGACAGCTTCCAGCATTACATCGTCTTGTTAGAATGTGTCATACCTCAAGCAGCAAGAGACTGCTCACTGTTCCCCCAACTGAAGTTAATTGCTCTCAACAGTCCTGTGTGGAACAGCCATGGATTTTAGTGACGGTTGCTAAAATCATTTTCCTCATACAAACAGAAATCTTCATCTCTTTTCTGTTTCTGAGTAAATAGTACATACCAGCACTATTTCAAAATAACAAACTCTTGATTGAATAATAAAAACTACAGTTAAACACTAAAAAACTCTAAGCCATCTCCGTGGAGATGTTGCCTGTACAACGGCAAAGAGAATGACTGGGGTAGGCGGAGCCTAGGAGGGATCATGTGACCAGCTTTGCTGGGCTCTTTGCCATTTCCTGTTGGGGAAGAGAATATCCCACAAGTAAGGATGACGCCGTGGACCGGACACACCTATGTTGGAGAAAATGCCAGTAAACAAGCTTCTAGCAACCAGAAGCAATAAATAATGAGACTTAAATAATGTGGAGACAAAAGTGACGCCCATATTTTTTTAGCGCCAAATAAGACGCCCACATTATTTGGCGCCTAAATGCTTTTGGCGCCAAAAATGACGCCACATCCGGAACGCCGACACTTTTGACGCAAAAAAAACGTCAAAAAATGACGCAACTTCCGGCGACACGTATGACGCCGGAAACAGAAAAAAAATGTTGCGCCAAAAAAGTCCGCGCCAAGAATGACGCAATAAAATGAAGCATTTTCAGCCCCCGCAAGTCTAACAGCCCACAGGAAAAAAGTCAAATTTTTTTAAGGTAAGAAAAAATGATTGATTCAAGGCAAATAAATGTTTGAATACATATATTTAGAACTTTATAAAAAAGTGCCCAACCATAGCTTAGAGTGTCACAGAAAATAAGACTTACTTACCCCAGGACACTCATCTACATATAGCAGATAGCCAAACCAGTACTGAAACGAGAATCAGCAGAGGTAATGGTATATATATAAGAGTATATCGTCGATCTGAAAAGGGAGGTAAGAGATGAATCTCTACGACCGATAACAGAGAACCTATGAAATAGACCCCGTAGAAGGAGATCATTGCATTCAAATAGGTAATACTCTCCTCACATCCCTCTGACATTCACTGCACGCTGAGAGGAAAACCGGGCTCCAACCTGCTGCGGAGCTCATATCAACGTAGAATCTAGCACAAACTTACTTCACCACCTCCATAGGAGGCAAAGTTTGTAAAACGGATTTGTGGGTGTGGTGAGGGGTGTATTTATAGGCATTTTAAGGTTTGGGAAACTTTGCCCCTCCTGGTAGGAATGTATATCCCATACGTCACTAGCTCATGGACTCTTGCTAATTACATGAAAGAAATTATGTTTTCTTTCATAAAGGTGGTAAGAGTCCACAATCCATTACTCCTGGAAACAAATACCAAAGCCATGGAGAGTCCATGAGTAATAAAATGATAGGGTGGGATAAGAAAAATCTTTTTTCCATAAGGAAACTAAATCCACAACCCTTAAAAGAAAGAACATTTGTTTTTATTTTTTTCAATCAATTAAAATCAAGCAACAGGCAAAATTACACAGAAACAAACGCCTGAAGGACCTTTTTACCAAAAACTGCATCAGATAAAGTGAAGACATAAAAATGGTAGAATTTAGTAAAAGTATACAAAGAAGTCCCAAGTAGCTGCCTTGCTATTTTGGTCAATAAAAGCGTCATTGTTGAAAGTCCAAGAAGTAGCTACTGATCTAGTAAAAAGAGCAGTAATTGAATAAGAAGGGACCTGACAAACCTACAGGTAATCTCCTTGAATTAAAAGCTTTAACCCAGAACCCAAAGATACAGTAGAAGCTTTTTGTCCTTGCTTAGAACCAAAAAGTGAACAAACACACTGTCTGAAATCCTTAGCAACATCAACATAATACTTCAAGGCTCTAATCACATCCAGATTGTGAAGAAGCCTCTCTGAAGAATTCTTAAGATTAGGACAGAAAGAAGGGACAACAATTTCCCTGCTTAAATTATCAGAGGACACAACCTTAGGAATAAAAATATAAATTATGCTTACCTGATAATTTAATTTCCATCGTGGGGAGGAGAGTCCACGGCTTCATTCATTACTTGTGGGAAATAAGAACCTGGCCACCAGGAGGAGACAAAGACACCACAGCCAAAGGCTTAAATACCTCCCCCACTTCCCTCATCCCCCAGTCATTCTGCCGAGGGAACAAGGAACAGTAGGAGAAATATCAGGGTATAAATCATGCCAGAAGAACAAAAACACACGCCCACCAGAGCAACGGGTGGGAGCCATTGACTCTCCTCCTCACAATGGAAATTATCAGGCAAGCATAATTTATATTTTCTATCTACAGGGGAGGGGAGTCCACAGCTTCATTCATTACTTGTGGTAACAAATACCCAAGCTGAATGAAAACGGGAGGGCAAGAGGCGGACCCTAATCTGAGGACACCACAGCCTGTAAAACCTTTCTCCCAAAAACTGCTTCCGCCGAAGCAGGTAGCCACCTTACAAATCTGCTCTATTCAAGGTACAAATTTGCACTCAATCTTGAAGGCCCACGAAGAAGCCACAGCTCTAGTCGAATGAGCCGTGATCCTCTGAGGAGGCATATGTCCCGCTGTCTCGTAGGCTAAGCAAATCATGCTCCTCAACCAAAAGGACAAAGAAGTTGCAGAGGCTTTCTGCCCAGTGCGCTTCCCTGAATACAGCACTAAGAGAGAGCCTGCCTGAAATCCTTCATAGCCGGAAGATAGAACTTCAAAGCTCAAACCACATCCAAATTATGAAGTAACCTCTCCTTAAGAGAAGAGAGGTTAGGACACAAATAAGGAACAACAATTTCCTGATTTATGTTACGGTTAGACACAACCTCGGGAAGAAATCCTAAATCAGTACGAAGAACAGCCTTATCAGTGTGAAACACCAGATAAGGGGGCTCACATTGCAAGGCTGCCAACTCAGATACTCTGCGAGTCGATGCAATAGAACCTTCCAAGAAAGTATCTTAATGTCAACAGAGTGCAGAACGGTGCATCACCGTCACAACCAAGTTCAAGCTCCAAAGTGGAGCGGATTCTCTAACAGGCCTGATTCTAGACAAAGCCTGAACAAATGACTGTATATCAATTATCTAAGTGAGCCTCTTGTGTAACAGAACAGACAATGCTTAAATCTGTCCCTTCAAGGAACTGGCGCCAAGCCCCTTCTCCAGTCCATCCTGGAGAAAGGACAAAATCCTGAATACCTTAACCTTGTGCCAAGGATATCCATGCTTCTCACACCAGGACACAAGTAAGTCCTCCACACCTTATGGTAGATTTGACGAGTGACCGGCTTCCTGGCCTGAACAAGAGTATTAATCACTCTCTCAAGACTAAGCGTTCAATCTCCACGCAGTCAGCCTTAGAGAATATAGATTTTGATGATGAAAATGACCCTGTACCAGCAGATCCCTGCGATAGGGTAACCTCCATGGAGGAGACAATGACATCCCCACCAGATCCGAAAACCCGTCCTCCGTGGCCACGTAGGAGCAATCAGAATAGCCAAAGCTCACTCCTGCTTGATGCGGGCCACTACACGAGGTAGAAGTGGCAACAGTGGAAAAATGTAAACTAGGCTGAACACCCAAGGAACCACCAAGGCATCTATCAGCTCTCCTTGGGGATCCCTGGACTGTGACCCGTATCTGGGTATCTTGCAATTGAGTCTGGATGCCATGAGTTCTATTTGCGGAGTCCCCCATTTGTGACAAATCTCTGCAAACACCTCAGGTGGAGAGACCATGCCCCCGGATGAAAGGATTGTCTGCTGAGAAAATCTGCTTCACAGTTGTCCACAGCCGGTATGTGGATTGTTGAGAGCGAGTAGTTGTGGGACTCATCGCTAGGGAGCTTCTCGTCCCCCCTGATGGTTGATGTAAGCCACTGAGGTAATGTTTTCTTTCTGGAATCTGATGAAGCTGAACGACACCAGAAGAGGCCATGCCTTCAGAGCATTGTAGATCGCTCGAAGTTCCAGAATATTGATTGGGAGGAGACACTCTTCTAGAGACCATCTTCCCTGTGCCATCCTGGCACCCCAAACAGCTCCCCATCCTGCCAGACTCACGTCCGTGGTCACAATCTCCAAGGACGTTCTCAGGAAGGATGTCCCTGGGGACAGTTGTTCCGGACGGATCCACCAAGAGACGGAGTCCCTGTATGATCGCCGTTCCACTGTCTCAACATGCACAACTCTAGAGGTCTGAGATGGAAACTGGCGAATGGAATGACATCAATGCTGGATACCATGAGCCCAATCACCTCCATACTCTGAGCCACAGAGGGACTGGAGTAGGACTGAAGGGCAAGACAGGTGGATGCAATCTTCCTGCATCACTGATCTGTGAGAAATGTTCTCATGGATATAGAATCTATTATCGTTCCCAGGAACTCCACCCTGTTGCTGGGAATCAGGACAGGGAGCTCTTTCCTGAGTTTATCTCCCAACCGTGAGATTGGAGCAAAAGCAGAAGGGCCCTTGAGTGGTCCTCTGTGAGGCTGAGCAAGGCACCTGGACTAGGATATCATCCAGAGAGGGCGCCACAGTAATGCCTCTCGACCTGGCTACTGCAAGCAGTGTCCCGAGAACCTTCATGAAGACTCTTGGGCCATTGTCAGACCAAAGGGAAGTGCAACAAATTGGTAATGTTGGTCCAGAAACGCAAATCTCAGGAACCTGAAGTGATCCCTGTGGATTGGCACATGAAGGTAGGCATCCTTCAAGTCTATTGCCGTCATGAACTGGCCCTCTTGAACTAGGGGCAGAATAGATCTGATCGTTTCCATTTTGAATGATGGAACAGCCAGAAACTAGTTTAAACATTTTAGGTCTAGAATCGGGGGAAAGTGCCCTCCTCCTTTGGGACCACAAAAAGGTTTGAATAGTACCCTAGACCTCTTTCAGCTGGGGGTACTGGTACAATAACTCAGAGAGAAGAGAGATCTCTCAAAAATTCTAGAAAGGCTTCTCTCTTTTCTGGTCTGGAAAATAGATTTGAAAGGAGGAATCTGTCCCTGGGCAGATAAGTTCTAAACCCTATCCTGTGTCCTTGGGTGACAACCTCCAGAACCCAAGGGTCCTGAACATCCTGCAACCAGGCCACTGAGAAGAGAGATAATCTGCTGCCTACTTGGTCTGGAGACTGGTCGGGGGAACGCCCCTTCATGCCGTCTTTGTTTTCAGCGGGCTTCCTTTTCTGCTCGGACTTGTTCCAAGACTGAGCAGGCTTCCAAGCACCCTTGGACTTATCCACTTTTGTGGCGGGCTGCTGGCATTGGGCCTTACCGCACGAAAGGGAAGAAAAGTAGATCCCTTAGGTTTAACCTTTTAATCCTGTGGTAGGAAAGCACCCTTGCCTCCCGTCACCGTGGATATGATCGAGTCCAATCCTGGGCCAAACAGGGTCATTCCCTGAAAGGGAAGTGATAACAGTCTGGACTTAGAGGTCATGTCCGCAGACCACGACTTTAGCCCCAGAGCCCTGTGGGCTAGTACAGAAAACCCTGAAACCTTAGCATAATTTGCATATTGGCATCACAAATAAAAGAATTAGCTACCCTCAAGGCCTTAATTCTCTCCTGTATTTCGTCGAGGGGAGTCTCCCTCTTGACCATATCAAACAGAGATTCACACCAATATGTCGCAGCTCTGTCAACGCTGCTACCGGCTGAAAAACAAACCCTGTGTTGAAACATCTTCCTCAACATGTTTTCTAACTTTTTATCCATGGGCTCTTAGCATAATTTGCATATTGGCATCACAAATAAAAGAATTAGCTACCCTCAAGGCCTTAATTCTCTCCTGTATTTCGTTGAAGGGAGTCTCCCTCTCGACCATATCAAACAGAGATTCACACCAATATGTCGCAGCTCTGTCAATGCTGCTACCGGCTGAAAAACAAACCCTGTGTTGAAACATCTTCCTCAACATGTTTTCTAACTTTTTATCCATGGGCTCTTTGAATGACGAACTATCCTCAAGAGGAATCATTGTTTGCTCAGCAAGCGTAGATATAGCACCATGCACCATAGGGATGGTCCCCCACAGCTCGAGTTGAGTCCGGGACGGAGAACAGTTTCTTAAAGGAAGAAGGGGAAAAGTTAGAACCTAATTTCTCCCTTTCATTCTTAATAATATTAGCCATCTTAACAGGAACCGGGAAGGTCTGAGGTACCACCTTTTCCTCATACACTTTATCAAGCTTAGGAATCGAAGGTTCCTCGAGTAAATTTGGTTCCGGAACCTCGAGAGTAGCAAGCACCTGCTTCAGCAAAAAGCGCAAATTTTCCATCCTAAACCTAAAGCCAGGCTCCTCTGCGGATGGTGCTTTAGATTACATGGATTCCGACCCAGAAGGAACTTCCTCCGAAGAGTCGGAGTCATCCTCATCAGCGAATAACCTTTCTGAGATAGCCATAGGGATATATGACTACTGGGCCGGATTGTCATATTTTACCCTACGCTTGCGCTTAGCAGGCCATGGTAAGGCACTATTCACCTTCGAGACCGCCGTAGTTGATCCGCAAAGTCTGACAGCCAACGGATTTCCCCCGAAGGAGAGATAGACATGCCCTGGAGTGCTGCATGTTTGCTCAGAGATGAATGTAGGGGACGCACCTCAGAGGTGGATGGCTTAGTAGCACAAGACATTCTCTTCTTTCGAGAAGCCGAGACCTTATCAAGGCGAGGGGAACATAGTTGAGCAGGCGGATCTACAGGAACCTCCTCACAATAAACACAGGTACTAGACTTAGTTAAAGAGGGAGAACCCTCTAACGCGTCAGAGTCCTCCATAGCTTGCGGCTTTGTTACGGACTAGTATAAAATATAAACAATGGCACCTTTATAACCTCCAATGGCCAGGGCATTCACCAGCTCCTACGACCCGGACCACAGAAATCATTACATCTCCTGCACCGTCAGTCCAGCAAGGAAGTAGGTTAGGCCACACCCGGTCAGCAGGAATGCCTTGCAGGACCGCCCCTGCACTAGGTAGAAAACACGCCAAAGACAGCCACGCAATACACCCGGAAGGAACCTAAAGTTCACCCATTGCCAGAGCCTCATCTCACACATATTGCAGCAATGACACAATGAACAATATTATGTATAAACCCCCCCTGTGCAATAATCCCCTTACTAGGAATGTTAACCCTTGATTCTATAAAGATAAAAGGCATCACACTGTGACCCTGTCTTCTGCATTATCATGTGTATAAAAATGAAACGATCTTACGAGAATCTATGCCGTGGAACAGGAACATGTCCTCTCAAGTGTGACAGTGTAGTAGCATTGCTCCTGACATGGACTTGAGTGTAGGAAGCAGGCAGCGAAACTCGTCAACGCTGATTGTTTATGGAGCTGGTTTCGTAGAAAGACTCTCCCTGCATCTCCAGACTCTATCATTCACCCAAGCTCTCACTGAGAGGCTGACAGGACTACGTAAAACTCCAGTCTCATTTCGAAGAGTACTACGCTTCATAAGAGACTACTCCAAATCTTCCGATACTTCTCTGCCAACCTCCTGTGACGAAAGGAAAAGAATGACGGGGGATGAGGGAAAGGGAGGAGGTATTTAAGCCTTTGGCTGGGGTGTCTTTGCCTCCTCCTGGTGGCCAGGTTCTTATTTCCCACAAGTAATGAATGAAGCCATGGACTCTCCTCCCCTTTAGATGAAAATCAAATTTTACTCTTAAAACTGCCTTATCTTGATGAAAAATCAGATAAAGAGAATCACAAGAAAGAGAAGAGAACTACCTAGACTGTGTCTAAGGATCCATTGACCTTGCAAAGTACCTGGGAAGTTTGTTGTTCAACCGAGAGGCCATCATATTAACCTCTGAAGACCCCAAAGATCTAAATTCGATTGAACACTTCCAGATGAAGAGACCATTCTCCTAACGACTGAGAAAATCTGCTTCCCCATTGAATACCACTAGGATGTGGACTGCTGAAATTAGATGACAATTGGCCTGTGCTCAAAATTTATTTTATTTTTTTAAAATGGCTAAAGGACTGCAAGTCGTCCCCCCCCCCCCTTAATGGTTGACATGAGCAATGCCTGTGGAATTGTCTGACTGGAGCTAGAGAAAAGTTTCTCCTCTCAATAAGGACCAAGCTTCAAGAGCTCTAAAAATTGCATACATTTCTAAGATGTTTATTGGCAACCTTGCCTACCAAGGAGCCAAACTCCCTGAGCTTTAAGAGACACGCAAACAGCTCCCCATTAATCCTAATTCTGACAATAACAACTAGAAGCCCAATTTATACTTCTTTCTTTATACTTTATATTTCTTGTCTCGGGGAAGAAAAGCTACATTATCACCAGTAACGGAGGAAATAATAGAATATAGATCTGCCCCAAACAATCTTACCTTGAAAAAAAATATTCAAGAGTCTAGACTTAGAGACTGCATCAGCAGACCATGATTTTAACCATAAGGCACGTCTAGAAAGGACAGACAAGGACAAGCTCTTAGCATTAATCCTAATGATATTAAACATAGCATCTATAAGAAATTAGCACATTTAAGCAAATCTAAAATTTTAAGTAAATCTTTACTGTCAGAAACTTCAGAAATCTTATCAGAAAGACTATCCAAACAAATGTAAGCAGCAGCAGAAACATTAGCAATAGCTGGTCTGAAAAGACAAATTGGCTGCAAATAGGCCCTTCTATTTAAGAATTCAAGTTTCCTAACCAAAGGGTCTTTAAAAGAAGTGCTATCCTCCAGAGGGATAGTAGTATGTTTAGCCAAAATAGAAATGTCACCATCTACTTTAGGGACAACTTCCCAAAACTCAATATTGTAAGCTGTAAGAGGATGCATCTTTTTTAAGAAGAAGGATTAAATGAAAAAACATAATTTATGTAAGAATTTACCTGATAAATTTCTTTCATATTGGCAAGAGTCCATGAGCTAGTGACGTATGGGATATACATTCCTACCAGGAGGGGCAAAGTTTCCCAAACCTCAAAATGTTTATAAATACACCCCCCACCACACCCACAATTCAGTTTAACGAATAGCCAAGAAGTGGGGTGATAAGAAAGGAGCAAAAGCATCAACAAGGAATTGGAATAATTGTGCTTTATACAAAAAAATCATAACCACCATAAAAAGGGTGGGCCTCATGGACTCTTGCCAATATGAAAGAAATGAATTTATCAGGTAAATTCTTACATAAATTATGTTTTCTTTCATGTAATTGGCAAGAGTCCATAAGCTAGTGAAGTATGGGATAGCAAATACCCAAGATGTGGAATTCCACGCAAGAGTCACTAGAGAAGAAGGGATAAAAATAAAGACAGCCAATTCCGCTGAAAAAATAATCCATAACCCAAATCAAAAGTTTTAATCATGTAATGAAAACAACTGAAAATATAAGCAGAAGAATCAAACAGAAACAGCTGCCTGAAGTATTTTCCTTCTAAAAAAAACTGCTTCTGAGAAGAGAAAACATCAAATTGGTAGAATTTAGGAAAAAGTAAGCAAAGACCACCAAGTTGCTGCTTTGCAAATCTGATCAACAGAAGCTTCATTCTTAAAAACCCAGAAAGTGAATCTGACCTAGTAGAATGAGCCGTAATCCTCTGAGGCGGGGAATTACCCGACTCCAAATAAGCATGATGAATCAAAAGCTTTAACTAAGATGCTAAAGAAATGGCAGAAGCCTTCTGACCTTTCCTAGAACTGGAAAAGATAACAAATAGACTAAAAGTCTTCCTGAAAGTAGCTTCAACATATTTCAAAGCTCTTACCATATCCAAAGAATGTAAGGATCTCAACAGAGAATTCTTAGGATTAGGACACAAAGAAGGGACAACAATTTCTCTACTAATGTTGTTAAAGTTCACAACTTTAGGTAAAAATTTAAACAAAGTCTGCAAAAAAACTCCTTATCCTGATGAAAAATTAGAAAAGGAGACACAAAAAAGCAGATAAAACAGAAACTCTTCTAGCAGAAGAGATGGCCAAAAGGAACAACACTTTCCAAGAAAGTAATTTAATGTCCAGAAAATGCATAGGCTCAAACGGAGGAGCCTGTAAAGCCTGCAAAACCAAATTAAGATTCCAAGGAGGAGAAATTGATTTAATGACAGGCTTGATACGAACCAAAGCCTGTACAAAACAAAAAAAATATCAGGAAGTTTAGCAATTTTTCTTTAGAATAGAACAGAAAGAGCAGAGATTTGTCTTTCCAAAGACCTTGCAGACAAACCCTTATCTAAACCATCCTGAAAAATTCTAGGAATTCTAAAAGAATTCCAAGAGAATTTATGAGAAGAACACCATGAAATTTAAGTCTTCCAAACTTGATAATAAATCTTTCTAGACATAGATTTACGAGCCTGCAACATAGTTTAAATCACTGAGCCAGAGAAACTTCTATGACTAAGCATTCAATCTCCATACCATCAAATTTAATGATTTGAGATCCTGATGGAAAAAACAAACCTTGAGATATAAGGTCTGGCCTTAATGGAAATGGCCAAGGTTGGCAACTGAACATCCGAAAAAGATCCACATACCAAAACCTGAGCTGTCATGCTGGAGCCACCAGCAGCACAAACAATTCCTCCATGATGATTTTGAAAATCACTCTTGGAAGAAGAACTAGAGGCAGAAAAATATAGGCAGGTTGATAACTCCAAGGAAGTGTCAATGAATCCACTGCTTCCGCCTGAGGGTCCCTGGACCTAGATAGGTACCTGGGAAGTTCCTTGTTTAGATGAGATGCCATCAGATCTATTTCTGGAAGCCCGCACATCTGAACAACTTGAAAAAAAGACATCTTGGTGAAGAGACCATTCTCTTGGATGTAAAGCTTGATGACAAAGATAATCCGCTTCCCAATTGTCTATACCTGAGATATGGACTGCAGAAATTAGACAGGAGCTGGATTTTGCCCAAGCAAGTATCCAAAATACTTCTTCATAGCCTGAGGACTGAGAGTCCCACCCTAATGATTGACATACGCCACAGTTGTGACATTGTCTGTCCGAAAACTAATAAACATCTGAAGAACTCTGAGAATTGCATGGAGTTCCAAAATATTGATAGATAATCTCGCCTCTTGAGATTTCCAAACCCCTTGTGCTGTCAGAGATCCCCAGACAGTCTCCCAACCTTAAAAGACTTGCATCTGTTGTGATCACGGTCCAGGTTGGATGAACCAAAGAGACCAGTAGAACTATACAATGGTGATCTAACCACCAAGTCAGAGATAGTTGAATATTGGGATTCAAGGATATTCAAAGTGATATCCTAGAATAATCCCTGCCCCATTAATCCAGCATTAAAAACTGGAGAGGTTTCATATGAAAATGAGCAAAGAGAATTGAATCCAATGCTGCAGTCATGAGACCTAAAAACTTCCATGCATATAGCTACTGAAGGAAATAATAGAGACTAAAGGTTCTGACAAGCTAAACCCAATAAAAATTGTCTCTTGTCTGTTAGAAACAAAGATATTGACACAATCTATCTGGAAACCCAAAAAAGGTGACCCTTGTCTTGAGGAATCAAGGAACTTTTGGTAAAAAGATCCTCCAACCATGTCCTTGAAGAAACAACAGAAGTTGAAACGTATGAGATTCTGCAGAACGAAAAGACTGAACAAATACCACGATATCATCCAAATAAGGAAACACCGAGAACCTTTTGTAAAGAATCCTAGAGCTGTCGCTAGGCCAGAAAGGAAAAGCAACAAATTGGTAATGCTTGTCTAAAAAAGAGAATCTCAGAAAATGAAAATAATCGGAATGAAAACAGAATATGAAGATATGCATCCTGTAAGTCTATTGTAGGCAAATAATGCCCTTGCTGACCAAAAGGCAGAATAGACCATATAAACACCATTCTGAAAGATGGTACTCTACATGACAAATACAAAAGATTTTCTATCTTTGGGACAATGAATAGTTCTGAACAAAACCCCAGACCCCGTTCCTGAAATGTAACTGGTATGAATACCCCAGATAACTCCAGGTCTGAAACACACTTCAGGAAAGTCTGAGCCTTACTGGAATAGCTGGAATAGCTGGAATATGCTAGAGAGAAAAAGACTTCTCACAGGGGCCTTACTCTGAATCCTATTCTGTACCCAAATCTAAGAAGTTTGGACCGAATTGAACCAAACAACTTTAGAAAAGTCTTAACCTGCCCCTTACCAGCTAAGCTGGAATAAGGGCCGCACCTTAATGCGAATTTGGGGGCTGACTTTGATCTTCATTCCATTTTGAAGAAAGCTTCCAAATAGAAACATGTTACTTGGGGAAGAATTAGGTTTCTGTTCCTTATTAAGAACAAAAACTAATATAAGATTAAAATTTACTCTTAGAACTTAATCTTGAAGCAAAAAAACTCCCTTCCCCAGAGTAACAGTTGAAAGCATTGAATCCAATTTTGAACCAAATAATTTATTACCTTGGAAAAATAGAAATCTGGATTATAGAAATCAAATTAGCATTCCAAGATTTAAGTCACAAAGTTCTTCTAGCTAAAATAGCTAAAGACATAGATTTAACCTCAACTGTGAAAATATAAGAAAAAAAGACATCACAAATAAAATTATTAGCATGTTGAATCAACTTAACAATGCTAAACAAATCATAATCCGATACTTGTTGCGCTAAAGTATCCAACCAAAAAGTTGAAGCAGTTGCAACATCAGCCAAATAAATTGCAGGCCTAAGAAAAGGACCTGAAAATAAAATAATTTTCCTTAGATAAGATACAAGTTTCCCATCTGAAGGAACTTAAAAATAAATACTATTTCCATAGGAATAGTAGTATGTTTAGCAAGAGTAGAGATAGCCCCATTAACTTTGGGGATCTTTCCCCAGAACTCCAAACTAACTGCTGGCAAAGGATACAATTTAAAAACCTTAAAGAAGGAATAAAAGATGTCCCAGGCCTATCCCATTCCCTAGTATCAGGAACTGGGGAAAAAACATTGGAAGAAACCACAGAAGGTTAATAAGCAGCATTTAAATGTTAGCTAGTCTTAAAATCAAAAGGACTAGTCTCCTCAATATCCAATATAATCAACACCTTTTCAACAAAGAACGAATGTACTCTATTTAAAAGTAAAAAAGTAGATTTGTTAGTGTCAATATCTGATGAAAGATATTCTGAATGAGATAAATCATCATCAGAGAAGGATAATTCAGTATGTTGTCGGTCATTTGAAAATTCATCAACTAAATGAGAAGTTTAATAAAGACCTTTACATTTTATTAGAAGGCGGGATGGCAGAGAAAGCCTTTAGAATAGAATCAGAAAAATATTCTTATCAATTCCTAGGTATATCTAGTACATTAGCTGTTAAAAGAATAGCAATAGATAATGCATTAATACTGATGGACTCTGCATGTAAAAGCTTATGATAACTTATTACAAACCATAGCTAAAGATAAAAATTCATAACATTAAAATAAATGAACTTAGCTTTGATAGGACTGATATCAGTCATCAGGAATCCAACAGTGTTTTCTGATACAGGAACAGTTTTTGAGATATCTTGCAAATGTAAGAGAAAAAACAACATATAAAGCAAAATATCAATTTCCTTAAATGACAGTTTCAGGAATGGGAAAAAAATGCAAACAAAATAAGCCTCTGAAAACCAGAAGCAGAATGAAATAAAGACTTAAATAATGTCAGAAATCTGGCGCCAAGTATGACGCCCACAACTGACAAAATATTTTTTGGTGCCAAGAACGTCTGCAACAAACCCAAGCGTCATAGATGACGCAACTAAGTGAAAATTCTCGGCACCAACTAAGACGCCGGAAATTACGAAAATACGTCAGGAAACATAATTCTCGTGCCAAAAAAGTCTTGCGCCAAGAATGACGCAATAAATTATAGCATTTTGCGCACCCGCGAGCCTAACAGCCCGCAATTTAGAAAGAAAGTAAATTTGAAAATTCCAGGTAAGAATTTTTTTTTTATATGCATTTCCAAAATGAAACTGACAGTCTGCAAAAAGGAAATATACTGATAAACCTGAATCATGGCAAATATAAGTACAAACATTATATTTAGAACTTTACATTTAAAGTGCCAAACCATAGCTGAGAGTGTCTAAATAAAGGAAAACCTACTTACCAAAAGACACTCATTTACATAAAGTAGATAGCCAAACCAGTACTGAAACGAGAATCAGCAGAGGTAATGGTATTATAAGAGTATATCGTCGATCTGAAAAGGGAGGTAGGAGAAGAAATCTCTACGACCGATAACAGAAAACCTATGAAATAGATCCCCTAGAGGAAGACCATTGCATTCAAATAGGCAATACTCTCTTCACATCCCTCTGACATTCACTGCACTCTGAGAGGAAAACTGGGCTTCAGCCTGCTGCGAAGCGCATATCAACGTAGAAATCTAGCACAAACTTACTTCACCACCTCCACGGGAGGCAAAGTTTGTAAAACTGAATTGTGGGTGTAGTGGGGGGTGTATTTATAGGCATTTTGAGGTTTGGGAAACTTTGCCCCTCCTGGTAGGATTGTATATCCCATACGTCACTAGCTCATGGACTCTTGCCAATTACATGAAAGAAACCAGGTTCAGACCATTCTTTAGAATTAATCCCAGCCGCAACATCAGCCACTGGAACAGCCTCAAAAGAGCCCTTAGCAGGTTTATAATAAGAACCTAAATGACTGGTAGACTAAATCTTCACAAATATAAACTTCCTTAATTTCTAATATAAACAAAACCTCCTTTAATAAATAATGAATGGGATTAATCTTAAATAAAAAGGAGTTAGAAGCAGGCTCAGGATCAGAGGCAGGCCCATTATCATAAAAAAAACTCTCACTCAGAAGCTTCATTAGCCTTGTGAGAAACTGGGATATTGCTACTAATCCTTATTTGGAAGCTGAAGTTTCTGAACACCTTTCTACCAATAATAAATGTGTTTATTTTAAACAAGCTGAAATATTATATATATATAATATTTCAGCTTGTTTAAAATAAACACATTTAATATTGGTAGAAAGGTGTTCAGAAACTATAGCTTCCAAAGAAGGATTAGGGACAGAGTAACCCCAATTAACAAATACGTTAGTTATGGAGGCGCCCAAACAAACGTGATAATTTAAAAGTAACAAAAAAGCTCTAAAACAAAGTGCACACATGAGCACATCCATGTACGCTCCAGTACGTACACCCACCCACCTAGGCGCACGCAGTGATGCACCCACCCGTGAGCACACATGAGGCAAGGAAAAACAAAGGTACTTTCAATTTTTTAAATGTTATGTTTTAAAATTCTGACTAATTACACCCAGGAGGAATAACCCAAAAAAGAGTCCCTTATAGTGTATATAGGATGCAACAAACTAATCCAGGCTATATATAATTGGTATATATAAAAATACAAGGTATAGGTTTTAAACTTACCTAAATCACTCTCCTACTATGCTTGAACACATATCAGCAGAGGAAACACTATAGGACTCAACTGTAGACCCAAATAGGCGAAGGAAAGACAATTCCTGCAACATCCTTGATAGAATAGTAACTAAATCTTTCATGGGAAAAACAATTACTCTAAACTCCTTAAACTTCCCTCTTGACAAACACTCTGAGGTTAAATGGGCCTCAACTTAATCTGAGAACCCCTCTCAATGAAGATATCTTCTGCACATCACCATTCTTGAACTTTCGCCATAGAGGTGGGAGGCGTTATATAGAGCTTTTAGGATTTTGGAATCTTTGCCTCCCCCTAGTGACAGAGAAGGTAATTACCAGGAGTAATGTATTGTGGACTCTTAACAACTTTATGAAAGAAACAGCTTTCTTACATTGTTTCCACAAGTAGTAAGCATCGATCACTCCTCCAAAATGTTTGAGTTATAATATTAGCAAATGGCATCTCCTTCGACTCATACCACACATGCACAGTTGCTAGCTAATCCTTTTCCGCACACCTGAATGTGGAGAAATGTTAGATGGCTGCATGCAAGGGTCAACACACGACTTGCAACTAGTAGCAAAATGATTGGCAGGGGATTCAGCACGGAAGAAAATGGCTGCCAAACAAAGCTGTCCAGTAAAATACATCAGACAACAAAGGGAAGGCATCCGGTCTCCAACAGTCACAGGAAACAGGACACTTGTATCCATAAAAGCAAAGGTATAATTTATTGGACATCAGAGGATAAAACACACATATCACAAGACATGGTCAGTGAGGCTAGGTCAAACATGTTTTGTATAGAAAATACTGTACTTTATCAATGACCACCTTAAAATGACCATCAGTAAAATATACTGCTGCTCGGCTATAACTAGATCAGGGAGCACTTTTACACAGGCACTCAGTAAAGAAGCGGTGTAGAAAAAAACAGTACGAGCAAGCTTTCCTGGGGACCTGCATATCAATGCACTACACTACAAGTTGCTGACAGCTAGGACCATCTGTTCATAAGTAGTGCTCTTGCCAGTCGTACGACTGCTACTGGACTTTTAAATCTTGTAGAATTTAAATGTTAAATAATTTAAAATGCAATAAGAAATAATGAGTGCCTATTGTTAAATGTTACAATATAAATATATGTTTTAAAAGGTTTCAGATTAAAAAATGACAATAAAGACCATTTAACGGTCGTAGATTATGCGCCACTGTAGTGAGTAGCAAGGTGGTTAAATATATGGGTTGTCTGGAAGTAGCACCAAATATATCAGGTAGTAGAGTAATGCTGTGGGCAAACAGCCTGCATACATATGAATTAAGAATCCAACCTATGTACAACCAAGCACAACATATAACTTGGCTATGTGGTCCCTTTAGTCCATGGTCATATTTGTAACAGATTTTATACACACATACTCACATATAAATAACATGTTTATATTTAAAATACCTTTTCTGGATGATATGAAAGTTTAACAAATATAGATGTAACATTGGGTTACATTGGGTTGAGCTTAGAGGGAAATCAGATTACATGGCTTTTACATGATCTATCTGAATCATGAAAGAAACAAATTGGGTTTAGTACCCCTTTAAGTATTGCCTGTATATTAAAAAAAAAAAAAAAAAAAAAAAAAAAAAAATGCTATGTAATCTGATTTCCCTCTAAGCTTAAAAACAAAACCAGTTATTTCAGCTGCTCTATCTGAAGCATGAAAGAAAAAAAACAATTGGGTTTAGTATCCCTTTAAGTATTGAAATTAGCCGAATAACCAATAAATGCCATTTTTGAACATAAAAAGGAGAGTTGATACACACATGCAAATAAACATCAGCACTGCAATGCAATGAAAGATAGATTTCAGCACGGCCAGAGGGAGGTGAGGGATAAATTTAATGTATCTTTAAGTATAATAAAGGCAGTCTGGCTTTTCTAAGCTGAGTAAAACAAGCCAGATGATAAATGTCAAAAGCATGCAAAATTGATTATTGGAAACACATTCAAGGCGAGAACATTGTACAGTACAATGTCCCTTTGAGACATAAAAACCAAAACAATACTGTTTGCAAGGTGTTTTATTTTTCTTAAACGGTTAGCTGCAAAAAGCAATGGTTAAAGGTACATAATACCCATATGCTAATTCATTTGAATGTGAAAACTATAAAAACCTGACAAGGAAATGTCCCCTGAACATCTCTAAAAAAAAGATATATTACTTAAAAATTTCTTTAGCTCACACTAGTAAGTGCACTGTAAACAGATATGCTGTAGCTACCATCAGCTGCAATTCTAAAAAATTAAATTAATTTCTTTCATATTGGCAAGAGTCCATGAGCTAGTGACGTAAGGGATATACAATCCTACCAGGAGTGGCAAAGTTTCCCAAACCTCAAAATGCCTATAAAAACAACCCTCACCACACCCACAATTCAGTTTAACGAATAGCCAAGTAGTGGGGTGAAAAAGAAAGGAGTAAAAAGCATCAACAAAGGAATTTGGAAATAATTGTGCTTTATACAAAAAAATCATAACCACCATAAAAAGGGTGGGCCTCATGGACTCTTGCCAATATGAAAGAAATTAATTTATCAGATAAGTTCTTACATAAATTATGTTTTCTTTCATGTAATTGGCAAGAGTCCATGAGCTAGTGACGTATGGTATAGCAATACCCAAGATGTGGAACTTCACGCAAGAGTCAAAGGAGGGACAAAATAAAAACAGCCATTTCACTGAAAAAAATTAATCCACAACCCAAATATAAGTTTATTCTCAAAAAATAAAAAAGGAAATGTATGCTTACCTGATAAATGTATTTATTTTACGATATGACGAGTCCACAGATTTCATCCTTACTTATGGGATATCGCCTCCTGGTCAGCAGGAGGAGGCAAAGAGCTCCACAGCAGAGCTGCATAAATAGCTCCTCCCTTCCCTCCCACTCCAGTCATTCGACCGACGTTAGGAAGAGAAAGGAAAAGCCAAGGAGCAGAGGTGACTGAAGTTTAACAAAAATTAAAACCTGTCTTAGAAAAATGACAGGGTGGGCCGTGGACTCGTCATATCGTAAAATAAATAAATTTATCATGTAAGCATAAATTTCCTTTTCTTTTACAAGAAATGACGAGTCCACGGATTTCATCCTTACTTATGGGATACAATACCAAAGCTATAGTACACGGATGAAAGGGAGGGACAAGACAGGAACCTTAACGGAAGGCACCACTGCTTGAAGAACCTTTCTCCCAAAAACAGCCTCAGACAAGGCAAAAGAATTAAATCTGTAAAATTTTGAAAAAGTGTGAAGAGACAACCAAATTGCAGCCTTGCAAATCTGTTCAACAGAAGAATCATTTTTAAATGCCCATGAGGAAGCCACAGCTCTAGTAGAATGGTCCGTAATTCGTTCTGGAGGCTGCTGTCCAGCAGTCTCATTAGCAACACGGATTATACTCCTCAGCCAAAGAGAAAGAGAGGTAGCCGTAGCTTTCTGACCCTTACATTTCCCAGCAAAAACAACAAACAATGAAGAAGTTTGACGAAAATCCTTAGCCGCCTGCAAGCAGAATTTTAAGGCACGGACTACGTCCAAATTGTGTAATAGATGCTCCTTCTTAGAAGAAGGGTTAGGACACAAGGAAGGAACAACAATTAATATTTCTGTTAGAAACAACCTTAGGAAGAAACCCAGGTTTGGTACTTAACACCACCTTATCAGAATGGAAAATAAGCAAGTACAAGTAGGACTCCAGCACTCCAATAGTTTAAAAGGCAATGTTTATTTAGAAAGGGAGAATGGAAAATAAGATAAGGAGAATCACATTGTAATGCCGAAAGCTCGGAAACTCTGCGAGCAGAAGAAATAGCAACCAAAAACAAAACTTTCCAAGATAACAATATCTATGGAATGCAAACGTTTAAACGGAACCCCTTGAAGAACATTAAGAACTAAATTCAAACTCCATGGAGGAGAAATTGGTCTAAACACAGGCCGGATTCTAGTCAGGGCCTGACAAAAAGATTGAACATCTGGAACATCTGCCAGACGCTTGTGTAGCAAAATAGACAAAGCAGAAATCTGTCCCTTTAAGGAACTTGCTGACAACCCTTTCTCCAATCCTTCTTGGAGAAAGGATAAAATCTTGGGAATCCTTACCCTACTCCATGAGCACTTGGATTCGCACCAATAAAGATATTTACACCATATCTTATGGTAAATTTTTCAAGTAACAGGCTTGCGCACTTGAATCAAGGTATCAATGACTGCATCAGAGAACCCTCGCTTAGATAAAATCAAGCGTTCAATCTCCAAGCAATCAGCTGCAGAGAAAGTAGATTCGGATGATGGAAGGGTCCCTGAATGAGAAGGTCCTGCCTCAATGGAAGCTTCCACGGTGGCAGAAAGGAAATGTCCACCAGATCGGCATACCATATCCTGCGAGGCCACGCAGGAGTGATTACAATTACCGAAGCCCTCTACTGTTTGATCCGTGCAATCAGCCGGGGAAGAAGAGCAAATGGTGGAAACACATAAGCTAGGTTGAAAGACCAAGGCACTGCCAAGGCATCTATCAGTTCGGCCTGAGGATCCCTGGACCTGGATCTATATCTCGGGAGCTTGGCATTCTGACGAGACGCCATCATATCCAATTCCGGTCTGCCCCACCTGAGAATCAGAGAAGCAAAGACCTCCGGATGGAGTTCCCATTCCCCCGAATGAAACGTCTGTCTGCTCAAAAAATCCGCCTCCCAGTTGTCCACTCCTGGGATGTAGATTGCCGACAGATAACAAGAGTGAGCCTCTGCCCACCGAATTATCTTGGACACTTCTGTCATTGATAAGGAACTCCTTGTTCCTCCCTGATAATTGATGTAAGTCACAGTCATGATGTTGTCCGACTGAAAACGGATGAATTTGGCCAAAGCCAACTGAGGACAAGTCTGAAGAGCATTGAATAGTGCCCTCAACTCCAGAATATTGATTGGAAGTAGAGACTACGACCTAGTCCACACATCCTGAGCCTTCAGGGAATTCCAGACTGCACCCCATCCTAGTAGATTGGCGTCCGCTGTCACTATCACCCATGAGGGTCTGCGGAAGCACGTCCCTTGGGACAGATGATCCTGTGACAGCCACCAAAGAAGAGAGTCTCTTGTCTCCTGATCCAAGTCTATCTGAGGAGACAAATTTGCATAATCTCCATTCCACTGTCTGAGCATGCTCAGTTGTAGAGGTCTGAGATGAAAACGAGCAAACGGAATGATGTCCATTGCCGCCACCATCAATCCAATTACCTCCATGCACTGAGCCACTGATGGCCGAGGATTGGACTGAAGGGCTCGGCATGTATTCAGAATCTTTAACTTTCTGACTTCCGTCAAGCAGATTTTCATGGATATAGAGTCTATTAGAGTTCCCAGGAAAGGAACCCTTGTCTGTGGAATTAGAGAACTCTTTTCTAGAATCACCTTCCACCCGTGAGTCCTTAGAAAGGACAGAACCATGTAAGTATGAGACTTTGTCAGTTGATAAGACGACGCCTGGATCAGAATATCCTCTTGATAAGGAGCCATTGCAATGCCCCGCGGTCTGAGAACCGCCAGCAGAGACCCTAGAACCTTCATGAAGATCCTGGGTGCCATGGCCAGCCCAAAGGGAAAAGCCACAAATTGAAAATGTCTGTCCAAGAATGCGAACCTTAGGAACTGGTGATGATCTTTGTGGATAGGAATATGAAGATATGCATCCTTTAAGTCCACGGTAGTCATATATTGACCCTCTCCTGGATCAATGGAAGAATTGACCGAATAGTTTCCATCTTGAAGGATGGAACTCTGAGAAACTTATTTAGACTCTTGAGATCTAAAATGGGTCGGAATGTTCCCTCTTTTTTGGGAACCACAAAAAGATTTGAGTAAAACTCCTGCCCCTGTTCCTGTATTGGAACGGGACAGATTACTCCCATGGCCGAGAGGTCTTCTACACAACATAAAAACGCCTCTCTTTTTATCTGGTCTACAGACAATCGTGAAAGCAGAAACCTTCCCCTTGGGAAGGAATTTTTGAACTCCAACTGATACCCTTGAGACACGATTTCTAGTGTCCAGCGATCCTGAACATCTCTCATCCAAGCCTGGACAAAGAGAAAAAGTCTGCCCCCTACCAGATCCAGTCCCGGATCGGGGGCCGCCCCTTCATGCTGTCTTGGTAGCAGCGGCAGGCTTCTTGGGTTGTTTACCCTTGTTCCAACCCTGGTTAGGTTTCCAAGTGGGTTTGGCTTGAGGATAAATACCTTCCTGTTTAACCGAAGAGGAACTTCCCTTGAAGTTTTGAAAATAACAAAAATTATTCTGTCATCCCCTTTGTTTAGCTGATTTGTCCTGAGGAAGGCGGTGAACCTCACCTCCCGTAATGTCAGAAATGAACTCTTTCAAGTCAGGCCCAAACAGGGTCTTACCGTTGAAAGGAATCGCCAAGAGCTTTGATTTAGAGGACACATCCGCCGACCAAGATTTTAGCGCAAGGCTCTGTGCGCTAAAATAAAAAATGCTGAATTCTTAGCCGCTAATTTGGCGATCTGGAAGGCTGCATCTGAAATAAAAGAATTCGCCAGCTTCAGGGCCTTAATTCTATCCATTATATCCTCTAAAGGAGTCTAAATCTTAAGGGACTGTTCTAGAGCGTCAAACCAAAAGGCAGCCGCAGTTGTGACTGTTACAATGCAGGCCATCGGTTGTAATAGAAAACCTTGATGAATATATAGCTTCTTTAGAAGACCCTCCAACTTTTTATCCATAGGGTCTTTGAAAGCACAACTATGGTAAATAGGGATAGTCGTACGCTTAGTCAGTGTAGAGATAGCTCGCTCCACCTTAGGAACCGACTGCCAAGAGTCCCAAATGGGGAAGTGGAGAACGGGATACCCGGTCTCTCCCATTCCCTTATAATAATTTCCGAAATTCTATTAGGAACCGGAAACACATCGGAATAAGCAGGGACCTCTAAGTATTTGTCCATCTTACTCAATTTCTCTGGCGGAACCACAATAGAGTCACAGTCATCCAGAATCACCAAAACCTCTCGTAGCAAAAGGCAGAGGTATTCAAGCTTAAATCTGAATGACATGATGTCCGAATCCATCTGGGGTAATGCACTTCCTGAATCAGACAGTTCTCCCTCGGACAGGACCTCCCTACCCCCCAAATCAGATCCCTGGGAAGGTATATCGGAGATAGCTATTAAAGCATCAGAAGTTGCAGGGACCACGTGAGCCTCTGTCCTGCTGCGTTTGCCTTGTAGCACTGGCAACTTAGATAAAACCTCTGTAAGAGTGGATGACATGACTGCAGCCATATTCTGCAGAGTAAATGATGCAGACGCCATTGAGGAACATGGCGGCGCTTGTGTGGGCATTAAAGGCTGTGACGCTTGGGGAGAAAAGTGCAGCCTACCCTCAATCTCATCTGTGAGGACATTCATTAGACATATCTTTACTAAAAAAGATTTGCTCTTTACACTGTAAAGCCCTCTCAATACATGGGGGACAAAGTCTAACAGGGGGTTCCACAATGGCATTCAAACACATAAGGCATGTACTCTGTTCAAGGTCATCCATTTTTTTTTACAACCTGAACAAGAAGTAATTTTGGTCAAAAAACACTGATAAAATAAATATCGAACTGTCTCTTTAAGAAAACACTGATAATATAAATATCGTACTGTCTCTTTAAGTAAACACTCTGAAATAACAATGCTGGAGAGGTCTCATATGAAAACGAGCAAAGGGGATTGTGTCCGATGCTGCAGTCATGAGACCTAAAACTTCCACATAGCCACTGAAGGGAATGACTGAGACTGAAGGTTCTGACAGGCTGCAACCAATTTCAAACGCCTCTTGTCTGTTAGAGACAAAGTCATGGACACTGAATCTATCTGGAAACCTAAAAAGGTTACCCTTGTCTGAGGAATCAAAGAACTTTTTGGTAAATTGATCCTCCAACTATGTCTTCGAAGAAACAACACTATTTGATTTGTGTGAGATTCTGCATAAAGACTGAGCAAGTACCAAGATATCGTCCAAATAAGGAAACACTGCAATACCCCGCTCTCTGATTACAGAAAGTAGGGCACCTAGAACCTTTGAAAAGATTCTTGGAGCTGTTGCTAGGCCAAAAGGAAGAGCAACAAATTGTTAATGCTTGTCTAGAAAAGAGAATCTCAGGAACTGATAGTGATCCGGATTAATCGGAATATGAGGATATGCATCCTGTAAGTCAATTGTGGACATATAATGCCCTTGCTGAACAAAATTCAGAATAGTCCTCATAGTCACCATTTTGAAAGTTGGTACTCTTACATAACGATTCAAATCTTTAGATCCAGAACTGGTCTGAATTAATTTTCTTTCTTTGGGACAATGAAGAGATTTGAATAAAACCTCAGACCATGTTCCTTAAACGGAACTGGCATGATTACCCCTGATAAACTCCAGGTCTGAAACACACTTAAGGAAAGCATGAGCCTTTACTGGGTTCGCTGGAATGCGTGAGAGAAAAAATCTTTTCACAGGTGGTCTTACTCTGAATCCTATTCTGTAACCCTGAGGGACAATACTCTGAATCCTATGATTTTGGACCGAATTGATCCAAACATCTTTGAAAAATTTTAATCTGCCCCCTACCAGCTGAGCTAGAATGAGGGCCGCACCTTCATGCGGACTTGGGAGATGGCTTTGATCTCTTAAATGGCTTGGATTTATTCCAATTTGATGAAGGCTTCCAATTGGAAACAGATTCCTTTGGGGAAGGATTAGATTTCTGGTCCTTATTATGTTGAAAGGAACAAAAAAACTGTTAGAAGCTTTAGATTTGCCTTTAGGTTTTTTATGCTGAGGCAAAAAGACTCCCTTCCCCCCAGTGACAGTTGAAATTATCGAATCCAACTGAGAACTAAATAATTTATTACCTTGGAAATAAAGAGATAGCAATCTGGACTTAGAAGTCATATCAGCATTCCAAGATTTAAGCTACAAAGCTCTTCTAGCTAAAATAGCTAAAGACATATATCTAACATCAATTTTGATGATATCAAAAATGGAATCACAAATGAAATTATTAGCATGTTGAATCAACTTAACAATGCTAGACAAATCATGATCCGACACTTGTTGAGCTAAAGTTTCCAACCAAAAAGTTGAAGCAGCTGCAACATCAGCCAAAGAAACTGCAGGCCTAAGAAGATGACCTGAATATAAATAAGCTTTCCTTAGATAAGATTGAAGTTTCCTATCTAAAGAGACTTTAAAAGAAGTACTATCTTCCGTAGGAATAGTAGTACGTTTAGCAAGAGTAGAGATAGTCCCATCAACTTTGGGGATCTTTTCCCAAAACTCCAATCTAACTGCTGGCAAAGGATACCATTTTTTAAACCTTGAAGAAATAATAAAAGAAGTACCAGGCCTATTCCATTCCTTAGAAATCATATCAGAAATAGCATCAAGAACTGAAAAAAACTCTGGAATAACACCACAGGAGGTTTATAAACAGAATTTAAACGTTTATTAGTATTAATATCAAGAGGACTAGTTTCCTACATATCTAATGTAATCAACACTTCCTTTAATAAATAACAAATATACTCCATTTTAAATAAATAAGAGTATTTGTCAGTGTCAATATCTGGAGGCAGGATATTCTGAATCAGATAGATCCTCATCAGAGAGAGATAAATCAGTATGTTGCCGGTCATTTGAAATTTCATCAACTCTATGAGAAGTTTTAAAAGACCTTTTACGTTTATTAGAAGGCGGAATGGCAGACAAAGCCTTCTGAATAGAATCAGAAATAAATTATTTTAAATTTATAGATATATAGGTAATAAACTACTACTGATGGATACATTTTCTGCATGTAAAAGTTTATCATGACAACTATTACAAACCACAGCTGGAGGTATAATCTCCACAAGTTTACAACAAATGCACTTCGCTTTCGTAGAACTGTTATCAGGCAGCAGGAATCCAACAGTGAATTCTGAGACAGGATCAGATTGAGACATCTTGCAAATGTAAGAGAAAAAAAACAACATATAAAGCAAAATTATCAATTTCCTTATATGGCAGTTTCAGGAATGGGAAAAAAATGCAAACAAAAAAGCCCTCTGACATAGAAAAAAAAGCAAGAGGCAAATAGGAATGGGGTCTTAAATAATGAAAATATTTAGCACCAAGTATGACGCACAACAAACAGAAAAATATTTTTTGCCACCAAAAACGTCCGGAAACGACAAACTCGCATCATAGATGACGCAACCTTGTGAAGGACTCGGCATCAACTAAGACACCAGAAATGACGAATTTTGCGTCAACGAACGTAACTTTGCGCCAAGAATGGCGCATTTTGTGCCCTCGCAAGCCTAATTCTGCCCGCTAATTAAAAGACATTCAATTTGAAAAAGAGACTATACCCCAGGTAAGAAATACATTTTCATAAAAAAGCATTTCCCAGATTTGAAACTGACAGTCTGCAAAAAAGAAATATACTGAAAACCGGAATCATGGCAAATATAAGTACAATACATATATTTAGAACTTTATATAAATACATAAAGTGCCAAACCATAGCTGAGAGTGTCTTAAGTAATGAAAACATACTTACCAAAAGACAGCCATCCACATATAGCAGATAGCCAAACGAGTACTGAAATGGTTATCAGTAGAGGTAATGGAGTATGAGATTATATCGTCGATCTGAAAAGGGAGGTAGGAGATGAATCTCTACGACCGATAACAGAGAACCTATGAAATAGATCCCCGTGAGGAAAACCATTGCATTCAATAGGTGATACTCCCTTCACATCCCTCTGACATTCACTGTACTCAGAGGAATCGGGCTTCAAAAATGCTGAGAAGCGCATATAAATGTAGAAATCTTAGCACAAACTTACTTCACCACCTCCATAGGAGGCAAAGTTTGTAAAACTGAATTGTGGGTGTGGTGAGGGGTGTATTTATATGCATTTTGAGGTTTGGGAAACTTTGCCCCTCCTGGTAGGATTGTATATCCCATATGTCACTAGCTCATGGACTCTTGCCAATTACATGAAAGAAAACAAACAAAATAACCAATCAGCTTCAAGTGCTGATGTCACACTGTTTTACTGTGATCTCATGAGATTTCTTCGTAAACTTCTTCAAACTGAGGAGGAAAATAACATGACTGTCTGTGCATGCCAGATGTACGCTCTCGTGCAATTCCTGGGACTAGTATCCTGATTGGCTGCTTAAAGTCCCTTTATAATGGGATGTGGCTACTGAGAAAATTTTGAGGTAAAACATCTTTTCTTACATAGAGATATTCAGGTGATATTTTCTACTCATGTTTTTACAGCTATGCTGCATCAGTTTCAAGTCCTTTACATCTGGGTATCATGTCCCTTTAACAATAATAAAGATGATAGTATCCCCCCTTCAGGACTCTCCAATGTAATCTTGTTCCAAAGTGCAAGAAAAACAGAAGAGTACACAGCAACACAGCAAGTGCTTCAGCTATTCATCTTAAAGATTTAATTGCTCAAATTAAAGTTCACTTCTCAAGGAAAGCCAAGAGGCCAGAGTGTAATAGTGAATGTTTTAGACCACGCCAATGAACACACCGGGAGCCTAATTACAAACCCAATAAAGATAAGTATCCCTCTTGGCACTTAGAGGCATTGGGAGGTATGCTATGTTTTAAAATCTTCATTATGGGAAATGAAACTGCAATTCTCACAACTATTTCACAGTGAGGAGCAGGATAGGGTATTAGTATTGTCTATGTAATGTGCATAAGTCACAAAGAAGGATCAGGAGTGCATCAACAAACATATTTATGGTGAAAAATACTGTTTCAAAGTACAAACTGATTTTCTGACACAAATAAAATGATTGTTTAGAATCACAAATAAAATGGTACTCACCGTCTGATGTATGAAGAAGTTTGTGACTCTTAAGTGTTCCTTTTGATTTGAACTTTTTACCGCACATGTCACATAGATGGGTTTTCTCTGTATTGTGGCGATTCATATGTGCCTTCAAATTGCTTTTACTGCGAGTTGCATATTCACACACTGAACACTTAAATGGTTTCAATCCTTAAAAAAAAATAAAAAATAAAAAATGCTTACTTGACAAATGAATTTCCTGATGGTAAGAGTCCATGAGATCATTACATAGTAGCTATTTATTCCATGGTGAACAGGAGGAGGCAAACCAAACCAAACTCTGAGCTTCCCTTCTATGTCCTCCAACACAAAAGACACTCGGTTTCTCCATATGGCAAAGCAGAAAGAAATAGATGCAATGAAAAACAAGATAAGCAAAGACGTGCAATAAATACTGCTCTGTTCCTAAGCGACTAGAAAAAGGGAAGGCAGTGGGCTCTTATCCTCCATTACATCCAAGATATGTAGTAAATCCCTTAAAAAGGCATGAATATGCTCCAGCTTGAGATAGACACATCTTCCCCTACAGCATGCAATGGGGAAGAAAGGTCAAGAGAATCAGAGAGTGAGCCCTCATCTGAGGAGCTATTTGAGTGTGCAATCTTTTTAGATCGCATAGGGGAACTAGACAGGTCACTAATTATAGGTTACTCTGGGGAAACTTATCTATAGAGTTACCTACTTGAGCTGGTAGAGGACTGAACTTTTGTGGGCTACACAGTTCAGAGGAATCTATAAGGGTAGGAGTAAGTTCAGTAAGAATTCCAGAAGGAAGCACCGTACCTCTACTCAGAGCAAATAGGCATCCCATGGTCAGAATCTGCAATATACTCAGCACAAGTATCACACAGCTGAGCAGGGGGGCATATATTAACACTTTTCCACATAATACACATAAATATTGTCCCCAGATCTGCCCATAATCCTTCCAGCTATGGGTCAAGGACCAATAGCTTCCTCACTCAAATCCATGATGGCAAAACTAAAATGGGAATGGGAGAGTGGCAAGTATAACAGAAACCCAGTAAAGCACTGCTAAAGTGAAAATGGTTTATTATTAATTGTGCTGCGCTACAGTGTGTTAATCAGTCTCATCACCTCTAGAAAAGTTAGTTAGGGACAGGATCTGCAAGGCATCTAAGCTGGTCACTGCACTGAGAAAATAGTGCAAAAATACCCATCATGTAGCATGTGCAGCAAAGTTTTCCTAGTCGCAATTAACCCTTCCCTTTCCTGCTCATGAAAGTGTTCCTTACTGTGATAGGTTTTGGGTGGAGTGGTCAGGTTGGATCATACAGTGTTTAACAGGAGTGCAGTATTTTGTTTCACAGTGATTGTTGATTGAGTGTAAGTTCATCCGAACGTGCAGTTTAGGTCTTATTTCTCCAATATAACATCCAACATCATACGCAGTACATGGTATAATGTATTCCACATCTGCAGAAATATGAATATGACCTTTTGATATTATAAGATTTATTGTGATTTGCTGTGTTGACATAGTTTGCAGTGTTTTTTCTCTTTCTCAAGGGACTGTTTCCTATGGACCAGTTTCAGTTTTAGGTTAGGTGGTTGTCTGAATGCCAGGACAAGGGGTTCTGGAAAGACTTTTTTTAGTGCAGGATGCTCTGTTAGTAGTGCAGGACGCTCTGCAAGGTTGTGTTTGACTACTACATGATACATTTTACTTCTCTGTGAATTGTAATTCATGCTCACATGGGGTATTGAAGCCAGAGTTATTTATTTATAACCATTGTTTTTTTGTTTTGTTTTTTAGTCTTTTTGTTTGAATGGTTGGGACATAGCATACCCCCCAACTGTCCCGATTTTCACGGGACAGTCCCGATTTTAGGGGTCTGTCCCTCTGTCCCGAGTTGCTAGCCATCTGTCCCGATTTGCCCCAGGCATAAAAAAAAAAAAAAGAATTTTTTTTAACCCCTTAACGACCGAGGACGTGCAGGGTACGTCCTCTAAAAAATGTCAGTTAACGACCAAGGACGTACCCTGCACGTCCTCAGTCTGGAAAGCAGCTGGAAGCGATCCTGCTCGCTTCCAGCTGCTTTCCGGTTATTGCAGTGATGCCTCGACATCGAGGCATCCTGCAATAACACTTTCTGGCCATCCGATGCAGAGAGAGCCACTCTGTGGCCCTCTCTGCACCGGACATCGATGGCCGGTATCGTTGGTGGGTGGGAGCCGACTTGGGAGGCGGGTGGGCGGCCATCGGTGAGATCTGGAAGGTGGAGTGGGGCGGGATTGGGGGCGGAGCCTTCGGGGGCGCGCGCGCGTGCACGGTGGGTGGCGGGCGGGAGCGGGTGGGAACCGCTACACTACAGAAAAAAAGTTAGGAGTAAAGTGAAATTAAAAAATGAAAAACATTTTTTTAAAAAAGCATTTAAGCGATCTGGAAGGGGTGGGGGGTTGGTATTGGGGGGGGGAAGCTACACTACAGAAAAGGGAATTTTTTTTAATAAATAAACATATTTTCACTAAAATGGGTACTGGCAGACAGCTGCCAGTTCCCAAGATGGCGCACATTAAGTCAGAGGGGGAGGGTTAGAGAGTTGTTGGGTGGGGGATCAGTGAGGTTGGGGGCTAAGGGGGATCCTACACAGAAGCATATGTAAATATGCTAAAACAAAATGCACAAAAATGCCCAAATTTTCCTTTTATTTTAGTACTGGCAGAGTTTCTGCCAGTACTTAAGATGGCGGGGACATTTGTGGGGTAGGGGAGGGAAGAGAGATGTTTGGGAGGGATCAGGGGGTCTGATGTTTCAGGTGGGAGGCTGATCTCTACACTAAAGCTAAAATTAACCCTGCAAGCTCCCTACAAGCTACCTAATTAACCCCTTCACTGCTAGCCATAATACACGTGTGATGCGCAACGCCATTTAGCAGCATTCTAATTACCAAAAAGCAATGCCAAAGTCATATATGTCTGCTATTTCTGAACAAAGGGGATCCCAGAGAAGCATTTACATAATTGCACAAGCTGTTTGTAAATGATTTCAGTGACAAACCTAAAATTGTGAAAAATGTAATGTTTTTTTTAATTTGATCGCATTTGGCGGTGAAATGGTGGCATGAAATATACCAAAATGGGCCTAGATCAATACTTGGGGTTGTCTACTACACTACACTAAAGCTAAAAATACCCCAAAAAGCTCCTTACATGCTCCCTAATTAACCCCTTCAGTGCTGGACATAATACACGTGTGGTGCGCAGTGGCATTTAGCGGCCTTCTAATTACCAAAAAGCAATGCCAAAGCCATATATGTCTGCTATTTCTGAACAAAGGGGATCCCAGAGAAGCATTTACAACCATTTGTGCCATAATTGCACTAGCTGTTTGTAAATAATTTCAGTGAGAAACTGAAAGTTTGTGAAAAAATTTGTGAAAAAGTGAACGATTTGTTGTATTTGATCGCATTTGGCGGTGAAATGGTGGCATGAAATATACCAAAATGGGCCTAGATCAATACTTTGGGATGTCTTCTAAAAAAATATATATATATGTCAATGGATATTCAGGGATTCCTGAAAGATATCAGTGTCCCAATGTAACTAGCGCTAATTTTGAAAAAAAAAATGGTTTGAAAATAGCAAAGTGCTACTTGTATTTATGGCCCTATAAGTTACAAAAAAAGCAAAGAAGATGTAAACATTGGGTATTTCTAAACTCAGGACAAAATTTAGAAACTATTTAGCATGGGTGTTTTTTGGTGGTTGTAGATATGTAACAGATTTTGGGGTTCAAAGTTAGAAAAAGTGTGTTTTTTTCCATTTTTCCTCATATTTTATAATTTTTTTTATAGTAAATGATAAGATATGATGAAAATAATGGTATTTTTAGAAAGTCCATTTAATGGCGAGAAAAACGGTATATAATATGTGTGGGTACAGTAAATGAGTAAGAGGAAAATTTCAGCTAAACACAAACACTGCAGAAATGTAAAAATAGCCTTGGTCCCAAACGGACAGAAAATGGAAAAGTGCTCTGGTCACTAAGGGGTTAATTCTGTTGGGCCCATACTAAGAAGCAGCTGGCTTTGCTTTCACGGGGTTAGATACCAGTTTCCCTGTGGAAAAGGAATGGTGTGTGGGTTAAGCAGGAGTAAGAAGGCTGTATACACTCTGACCACGGTTAATGGTGATGATGTCTAACCCCTGTGGATAATACTAGCATGCCTTCAGTTTTATACAATGAGCAGTGCTAATACCAGGGTAACGAACAGTGGCAGCCGCAGACTGCCAGCTAATGTGCTTGCCAACCCCAGGACCCCATACAATGAATGTAGTGCGTGTGTCTATCTGTATCCATAACTGTGTGTGTGTGTATCTGTATGTATAAGTTTATGCTATGTAGTGTGTGTGTGTCTGCATGTATAAGTGTATACTATGTAGTGTCTGTATATCTGCATGTATAAGTGTATGCTGCCTGTATAAGTGTATGCTATGTAATGTGTGTGTGCATCTGCATGTATAAGTGTATGCTATGTAGTGTGCGTATCTTCATGTGTAAGTGTATGCTATGTAGTGTGTGTGTGCATCTGCATGTATAAGTGTATGCTATGTAGTGTGTGTGTATCTGCATGTTTAAGTGTATGCTATGTAGTGTGTGTGTATCTGCATGTATAAGTGTATGCTATGTAGTGTGTGTGTATCTGCATGTATAAGTGTATGCTATGTAGTGTGTGTGTATCTGCATGCATAAGTGTATGCTATGTAGTGTGTGTGTATCTGCATGTATAAGTGTATACTATGTAGTCTCTGTGTATCTGCCTGTATAAGTGTATGCTATGTAGTGTGTGTATCTGCATGTGTAAGTGTATGCTATGTAGTGTGTGTGTATCTGCATGTATAAATGTATGCCATGTAGTGTGTGTGTGTATCTGCATGTGTAAGTGTATGCTATGTAGTGTGCTACTGTGCATTTTTGCTGACTTTAAAGGCCAGAATCTAGAATATTAATGGGGATTGCAGAGAGCAGTTTTAAAGAATTTATTATTAAATGTCCAATTAAGATAAAAATTGTTAGCAATGTCTTTGCAAAGGATAATTAAATACATAGCTCACATAGACATACCAGTGGTTTGAGCTTGTGTTTGATTTGCTGCCTAAGTTTATTAAAATCTATGACTTTATTTAGAATTTTATTTATATTACTTTGGTCTTATGATTTTTTAAGCCCCGCCCACCACATTTCAATTTTTTGCAGGGGGGGGGGTCCCTCTTTTGAATTTTGAAATGTTGGGAGGTATGACATAGTGATAAGGTGGTTATCACAGTCTTTGGTAACGGACCAAATTATATGATACCTGGTAGCTTAGCTGAATATTATGGATTTTTTAAGATAATTGGGGTGGGGGCTGGTGCTATGGAGGTATCTGAATCTGTCTGTTGGAAACCATTGTTAATTTAATTATATGTGATGTTTCCGCTATAAATACACACATTGTGAATGTCACAGAGGTAAATATTTTCATAATATATTTAAAAAATGTAAGTAAAAGGTCACTTCTAAACATATACTTGAATAAGACAAACTAGTTTTTTGTAATAAAACAATGTGTGCACCCAAACATCCTTGTTAGAGATGCAAGTTTTTTTTCTTCTTAATTTTAAAATATACATGCCAAAATGCTCTTAGACACATACCTATCCCTTTTTACGTTTGGTATATCTAATCTAGCTTGTATTAATAACCATAATTCCCATTTCATAATTTAGAATTTAAAAAGGGGCGTTACTCATAAGCTAAATTACTTGAAAATTATTAAATATAGCTGCAAAAAGTTGACATGAAAATATAACCTGAACATGTCTATGTACAAAAGGAAGATAGTTTTCCTTAAAATCATGCTCTTTGGTCCAGAATTAGGATGGGCGAATGTGTTTATATTTGAATTCGAATCTTAGAATGAATGTTATTGTAGAAATTCCATTTACATAATAGAATGTTGATAAAAATGAATATTCTTAAAAATTCGATTTTCGAATGTTATTTACAGTTTTCAAATGTCACGTTCGAATTCGAATGTCACTTTCGAATTCGAATATTACATTTATAAAACACAATTGTAGACTAGAAACACTATTTCAAATTTGAATGTCACATTTGAATCGAATATCACATTCAAATTTGAATATTACATTTATAAAACACAGTATTAGACTAGAAATACTATTCGAATTCGAATGTCACATTCAAATTTGAATATTACATTTAAAACACAGTAATAGACTATAAATATTATTTCAAATTTGAATGTGACATTCAAATGTAGCATTCATATTTGAATATTACATTTATTAAACACAGTTGTAGACTAGAAATACTATTTCGAATTTGAATGTCACATTCGAATATTACATTTCGAAATTGAATGAATACATAGCTAAACATTCTATTATTCTAACGAATATTTTCGAATTTTATTGAAAAATTCGAAAACGAAAATTCGAAAATAGAATGTTATATAAACATTCAATTTGAACGAACGAATGTATAAAAATTCATTTTAAATTTCAAATTTTTAGAAACATTCGCCCATAACTAGTACAGAACTATTATTGCTACTGTTATCTGCACGGTAAAAAAAAAAATAATGCCCATCAGCTTGATCTTTGCCAAGTTCTCACACTTTGCTTTACTGAAATCTTATGGGATTTCACTTAAATCTCACGAGATTTCATTGAAAATCTCGTGAAAAAGGGACATTCAAGCCAAAATTGTATTTCAGTTCTGAATAGAATAATTTTTGTAATATACATGTATTAGCAAAAATGCTTCTAATAAAAGCTATAGTTGTTTCAAAAGTGTATTTAAGTATGCACCGTCCACCAGCATTTTAAACACAGCACTTGCTCAGAGGAGCTAAGATGCTTGTATCATCTGGTAATGACTCAATTTGTTACTTGCTGACATGATACAAGACCCACTGGTGCTCTGAGCAGCTGCAATATTTAAAATGCTGGTGCACTGAGAATATCTAGCTAGGCTTCACATGCATGTGCAGAGGAAAATGTTAACACAAAAACCGTGACAACTTTTACTAAAAGTATTTTTGCCAATACATGTATATTGCAAATACGTTTCTATTCAAAGATGTAATTCATTTATGTGCATTTAAATTTTCACATCCCTCTGACATTCACTGCACGCTGAGAGGAAAACCGGGCTCCAACTTGCTGCGGAGCGCATATCAACGTAGAATCTAGCACAAACTTACTTCACCACCTCCATCGGAGGCAAAGTTTGTAAAAACTGAATTGTGGGTGTGGTGAGGGGTGTATTTATAGGCATTTTGAGGTTTGGGAAACTTTGCCCCTCCTGGTAGGATTGTATATCCCACATATCACTAGCTCATGGACTCTTGCCAATTACATGAAAGAAATGGATATGCCAGATGCTCACTACCGTGCAAGTCCCGGAACAAGCATCATGATTGGATATTTAAAGTCTCTTTACAGTGGGATCTGGCTACTTAGAAAATTTTGAGGAAAAATAGCTTTGTTCTTTATATAGAGGCGTTCATGTATTTTCTAGACAGATTGGTACAGATATCTCTTTTTAAGGTAATTCAGCATTTGGGTATCATGTCCCTTTAAATATGTGAATGGAAAATCAGCTCTCTGGTTGCGTCAGAATAAAATTGACCATTGAACCAAATGAGTTGTGAGGAAATAAAATATTATACCACTGTTTCACAACTCCAGTTCCCAAGGATTTTCACAATCATAACAGTCTATGACTTTTACTGACCCTCTGATCAGTCCAAGAGAATAATTAACTTAAAGGGACCCTACAATTAAAATAAAACATTATGTAATATTAAAAAATCTTACTTTAAAAATTGGTCACGTTAAGACAGCCTTCTCCAAATGCGGGTGAGGTATAATTTTAATAAAGCAAATTGCTGTGCTAGAATAAATTATGCATTTGTATAATCCATAAAGGCGGGCTCTAAATCTTTGTCATTTATGATTCTCTCACAGACGATGTGCGCATGCTATTATCCCACTGACGTCAGACCGAGTGAACTGTGTGGGCTCATGCGGCAGTGTGTGTTTGCAAGCTTGGTACCCAGGTAGCCCTCCGTAATAGGGCTTGAATAATGAGGATCCCACGGAGGGCTTAATGCAAGGTTTTACTAGTTAAAGGAAAATGTTAATCAATGTGAATTGATGATTTATTATTCATATAAAGAAAATCCAGTAACATAACACAATTTTAAACTTTCATGATTTTGATGGAACATGCAATTATTTAAAAATAAAAAAAATAATCCAATTCACTTCCATCATCAACAAGTGTACAGTCTTTTTATATACAAATTTTCTGAGCACTAGCTACTACTGAGCATGTGCAAGAGTTTACTATAAATATATATTTGCATGTTGTGATTGGCTGATAGCTATCACGATACAGGGGGAAGGACAATATAAATAATAATGCTTTTTAAATAGTGTGGTCACATTGCTAGGATGTCTGCAGGGAGGGAGGGAGATTGTAATAGTGCTGTCTTGCCGGGCCAAAAGACAACCTTAAAGGGACACTGAACCCATTTTTTTCCTTTTGTGATTCAGATGGAGCATGCAATTTTTAGCAACATTCTAATTTACTTCTATTATCAATTTTTATTTGTTCTCTTGCTATCTTTATTTGAAAAACAAAGCCATATATGCCTTTTTGGGTTCAGAACTCTGGACAGCACTTTTTGATTGCTGGATGAATTGATCCACCAATCAGCAAGGACAACCCAGGTTGTTCAACAAAAATGATCCGGCATCTAAACTTAGATTCTTGCATTTCAAATAAAGATACCAAGAGAATAAAGCAAATTGGATAATAGGAATAAATTAGAAAGTTGCTTAAAATTTCATGCTCAATCTGAATCACAAAAGAAAAATTTTGGGTTCAGTGTCCCTTTAACGACCACGACGTACCCTAAAGGTTCATTAAATATGCTGAGAAATATCAGATAACTGCTGTCACAGATTTGTATGCATTCCAGCTTCACTATTTCATAGCAAAACAAAAATCATTTACAGTCACAGAACTAAGGAAACAAAAGTAATGTAAATATCTGAGACATAACTAAATGCCTACTATTCTATATAGATCAATGCCTGTATTTCATATTTTAAAGTCTTACATTTAAACCACTTCTAACCATTCAAAAATAAATTAAATATGATTATAAAATTGATGTCTGCAGACTAGATACCAGAGTGCCAAATGAGTCGCCATTATTATTTTTTTCACTGACAATACCAGCAGACACATTTTAGGAGCCCCCATTAATCAAAAATAAAATATAGCTATATACTCACAGGACTTTCATAGATAAAATTCAAATCTTTATATCAAACTCATAAAAGAATAGATCATAAGTCGAAGTTTCAGCCCTATGATAGGCCTTCAAAACAAAATGCTCTAAAAAAACATAATTTATGTAAGAACTTACCTGATAAATTCATTTCTTTCATATTAGCAAGAGTCCATGAGCTAGTGACGTGTGGGATATACATTCCTACCAGGAGGGGCAAAGTTTCCCAAACCTCAAAATGCCTATAAATACACCCCTCACCACACCCACAAATCAGTTTAACGAATAGCCAAGAAGTGGGGTGATAAGAAAAAAGTGCGAAAGCATAAAAAATAAGGAATTGGAATAATTGTGCTTTATACAAAAAAATCATAACCACCACAAAAAAGGGTGGGCCTCATGGACTCTTGCTAATATGAAAGAAATGAATTTATCAGGTAAGTTCTTACATAAATTATGTTTTCTTTCATGTAATTAGCAAGAGTCCATGAGCTAGTGACGTATGGGATAATGACTACCCAAGATGTGGATCTTTCCACGCAAGAGTCACTAGAGAGGGAGGGATAAAATAAAGACAGCCAATTCCTGCTGAAAATAATCCACACCCAAAATAAAGTTTAATGAAAAACATAAGCAGAAGATTCTAACTGAAACCGCTGCCTGAAGTACTTTTCTACCAAAAACTGCTTCAGAAGAAGAAAACACATCAAAATGGTAGAATTTAGTAAAAGTATGCAAAGAGGACCAAGTTGCTGCTTTGCAAATCTGATCAACCGAAGCTTCATTCCTAAACGCCCAGGAAGTAGAAACTGACCTAGTAGAATGAGCTGTAATCCTTTGAGGCGAAGTTTTACCCGACTCAACATAGGCATGATGAATTAAAGATTTCAACCAAGATGCCAAAGAAATGGCAGAAGCTTTCTGGCCTTTTCTAGAACTGGAAAAGATAACAAATAGACTAGAAGTCTTTCGAAAAGACTTAGTAGCTTCAACATAATATTTCAAAGCTCTAACAACATCCAAAGAATGCAACGATTTCTCCTTAGAATTCTTAGGATTAGGACATAATGAAGGAACCACAATTTCTCTACTAATGTTGTTGGAATTCACAACCTTAGGTAAAAATTCAAAAGAAGTTCGCAACACCGCCTTATCCTGATGAAAAATCAGAAAAGGAGACTCACAAGAAAGAGCAGATAATTCAGAGACTCTTCTGGCAGAAGAGATCGCCAAAAGGAACAAAACTTTCCAAGAAAGTAATTTAATGTCCAATGAATGCATGGGTTCAAAAGGAGGAGCTTGAAAAGCCCCCAGAACCAAATTCAAACTCCAAGGAGGAGAAATTGACTTAATGACAGGTTTTATACGAACCAAAGCTTGTACAAAACAATGAATATCAGGAAGATTAGCAATCTTTCTGTGAAAAAGAACAGAAAGAGCAGAGATTTGTCCTTTCAAGGAACTTGCGGACAAACCTTTATCTAAACCATCCTGAAGAAACTGTAAAATTCTCGGAATTCTAAAAGAATGCCAAGAAAAATGATGAGAAAGACACCAAGAAATATAAGTCTTCCAGACTCTATAATATATCTCTCTAGATACAGATTTACGAGCCTGTAACATAGTATTAATCACAGAGTCAGAGAAACCTCTTTGACCAAGAATCAAGCGTTCAATCTCCATACCTTTAAATTTAAGGATTTGAGATCCTGATGGAAAAAAGGACCTTGCGACAGAAGGTCTGGTCTTAACGGAAGAGTCCACGGTTGGCAAGAGGCCATCCGGACAAGATCCGCATACCAAAACCTGTGAGGCCATGCCGGAGCTACCAGCAGAACAAACGAGCATTCCTTCAGAATCTTGGAGATTACTCTTGAAAGAAGAACTAGAGGCGGAAAGATATAGGCAGGATGATACTTCCAAGGAAGTGATAATGCATCCACTGCCTCCGCCTGAGGATCCCGGGATCTGGACAGATACCTGGGAAGTTTCTTGTTTAGATGAGACGCCATCAGATCTATTTCTGGAAGTTCCCACATTTGAACAATCTGAAGAAATACCTCTGGGTGAAGAGACCATTCGCCCGGATGCAACGTTTGGCGACCGAGATAATCCGCTTCCCAATTGTCTATACCTGGGATATGAACCGCAGAGATTAGACAGGAGCTGGATTCCGCCCAAACCAGAATTCAAGATACTTCTTTCATAGCCATAGGACTGTGAGTCCCTCCTTGATGATTGATGTATGCCACAGTTGTTACATTGTCTGTCTGAAAACAAATGAACGATTCTCTCTTCAGAAGAGGCAAAGACTGAAGAGCTCTGAAAATTGCACGGAGTTCCAAAATATTGATCGGTAATCTCACCTCCTGAAATTCCCAAACTCCTTGTGCCGTCAGAGATCCCCACACAGCTCCCCAACCTGTAAGACTTGCATCTGTTGAAATTACAGTCCAGGTCGGAAGAACAAAAGAAGCCCCCTGAATTAAACAATGGTGATCTGTCCACCACGTCAGAGAGTGTCGTATAATCGGTTTTAAAGATATTAATTGAGATATCTTTGTGTAATCCCTGCACCATTGATTCAGCATACAGAGCTGAAGAGGTCGCATGTGAAAACGAGCAAAGGGGATCGCGTCCAATGCAGCAGTCATAAGACCTAGAATTTCCATGCATAAGGCTACCGAAGGGAATGATTGTGACTGAAGGTTTCGACAAGCTGAAATCAATTTTAGACGTCTCTTGTCTGTCAAAGACAGAGTCATGGACACTGAATCTATCTGGAAACCCAGAAAGGTTACCCTTGTCTGAGGAATCAATGAACTTTTTAGTGAATTGATCCTCCAACCATGATCTTGAAGAAACAACACAAGTAGATTCGTATGAGATTCTGCTAAATGTAAAGACTGAGCAAGTACCAAGATATCGTCCAAATAAGGAAATACCACAATACCCTGTTCTCTGATTACAGACAGAAGGGCACCGAGAACCTTTGAAAAAATTCTTGGGGCTGTAGCTAGGCCAAACGGCAGAGCCACAAACTGGTAATGCTTGTCCAGGAAAGAGAATCTCAGGAACTGATAGTGATCTGGATGAATCGGAATATGTAGATATGCATCCTGTAAATCTATCGTGGACATATAATGCCCTTGCTGAACAAAAGGCAAGATAGTCCTTACAGTTACCATTTTGAATGTTGGTATCCTTACATAACGATTCAATATTTTTAGATCCAGAACTGGTCTGAAGGAATTCTCCTTCTTTGGTACAATGAAGAGATTCGAATAAAACCCCAGCCCCCGTTCCAGAACTGGAACTGGTATAATTACTCCAGCCAACTCTAGATCTGAAACACATTTCAGAAATGCTTGAGCTTTCACTGGATTTACTGGGACACGGGAAAGAAAAAATCTCTTTGCAGGAAGTCTTATCTTGAAACCAATTCTGTACCCTTCTGAAACAATGTTCTGAATCCAAAGATTGTGAACAGAATTTATCCAAATTTCTTTGAAAAAACATAACCTGCCCCCTACCAGCTGAGCTGGAATGAGGGCCGCACCTTCATGTGGACTTAGAAGCTGGCTTTGCTTTTCTAGAAGGCTTGGATTTATTCCAGACTGGAGATGGTTTCCAAACTAAAACTGCTCCTGAGGAAGAAGGATCAGGCTTTTGTTCTTTGTTGAAACGAAAGGAACGAAAACGATTATTAGCCCTGTTTTTACCCTTAGATTTTTTTATCCTGTGGTAAAAAAGTTCCTTTCCCACCAGTAACAGTTGAGATAATAGAATCCAACTGAGAACCAAATAATTTGTTACCCTGGAAAGAAAGGGAAAGTAGAGTCGATTTAGAAGACATATCAGCATTCCAAGTTTTAAGCCATAAAGCTCTTCTAGCTAAAATAGCTAGAGACATAAACCTGACATCAACTCTGATAATATCAAAAATGGCATCACAGATAAAATTATTAGCATGTTGCAGAAGAATAATAATATTATGAGAATCATGATCTGTTACTTGTTGCGCTAAAGTTTCCAACCAAAAAGTTGAAGCTGCAGCAACATCAGCCAATGATATAGCAGGTCTAAGAAGATTACCTGAACACAGATAAGCTTTTCTTAGAAAGGATTCAATTTTCCTATCTAAAGGATCCTTAAACGAAGTACCATCTGACGTAGGAATAGTAGTACGTTTAGCAAGGGTAGAAATAGCCCCATCAACTTTAGGGATTTTGTCCCAAAATTCTAATCTATCAGATGGCACAGGATATAATTGCTTAAAACGTTTAGAAGGAGTAAATGAATTACCCAAATTATTCCATTCTCTGGAAATTACTTCAGAAATAGCACCAGGAACAGGAAAAACTTCTGGAATAACCACAGGAGATTTAAAGACCTTATCTAAACGTTTAGATTTAGTATCAAGAGGACCAGAATCCTCAATTTCTAAAGCAATTAGTACTTCTTTAAGCAAAGAACGAATAAATTCCATTTTAAATAAATATGAAGATTTATCAGCATCAACCTCTGAGACAGAATCCTCTGAACCAGAAGAGTCATTAGAATCAGAATGATGATGTTCATTTAAAAATTCATCTGTATAAAGAGAAGTTTTAAAAGATTTTTTATGTTTACTAGAAGGAGGAATAACAGACATAGCCTTCTTAATGGATTCAGAAACAAAATCTCTTATGTTATCAGGAACACTCTGAACATTAGATGTTGATGGAACTGCAATAGGTAATGGTACATTACTAAAGGAAATATTATCTGCATTAACAAGTTCATCATGACAATTAGTACAAACAACAGCTGGAGGAACAGCTACCAAAAGTTTACAGCAGATACACTTAGCTTTGGTAGATCCAGCACCAGACAGCGATTTTCCTGAAGTATCTTCTGACTCGGATGCAACGTGAGACATCTTGCAATATGTAAGAAAAAAAACAACATATAAAGCAAAATTGATCAAATTCCTTAAATGACAGTTTCAGGAATGGGAAAAAATGCCAAGGAACAAGCTTCTAGCAACCAGAAGCAATGAAAAATGAGACTTAAATAATGTGGAGACAAAAGCAACGCCCATATTTTTTTAGCGCCAAATAAGACGCCCACATTATTTGGCGCCTAAATGCTTTTGGCGCCAAAAATGACGCCACATCCGGAACGCCGACATTTTTGGCGCAAAAGAACGTCAAAAAATGACGCAACTTCCGGCGACACGTATGACGCTGGAAACAGAAAAGATTTTTTGCGCCAAAAAAGTCCGCGCCAAAAATGACGCAATAAATTTAAGCATTTTCAGCCCCCGCGAGCCTAACAGCCCACAGGGAAAAAGTCAAATTTTTAAGGTAAGAAAAAATGATTGATTCAAATGCATTATCCCAAATATGAAACTGACTGTCTGAAAATAAGGAATGTTGAACATCCTGAGTCAAGGCAAATAAATGTGTGAATACATATATTTAGAACTTTATAAAAAAGTGCCCAACCATAGCTTAGAGTGTCACAGAAAATAAGACTTACTTACCCCAGGACACTCATCTACATGTTTGTAGAAAGCCAAACCAGTACTGAAACGAAAATCAGCAGAGGTAATGGTATATATAAGAGTATATCGTCGATCTGAAAAGGGAGGTAAGAGATGAATCTCTACGACCGATAACAGAGAACCTATGAAATAGACCCCGTAGAAGGAGATCATTGCATTCAAATAGGCAATACTCTCCTCACATCCCTCTGACATTCACTGCACGCTGAGAGGAAAACCGGGCTCCAACCTGCTGCGGAGCGCATATCAACGTAGAATCTAGCACAAACTTACTTCACCACCTCCATAGGAGGCAAAGTTTGTAAAACTGATTTGTGGGTGTGGTGAGGGGTGTATTTATAGGCATTTTGAGGTTTGGGAAACTTTGCCCCTCCTGGTAGGAATGTATATCCCATACGTCACTAGCTCATGGACTCTTGCTAATTACATGAAAGAAAACAAAAAAAAGGAACACTTTAAAATCAAACACAACCCATATACCCTTGTTCAATGGTGACACCACACATTTATAGATGAGACATGACGTGCATTAAAGCAAGTAAACATAAAATGTACAGAATATAAAAAATAATAACAAATCACACATGACAAAAACTTTGTGAAAAAGTGCAAGCAAGGAGAACTGAGATCTAACAGGTCTCCCATGGTAAACTAGGCTCAGCATACTGTAGTAATAACATCCTGAATACAAAGCCAACCAAAAATACCAATACAGGGAAAGGCATTCTCTGCTGGATACATCCATACTGAAGAATTGTCAGACATAAGACAATATCAATGTTACTATTCTTAAAGTTTCAAAATTAGCCTATATTACAAGAATCGAACGTATCAGCAGTTCAAGAAATATATGCATGCCGTAATACTCATGAAGAGCTGATAGCACAGTATATCTATAAACTTCAGCATATGCTCCGCACGGACCCAATTATCCTGTACAATCTATTCTAACAATCTATTCTAACCAGTGAGTGTATGTATATGTGTGTGTGTGTGTGTATATATATATATATATATATATATATATATATATATATATATATATATTTATATATATATATATAATGTTAAGATTTCAAATTCTTTGGATTGAAGATGCATCAATTTACACAAAGCTCCGGAATAATATTTATTCTCTTATCAAACCCTCGGAAGATGGAGATGAATAGAAGACTGAGTCAGAGAGAGTTGTGTAGCGTGGGGAAAATCTGATCTGACAAAAATACATTGCATCACTTATGCCTTAGATAAGACTACAAGACTACAGTTGAACAGATACAAAGCAGCCCCCCCCCCAAAAAAGCTATATTTTAATTAGAAAAAAACATTACCTTCATGAGTCCATATATGGCGCTGTAAATTGGAGCCATTTTTCATAAAATAGGAGTCACAATATGGACATTTAACTGCTCGCTTTCCTATGAGTCCTTTCATTTGAACTTTATGGCCAAGGACCTCCGAAATGAGATTTGTTGATTTCTCTGAAACAAGCAAAAACAATGATGTATTACGCCACACTTTCATTGTCTAAAACACAATTTTAAATGTCATTCTGCTTATTAATAAATCCACACTTATCAGTTCAGCTAAAATATGAGACTAAATTATTAGTGCATTATTAGCAATAAAATTGCAACATTTTAGGTTCTGTATGTAGTACCGACTCAAATATATTAACAATTGTACTTTAACTACATTAAATGAATACAAAACAAGGAAAGAACCTCGCTGTATTTGTGGAACCCACTATCCTATTTATAAACTAAACAAGTTAAAACGCCAGTAACATATCTTAAATGCGACTACCCTAAGACAAAGGGACCCTGCAAATTCTATGAAACCACTCTTTAAATTGCTTTGTGCGACATAGAGAGTAGACATGTACATTTGGATACTTCGGTAGGATCCCAATGCGGAAGTATGCGCTATTCTGCTCTTTTTGGAGCCAGATTGATTCTTGTGCAAGATCACCACATTAAGGTCTGTGCAAATCCAGATCTTAACGTAGTGATCTTGCAGAAGAATAAATCCAGCCGAAAAGTGCAGAATAGCGCATACTTCCGCATTTGGATCCTAACAAAGGATTGTATTGTAAGTATATGGTTATCATGAATTACTAATTATTGGTATTATTAGTAATAATAATAACAACTTGATTCCATCATTCATTTTATTTCCCAAAAAAGAACAAAATTACAGATACTATCAATCAAAAGTACCTTTGCAAGTACACTTTCTTGGCATTTACAGCTTTCAATGATTAAAACCAATAAAATGGTCTATAGTTTATATTTTTATTAATGTTTATATAAGAAATGGTTATTAGAAATTCAAGCTCTATAAAATCTGGCAAAATGAAAAATAAGGAAACCAATAATAAGTAATTGTATCTGCATAAAGGAATGTTCCCAAGAAGAAATATAAAAGAAAACTTACACTCTTGGGGACTATTGCACAAACCGGCAGTAAACGAAAATAAAGTGAGTCTGAAAGGTTTTAATTTCCCAGTATAGTGCTGAAAAATGTATCTGCCGATGGAAGGTAATATCTTATGTCCTCACCAACAATATTTTTTACTTATTTAAAGACCTGCTTGCTATATACAGTATGATGGAAATATATAACTTTTTTTTGCTTTAAGGAAAGTACCTTCTTCGAAAAATCTCTAACATAACATCAATTTAATATACATTTTTGCTACCAAAAGTAATTGTAAATGCAGCTCTAAATGTTAATCAGTAAACTAAAGATTCCAAAATAGCATCTGTAGATATTCAAAGACTGGGCTCATTCCAGAATGCATAGATCAGCCAGAAAAATAAAATTACAGATGCCAGGAGAAGGTTAATTGCCAATAATTTCAACTGCAGAATCTAAACAGAAAGTAACCTCATATATAAGGGTCAGGTGTATAGCCAGTAAGCTCACATTCAATTAAATAAGTATACAGATAGCATAGGAAAGATAAATAAACTCACATACAGTGGGAGGAAATAAAACAGCAATAGTATATAAATATAACCAGCTGTAAAGAAACATTATAACATTATATACATCATTTGCTGACAACCAGGTTACTTTTAAGGCACTTCCAAATTGTTCTTAAAGGGACGGTCTAGTAAAAATAAATTTTCATGACTCAGATAGGACATACTATTTTAAATAACTTTGCAATGTACTTTTATCATCAGATATGTTTTGTTCTCTTGGTATTCATTGTTGAAAACTAAACCTAGGTAGGCTCATATGCTAATTTCTAAGCCCATGAAGGCCGCCTCTTATCTGAATGCATTTTGACAGTTTTTCACAGCTAGAGGGTGTTAGTTCACGTGTGCGATGTAGATAAGATTGTGCTTATGCATGTGGAGTTACCTAGGACTGATTGGCTAACATGCAAATCAAAAGTAAAGAAATAAGAAGGCAGCCTGCAGAGGCTTATATACAAGGTAATCAGAGAGGTCAAAAGTATGTAAATATAACCATGTTGGTTATGCAAAACAGTGGAATGGGTAATAAATGGATTATGTATCTTTTTAAAAAACATAATTTATGCTTACCTGATAAATGTATTTATTTCTTGACACAGTATCAATCCTGGACAGTAGGAGGAGGCAAAGAGCACCACAGCAAAGCTGTTAAATACCACTCCCCTTACCCACAACCCCCAGTCATTCGACCAAAGAGAAATGAGAAAATAAGTAATATAAGGTGCAGATGTGCCTGAGAATAAACTGTCTGAAAATACAGGGCGGGCTGTGGACCATGTCAAGAAATAAATACATTTATCAGGTAAGCATAAATTATGTTTTCTTTCTAATGACACAGTGAGTCCACGGATCATCATAATTACTATTGGGAATCAATACCCAAGCTAGAGGACATGGATGATAAGGGAGGGACAAGATAGTTAACCTAAACAGAAGGCACCACTGCTTGAAGAACCTTTCTCCCAAAAGAAGCCTCAGCTGAAGTAAAAGTATCAAATTTGTAAAATTTTGAAAAAGTGTGTAAAGAAGACCAAGTGGCAGCCTTGCAAATCTGATCTACAGAAGCACCATTTTTGAAAGCCCAAGTAGAAGAAACAGCCCTTGTGGAATGAGCCGTGATTTTCTCAGGAGGCTGCTGACCAGCAGTCTCATAAGCCAAGCGAATAACACTCCTCAACCAACAAGAAAGAGAAGTGGCCGTAGCTTTCTGACCTTTACGTTTCCAGAAAAAACAACAAAGAAGAAGACTGGCAAAAATCCTTAGTCGCCTGCAAATAATATTTCAAAGCACGAACTACATCCAGATGTGCAACAAATGTTCCTTATGAGAAGAAGGATTAGGACACAAAGAAGGAACAACAATTTCCTGATTAATATTCTTATCAGAAACAACCTTGTGAAGAAAATCTAATGCAGTATGGAGTACCACCTTATCAGAATGAAAAATAAGAAAACATAATTTATGTAAGAACTTACCTGATAAATTCATTTCTTTCATATTAGCAAGAGTCCATGAGCTAGTGACGTATGGGATATACATTCCTACCAGGAGGGGCAAAGTTTCCCAAACCTCAAAATGCCTTTAAATACACCCCTCACCACACCCACAAATCAGTTTAACGCATAGCCAAGAAGTGGGGTGATAAGACAAAAGTGCGAAAGCATAAAAAATAAGGAATTGGAATAATTGTGCTTTATACAAAAAATCATAACCACCACAAAAAGGGTGGGCCTCATGGACTCTTGCTAATATGAAAGAAATACATAAATTATGTTTTCTTTCATGTAATTAGCAAGAGTCCATGAGCTAGTGACGTATGGGATAATGACTACCCAAGATGTGGATCTTCCACGCAAGAGTCACTAGAGAGGGAGGGATAAAATAACAACAGCCAATTCCGCTGAAAATAATCCACACCCAAAATAAAGTTTAAATCTTATAATGAAAAAAACTGAAAATATAAGCAGAAGAATCAAACTGAAACAGCTGCCTAAAGTACTTTTCTACCAAAAACTGCTTCAGAAGAAGAAAACACATCAAAATGGTAGAATTTAGTAAAAGTATGCAAAGAAGACCAAGTTGCTGCTTTGCAAATCTGATCAACCAAAGCTTCATTCCTAAACGCCCAGGAAGTAGAAACTGACCTAGTAGAATGAGCTGTAATCCTCTGAGGCGGAGTTTTACCTGACTCGACATAAGCATGATGAATTAAAGATTTCAACCAAGATGCCAAAGAAATGGCAGAGGCCTTCTGACCTTTCCTAGAACCGGAAAAGATAACAAATAGACTAGAAGTCTTTCGGAAATTCTTAGTAGCCTCAACATAATATTTCAAAGCTCTAACTACATCCAAAGAATGCAATGATCTCTCCTTAGAATTCTTAGGATTAGGACATAATGAAGGAACCACAATTTCTCTACTAATGTTGTTAGAATTCACAACCTTAGGTAAAAATTTAAAAGAAGTTCGCAACACCGCCCTATCCTGATGAAAAATCAGAAAAGGAGACTCACAAGAAAGAGCAGATAATTCAGAAACTCTTCTAATCTAGCACAAACTTACTTCACCACCTCCATAGGAGGCAAAGTTTGTAAAAACTGATTTGTGGGTGTGGTGAGGGGTGTATTTATAGGCATTTTGAGGTTTGGGAAACTTTGCCCCTCCTGGTAGGAATGTATATCCCATACGTCACTAGCTCATGGACTCTTGCTAATTACATGAAAGAAAAGGAGACTCACATTGCAAAGCAGAAAGCTCTGAAACTCTTCGAGCCAAAGTGATAGCAACCAAAAACTAGTTTGCCCGCAAAAATTTTGGAAAACAAAGTCAAATTGAAAGAACTGGAACCCCAGGTAAGAAACATTTTTTTTATTATTTGTATTTATTGAACAAAACTTGAAAATACATAGTATCCCCGTCTAGTGGTATCCATACATTCAGAGTAGAAAACAGTTTTCATGTTTTTATTTTTTCTTCCCCTTTCCCCTCCCCCCTATCCCCCATAGTTTTTTAATAGACATTTAATACATATCTGTGTTTGAAACAATGAGATGTCATATCTAACAGTACTTTTATAATTTGTGGGTACACTTTCACATTATACTCTCCCTCTTCCCTCCCTCTCCTCCTCTCCTCTCCCCCCCCAAACTCCCATCCCTCCTCTCTCATAACACATCTGGAGGAGGAAGAAGAAAAAAAAAGGAGGGGTAGGGGGGGAATCCTCTCCTCCACCCCCCCCCCCCCCCACCCAGCCAATCTGTGTAAGAGCTATCATGTTATATCTTTATAGACTGTGGACCATTCACCTCTCATATGTGCATTTAACATACATTTTGTTTGTAGGAAGGGGAATAATATCTGTTTTTGTTTTGATGGATCTAAGGTTTTTATGTAACATTCCCATTTTTTAAGGAACATTGATAAACGTTGTGTTGTATCCATTCAATTGAGTATCCTGTTGTTCAATGAGTAAATGTGACCACAGCTTATAGGTAAGATGCCTTACCGTGGGGTGTTTCTTCTCTATCCCCAAAGACAGGACACAGTTTCAAGCTAAGAGAAAAATCAAGGATAGGATAGGACACAGCCTATTTATATTAATGTCCCATTCTAAAAAACAAATCATCTCCAAGCCAATAGTAAGTTTAAGATTAAAAGATGTTGATAGCCAATGTTGTAACCTGCCCCAAAAGTTCCTGATACCAGGGCATTCATAAAAATAATGATAAAAATCTGGGGCGGGTATTCAGCATTTGACACATTGATTACCAACGTGAAATGCGTTTAGGAGTGAGGTAATCTTGATGCAACATACGAACCTGAGATTCTCTCAACTGAGAAGACAAAGTGGCTTTTTGGTCTTTTCTAAGCTAGCTTTAAGAATTGGAATAGTTATATTTCCAATCCTCAACTTCCACTTGTCTAGAATAGTCTCTTGCAGCTATGATGCTGTTTTACGTAATAAAATTTGATAAAGTAATGTAATTGAGTGGTGTCCCCTCTTAAATGCAAAGTGTATTGCCACAAAGGGTGAGGGGCTCCAAAAGTTCTCATTTTTATCTTTGAGACTATTAATATACGGCTAGATTTAGAGTTTGGCGTTAGCCGTCAAAACCAGCGTTAGAGGCTCCTAACGCTGGTTTTGGGCTACCGCTGGTATTTAGAGTCAGTCAGGAAAGGGTCTAACGCTCACTTTGCAGCCACGACTTTTCCATACCGCAGATCCCCTTACGTCAATTGCGTATCCTATCTTTTCAATGGGATCTTTCTAACGCCGGTATTTAGAGTCGTGGCTGAAGTGAGCGTTAGAAATCTAACGACAAGACTCCAGCCGCAGAAAAAAGTAAGTAGTTAAGAGCTTTTTGGGCTAACGCCAGTTTATAAAGCTCTTAACTACTGTGCTCTAAAACTAACACCCATAAACTACCTATGTACCCCTAAACCGAGGCCCCCACACATCGCCGCCACTCTATAAAATTTTTTAACCCCTAATCTGCCGACCGCACACCGCCGCCACCTACGTCATCCCTATGTACCAGTAATCTGCTGCCCCTAATACCGCCGACACCTACATAATATTTATTAACCCCTAATCTGCCGCCCCCGCTATCGCTGACACCTGCATATTTTTTTTAACCCCTAATCTGCCGCTCCGTACACCGCCGCAACCTACATTATACCTATGTACCCCTAATCTGCTGCCCCTTACACAGCCGACCCCTATATTATATTTATTAACACCTAATCTGCTGCCCCCAACGTCGCCTCCACCTACCTACACTTATTAACCCCTAATCTGCCAACCGGACCACACCGCTACTATAATAAATGTATTAACCCCTAAAGCTAAGTCTAACCATAACCCTAACACCCCCCCTAACTTAAATATAATTGAAATCTAACTAAATAAATTAACTCTTATTAAATAAATTATTCCTATTTAAAGCTAAATACTTACCTGTAAAATAAACCCTAATATAGCTACAATATAAATTATAATTATATTGTAGCTATTTTAGGATTAATATTTATTTTACAGTCAACTTTGTAATTATTTTAACAAGGTACAATAGCTATTAAATAGTTAATAACTATTTAATAGTTACCTAGTTAAAATAATAACAAAATTACCTGTAAAATAAATCCTAACCTAAGTTACAATTAAACCTAACACTACACTATCAATAAATTAATTTAATAAAATACCTACAATTACCTACAATTAAACCTAACACTACACTATCAATAAATTAATTAAATACAATACCTAAAAATAAATACAATTACATAAACTAACTAAAGTACAAAAAATAAAAAAGAACTAAGTTACAAAAAAATAAAAAAATATTTACAAACATTAGAAAAATATTACAACAATTTTAAACTAATTACACCTACTCTAAGCCCCCTAATAAAATAACAAAGCCCCCCAAAATAAAAAAATTCCCTACCCTATTCTAAAATTAAAATAGAAAAGCTCTTTTACCTTACCAGCCCTGAAAAGGGCCCTTTGCAGGGCATGCCCCAAAGAATTCAGCTCTTTTGCCTGTAAAAAAAAACATACAATACCCCCCCCAACATTACAACCCACCAACCACATACCCCTAATCTAACCCAAACCCCCTTTAAATAAACCTAACACTAAGCCCCTGAAGATCTTCCTACCTTGTCTTCACCACACCGGGTTCACCGATCGATCCAGAAGAGCCTCCGATGTCTTGATCCAAGCCCAAGCGGGGGGCTGAAGATGTCCATGATCCGACTAAAGTCTTCATCCAAGCGGGAGCTGAAGAGGTCCATGATCGGGCTGAAGTCTTCTATCAAGCGGCATCTTCAATCTTCTTTCTTCCGGATCCATGGTCATGACGCGGAACATCCATCTTCACCGACGACTTCCCGACGAATGATGGTTCCTTTAAGGGACGTCATCCAAGATGGCGTCCCTCGAATTCCGATTGGCTGATAGGATTCAATCAGCCAATCGGAATTAAGGTAGGAAAATTCTGATTGGCTGATGGAATCAGCCATTCAGATTCAAGTTCAATCCGATTAGCTGTTCCGATCAGCCAATAGAATGCGAGCTCAATCTGATTGGCTGATCGGATCAGCCAATCAGATTGAACTTGAATCTGATTGGCTGATTCCATCAGCCAATCAGAATTGTCCTACCTTAATTCCGATTGGCTGATAGAATCCTATCAGCCAATCGGAATTCGAGGGACACCATCTTGGATGACGTCATTTAAAGTAACCTTCATTCGGACTTAGGACGTTGCAAGAAGAGGATGGATCCGCGCCGGATGTCTTCAAGATGGAGCCGGTCGTCATCGGATGGAAAAACATAGAAGATGCGGCTTGGATGAAGATGTTTGCCGGTCCGGATCGACTCTTCTGCCCGGATAGGATGAAGACTTCTGCCCAAAGATGGAATTCTTTAGCCTACGCTTGGATCCAGACTTCAGACGGAGGATGGACGTCACTCTTCAGCACCCGCTTGGGCTTGGATGAAGATTTTGGAGGCTCTTCTGGACAGATCTGGACCCGGTGTGGTGAAGACAAGGTAGGGAGATCTTCAGGGGCTTAGTGTTAGGTTTATTTAAGGGGGGTTTGGGTTAGATTAGGGGTATGTGGGTGGTGGGTTGTAATGTTGGGGGGGGTATTGTATGGTTTTTTTTTTACAGGCAAAAGAGCTGAATTCTTTGGGGCATACTCCGCAAAGGGCCCTTTTAAGGGCTGGTAAGGTAAAAGAGCTTTTCTATTTTAATTTTAGAATAGGGTAGGGCATTTTTTTATTTTGGGGGTCTTTGTTATTTTATTAGGGGGCTTAGAGTAGGTGTAATTAGTTTAAAATTGTTGTAATATTTTTCTAATGTTTGTAAATATTTTTTTATTTTTTGTAACTTAGTTCTTTTTTATTTTTTGTATTTTAGTTAGTTTATTTAATTGTATTTATTTGTAGGTATTGTATTTAATCAATTTATTGATAGTGTAGTGTTAGGTTTAATTGTAGATAATTGTAGGTATTTTATTTAATTTATTTATCGATAGTTTAATTGTAACTTAGGTTAGGATTTATTTTACAGGTAATTTTTAATTATTTTAACTAGGTAGCTATTAAATAGTTATTAACTATTTAATAGCTATTGTACCTGGTTAAAATAAATACAAAGTTGCCTGTAAAATAAATATTAATCCTAAAATAGCTACAATATAATTATAATTTATATTGTAGCTATATTAGGGATTATTTTACAGGTAAGTATTTAGCTTTAAATAGGAATAATTTATTTAATAAGAGTTAATTTATTTCGTTAAATTTAAATTATATTTAAGTTAGGGGGGTGTTAGTGTTAGGTTTAGACTTAGCTTTAGGGGTTAATACATTTATTAGAGTAGCGGCGAGCTCCGGTCGGCAGATTAGGGGTTAATAAGTGTAGGTAGGTGGAGGCGACGTTGGGGGCGGCAGATTAGGGGTTAATAAATATAATATAGGGGTCAGCGGTGTTATGGGCAGCAGTTTAGACTCGGGGTACATGTTAGGGTGTTAGGTGCAGACATAGGAAGTGTTTCCCCATAGGAAACAATGGGGCTGCGTTAGGAGCTGAACGCTGCTTTTTTGCAGGTGTTAGGTTTTTTTTTCAGCTCAAACAGCCCCATTGTTTCCTATGGGGGAATCGTGCATGAGCACGTTTTTGAAGCTGGACGCGTCCGTAAGCACCGCTGGTATTTAGAGTTGCAGTGGCGGTAAATATGATCTACGCTCCCTTTTTTGGAGCCTAACGCAGCCCTTCTGTGAACTCTAAATACCAGCGGTATTTAAAAGGTGCGGGGAAAAAAAAGCATGCGTAGCTAACGCACCCCTTTGGCCGCAGAACTCTAAATCTAGCCGATAGTATCTTGTCTAAGTAAGCATAAAACTGGGTACGTGGTATATTAAATTGTTTACTCAATTCCTGAAAGGATTTCACTGTGTGCGAAAATTGGTCTAGAAGGCATCCAACCACACTTAACCCTTTGGTCTCCCATACACGAAAAGGCAAAGACTCTATGCCTGTAGGAAAATCAAGATTTCCTATCAGAGGTATATATTTAGGATCAGGTTGATACAGGTTCAAATGTTTAAAAGCTAGCTTCCATGCTCGCAATGAATCTTTGTATAGAATATTATATTTACCAATGGTGGTAGTTTATTCCTATCCGTGTAGGGAAGAGAGGATATATTAATATCCCCCAGAACGGCTTGTTCTAGATGTTTATGGTAAAAATGTGCAGTATCAAGCTGCCAGTCAAGTACTAATCTAATAAGAACAGCCCAGTTACAGAATCTAAAATCTGGTAATCCCCGCCCGCCATCAGAATATGAGGAACCGAGTTTGCCCGCTGCAATAAGTGTTTTTTTGTTTTTCCAAAGAAAACGTTTAATAGCTCGATTAAGTAATAGATCTTCTCTATGAATTAGAAAAGGTAACATAAATAACGTGTATAAAATTTGTGGTAGTGTAACCATCTAAATTAAATTAATACGACCTAATAAGGATAGTGGCAGCAGGGATCAACTATCGAGCTGCTGGGATGCCTGTGTACTACATTGTCTCTTAATATTTAACTGATAAAGGTAATTGGGATTCTGGTGGAGAAAAATACCTAAGTAGGTTAAAGATGAAGTGACCACTTTAAAAGGATATATTGTTCTACTATGCGGATTTTGATATATTTATTTTATAGCCTGAAAAAGTACCAAATTTTTCTATAATATTAAGAATTTTAGGAATGGAATTTGCGGGATCATCTACAAAGAGCAACATATCATCTGCATAGAGTGCTAAGTGATGATGAGAATCATTAATATTAATTCCTGCGTGAGCTTGACGTAATTTATGAGCCAATGGCTCCAGTGCCAGATCAAATAGAAGGGGTGAGAGTGGGCAGCCTTGTCTGGTTCCTCTTTGTAGAGGAATGTCACCTGAGAAAAAAAACATTATTCGTGCCATCGGTGCCGAATAAATGTTAGACACCGTCTGTAAGAAAGACCCATGTATGTTAAAAAGTCTCATGGTATTCAGAAGATGTTGCCATTCAACACAATCAAAGGCCTTCTCTGCATCCAAGGATAACAGGAAGGCCTCCTTTAGCTGGCTATTTGGATCATTTCTACTGAGCCAGTAATGGTTGATTATATGTAAGACTCTACATAGATTCACCACCGATGATCTACTTGTAATGAAACCTGTCTGATCCGCGTGTAGGATATCTGGCAAGAGTGGTTGCAATTTTGAAGCTAAAATCTTCATGTATATTTTATAGTCCGAATTAAGTAGCGATATTGGACGGTAAGATTCGGGCATTGTGTGATCCTTACTTGCTTTAGGAATAAGAGTAATATTAGCTGATGAGAAGAATACAGAAGGGGTAGCCTTTTCTATGAAATATATATTGAACAATTTCACTAATAGTACTGATACCTGTGGTTGTAAAATTTTATAAAATTCGATTGCAAGGCCATCAGGCCCAGGAGTTTTCCCCAAGGAAAGTGAGGATATTGTATTATTTAGTTCTTCTATAGTAATGGGAGAGTTCAGATTGGATAGTTGTTCCTGTGATAACTGAGGAAGTTTAATGTTTTCCCAAAAGGATGCAGTGATTGCAGAATTAATATCCGATTGTCTAGTATATAATTGCTTATAATAATCTTCAAAACAGGTAAGAATTTCCTGGATTTTTGTAAAAGTTTTCCCCTTATAAGAGATAGAAGCAATATTTTTTTTAGTAGATCTTTTAATTTACCAAGGAGGCCATAAGTTTACTTGACTTGTTTCCATAACGTAGATATATAGTTTTGCTTGAGAAGACCCTGGGCTGCTTGACATTCCAAAAAGGTATCTAAAGACGTTTTAGCTGCCATATAGAGATTATAATGAAAAGTCATTTTAGTTTCACGACATGTCTGATACGCGTCTGCTACTTCTTTACTCAAAGAAATAAATCTTTTATGTGCCTTCCGACGCACATGTGCTACATATGAAACTATCCTACCCGTTAAAACCGCTTAAGCGGTCTCCAAGAACAGCTCCGGCATAGAGCTATGTTCTTTGTTATCAGTAATAAAATCCATCCATGCATGCAGAAGAAATTACGAAAAGAATCTGATCTATATAAATGGGCAGGAAATCTTAATGTGTTTCTATTCGAGACTGGGCTATCAAGTGCAAGAACCAATTCAACCGGCGCATGATCTGATAAGAGAACACTGTAAATCTTATCTGAGTGTACTTTAGGAACCAAGGCATCAGATATTAGAAACATGTCTATACGTGAGCATGAGGCCTTAGCCTTTGATATACATGTAAAATCATTATCAGTAGGATGTCTTAATCTCCAAATGTCACTGACCAGTAGATCAGCGAAAAGCCTAGAGAAGACTGATTTTTAAAATTTGCCCGCATATCTATTTACCACATTTTGGAAAGCCCTCAGGACCGGTCATCCTATCACACAGTGGATTTAGAGTCAAATTAAAATCACCCCCTATAATCATATAAGAACCCAAAGATGGCATCATTCTTTGAATAAAGTTGTGACAAAAATGTTTATCTTTTTTATTTGGGGCATATATTACACAAAGTATATGTACGTGTCTCTGTCTTAGCTTGCACAATTAAATACCTGCCCTCTGGATCTCTCAGGGTCTGTAAAATTTCAACTGATTTTCTCTTCCCAAAGAGAATTACTAAACCTCTACTGGCATTGGTATAATATACATATTGGAGTTCACTCACCCAATCACTCCTCAATTTTTCATTCTCTGTATCATTAAGATAGGTTTCCTGTAGCATAGCTACATCTGCATTAAGTCTACGCATTTGTGTCAAGATTGCTTTTCTTTTAATCGGGGAGTTAATTCCACCAACATTCCACAAACAGAATTTAAGTGTCATGTCGGTTTAGTCATATGATGCAAAAAACTGACCTAGAGGGAGGGAGAGGAGGAGGAGAGAGAAAAAAAAAGGGGAGGGGGGTAGGAGGGAGGTAGGGAACAGAAGAGGAGAAGTAATCTAAATCTGGGAAGCTGAGAGTGACAATCGAGTAAAACATTCCATTTCTGATCACTAAAAAATATATAAGGACTATTTGTCCAACATATGCATAAGCAAACCCACAACTTTTTAATAGCTTCTAAATGAGATCTATACTCTTTATGAAAATACTTTAAAACACATTTTTTAAATTCAACACTTATATTCCAAAAAGTAATCCCTGTTAACAAACCCAAAATTAAACTAACAGATAATACCATAAACATTTCGGACCTTCGCATAAGAACCCTATCGACCTAACTCTGTCTGTGCTACACGATTAGGTGAGTGTCTAGGAGATATTGCAGTAGCTTAAGATATTCTCTCACCTCCCCAGGTAAGTCAAAAAACCTAGGGCCTGCTGTTGTTTTCAATTTTGCTGGGTAGAGCAAGTATTCCTTTTGTCCCTCTTTATTAAGAGCAGTACATATTGGAGAGAATTCTCTCTGGCGCTTCATTAATTCTACAGAGTAATCTTGAAACAAGAGGATTTTTACCTTGTTATACATTACAGCAGGAATTAAGCGGTATGCTCTCAGAACAGATACTTTCATCTGAAAATGTAAGAATTTAACCATTACCTGGCGAGGGGGGTTACCCTTCTCCACCAGTCTCTCTGGCCCAATTCTATGGACCCTTTCAACACTTCCCCTAAAAAGAGAGGGCTCCAAACCTAATAAGGTGGGGAGAGTAGTCTCCACAAAGGCAAGAAGTTCATTGTTTTTCACTGCCTCTGTTACACCTACCAGACGCAAATTATTGCATCTGGACCTATTTTCCAGATCCTCTAGACGCTGATGTAGTGTAATATTTTGAAGATTTAAGTCTTCCAACTTTTTAGAATTAGTAGCAGAGATATCCTCCAATTCAGAGACTCTCTCCTCTACTTCAAGCATTCTCGCTGAAAATTGTTTAAGTTCACCGGAGATACTGTCTACTCCTTTCTGAAGATTTTCTATTTTTGGTAACAAAAAGTGAGGATATTTGTTGAACTATAATATGTGTCTCACTCGTGTTCACATTCATATCTGGGGAGCCCCGTTGTACAGCGATCTGCATTTCAGAGTTTTGTTTAGCCCTTCTATCACTCGTTTTACTTTTTGAGGCCATTTTGGACAAGTCCAAGTATTTATCCATACAGTTAATTTGGTAGTGTAAAAAAAAAAAAATTGTAACTATCTATGCCTCAGTGGGAGCCTCCGTTGTAATTTTCTTACTTTTTATCTTTTTATCTAACCATCATGACTGAAAGTGAGGTTAAAAGGTGAGAGAGAAGAGAGAGAAAAAAAAAGAGAAAATTTAAATCCGTATACTTGTGGTATTGTGAAAAGGAGGAATTAGCAACCAATTCCTTGAGTGGTTAAAAGGAGAGAAAAAAAAGGGAGGGGGAAGTGTAGTGAAGGAGTGGGGGAACACTAAAAAAAAAAAAATCTGTGATTTCAGTTATGGATGACAGTCATGGTGGAGACAAAAGAAAACAATCTCAAATGGTAGATGAGGCAACCAATTGGTACCGTTTTAGTAAAACAGCTTTGATACAAAATTAAGTGTTTAGTGTGTCACACTACTAATCTTTAGAAGTTTAGAAGAGTCTAGAGACGTTAAATCAATGATGATACACAATCTATCCCAGTTACTGTTTTGTTTATACAAAAAAAAAAAGGTAATAATTAAAAAAAATAAAAATGAAGCTAATTAAGGCCCTGTTAACAAACTCAACTATCTTTTCCTTCCCTTTTTCTCCCTTTCTTTGAATACGAAAGCAGAGAGTAAAAAAAAACAAACAAAGAAAAAGAAAAAAGCAAACAAAGATAAACTAGCAGCATCCACAGGGGTTAATAGCACCTACAATATTATAATACAAATCTAGCCGATTATATTGTTGTACTATCAATACCTTATGCTATGCGACTCTACTATCCAGACTGCAATTTCTACACTGTTCCCTTATTTTGGCTTAGAACAGATAATTAGTTGCCAAGGATAGAAAAGGCACAATGTTTCTTGTTCCTCAAAATGTTAAGATACAGTGTAAGAGTTTGTACTCTACTTATTAGCTCTCCTGGAGCCTTTGTGATTTATGCTTTAAGCAATGCTTTATATAAAAGGCAGCCAGGGATTAGTTAGCCAACATTACTAGTCAAGAGCACTGCCTCTCTAGTTTTTTCATGGTTTTTTTTCTGTACAGGAGAGAAATAAAGGATTATGAGGGAGGGAAACAAAGTGTTATGGTCTTTTGCAGACAGACCTAACTCTAGCTTTTATAATACAGAGCAACTTTCAGGGTATAAGAAATAGTGCATTACATTTATGACAATAATCCCCACAAACTTGACAAGGGTGTTTTAGACAATTTTGAATGATTTAAACCAAAGTCCAGTAACATTGATAGAAAAGTCCAGCATCTGCTACTTTACAAGATAGGGCTACGATCTTAAGTTTTATCTTTAACTTTTTTTTTGCCCCATAAGCCTTATCAATTAATATCCTCTTGGCCCTTCTTTTCAATTCTTGTCCTTTTTTATAAAGATGCTTAGTAGCCTTATAGGCTTTACCTGTAAATAAAAGTCAGAAAAAATTAAGTCCCACTAATATTCAAAACAAAGAGGAAAGGAACTTAAATGTCTATTGGCCAAATTTTTACAGTGTTACCAGTTGTTATCTTGAAGCGTGTCTACGAAGAGTCAACCCCCCCTCACGCAGCACTAGTGGGAGGGGGAGCGCGAGACAGGTTCAGCTAGAGAGAAAGGAAACCGGCCTTCACATAACCAATCCGGTGTGGAGGAAGGAGAGACAGCCCAGCGCCCGGAGAGGCAATCTAGAAACTAGTTGCTGTCTGTGCCCTCCTCACAGCACCGGTGGGAGGGAACAACAGGGCCGTGGAAAATTGCAGGATCCGGGGTCTCTCCACCTCTCTACTCTCCTCCGCGGGACCAAGGGGCCAGTGCACCGCCAACCGAACCTCCGCCTGTCAAAAAGCCTCCACTCCAAACCGGCACAGCAGGTACAAAGAGAATGTTTGACGTTTGCCCAAGTTAGGGCCCGGTTCAGATGTAGGGTGCACGGTTCTCCCCTCAGGTACCTGCAATTGTAACAGGGCCAGCCACCGGACAGATTCCAGCCCAGTAGGGCTCCCAACCTTCACCGGACCCTGTCCTTAGTTTCAATGGAGGGGCACCACCGCTCAAGGAAGGTGAGACCTCCTTTCTCAGAGTACTGCTTCTTATACAGGTGTTCAGATAGTTCGTCCTTCCAAACGCTGCAACGTGCAGCCCAGTGCAATGATATGGCACTGTGGGGTTTCCTGGAGCGGTAAACTAGCTGTACAAGCCGTCCGTGGTCTAGGGATTTTAGGCGCAAAGATTTCGCCAATAGCTTGGAGTGAGAGTAATGCAGAGCAGGTGTTTCAGACGACCAGACACCTGAGCTCCTCCCAGGAAACTAATCCGCATCAGTAAGAAACATTTTTTAAAAAACCTGTCTTCCCAAACATAAATTTCATACTGAAACTGATAGTCTGCAGAAAAGGGAAATATACATAGACCAGACTCTTGGCAAATATAAGCAATTACATATATTTAAAACTTTATAACATAAAGTGCCAAAAATAGCTGAAAGTGTCTTAAAAAAGTATACATTCTTAACAGAAGACACCCATCCACATATAGCAGACAGCCAAACCAGTACTGAAAAATATCAACAGAGGTAATGGTATAGGAGTATAACGTTAATCTGAAAAGGGAGGCAGGGGATGAATCCCTGTGACCGATTACAGAGAGCCTTTGAAAGGATTTCCCATGGGTGAATCCACTAAATAAACAGGCAATACTCCCTTCGCATCCCTCTGACAAACTATGTACTCAGAGAAATTGGGCTTCAAAATGCTTAGAAGCGCCTATCACAGAAGAAATCAAGCACAACTCACTTCACCACCTCCGTAGGAAGCAAAGTTTGTAAAACTAAGGTATGTGTGTGGTGGGAGGTATATTTATAGGCATTTTGAGGTTTGGGAAACTTTGCCCCCTCCTGGTAGGAACATATATCCCATACGTCACTAGCTCATGGACTCTTGCCACTTACATGAAAGAAAAACTTGTGTCAACTTGTGTTACACCATACTGCGGTAAAAGTTGCTGAACTATCATTTGGATCCATTCTTTGCATTGCAAGCTGGTACCAGCCCCGGAACTGCACTGGGTAATCTAAGACTGTTTCCTATGATGTGTGTCTTCAGAACATAAAGACTATCCTTCTCTGGACTGTGCCTTGACTGTTGGAGTTGAGGACCTGTTACACGCTGTTACAGAGTCATCAACAGCTAAAAAGGGGGGAGTATTGTTTTAACTTGTTTACTTATATTGCTTGTTTTGTATTCTCTTGTAATTGTGTTATATTTATTGATCATATTAGTTATAAGAAGTCATATAGCTTTGTCTGCAGAAAACTATGCCTTATTTGTATTAGTACACATTGTAGTTTATGTACTTAAAGTAATCCGTCAGATAAGTGTAACTCTAAACCTTGCAGTATTGTAACAAATTGTATGGCCCACTGAGAATAGAGAATATGTTTGCAACTTTATAGTTTAAAGAAAATGCTGCAATATCTTAGAATATTCTAGACCCTTCACCATTATAGAATATTTAAGCGAAGGAGGGATATATGTGTCTTACAATGAAGAAAGGTATGAGAACAGTAAGTTTTGTAGGAATTTCCCATTGTAATCATTCCTTAGTATATAGTCAAACTACTTACAATAAAGAGGTTAATAACACAACCTCAGCTAGAAATGTATATCAATTATACAGAAAAATATGAGTTTTGGGAGTAGTGTAATTATAATGATATTGATGGTATATTTTCTACTTACAATGGCTCTTATTGGATCTGTGTTATGAAAGCAAATGCATTTTTCCCTTTATTAACTGGTATGGTTTCTGCTATTTGAGTTTTGTAATTCAAGGTGTTTGTCAACAAAAAGGAATTATCTTACCATAAAGATGTGTTTACCTTTAAAATATTGTAGTTTCAATAATGTTATGATTGTATTCTTTCCTCAACAGGAGTGCGAGAGAATTTAGGTTGCATTAAATAATAAGTAAAGTAGTAGTGTTTATATCAGATGAGACAGGTGATTATACTAAGATCTTATTTGGAGAATTATAAACATTACAGATAGTAGCTTTGCAGAATAAAGAAACACTAGGTTATTTTTTTTTTAGTAGTTCAAGGAGAAAGTGTGAAGAAATTAATTTAAAGAAAATGCTTTTATTGACTGTTTTACTTTTAATTTTTGTTGCAGGGCCGGCCTTAGCACAAGTTACTTAGCATAGCCATACAGTCTCTTGATGAAGTCTAGCAGTTTTTACTTGCTTAGTATTCATGTTTAAGGCATCATTTAAATTGTATAGAGAAGCTGTGAGTTATTCTCTATAAAAGTATAATAAATGTATTTAACTTGCATTATATATCCACAATGTTTTCCTGGCTTTAAATGACATAGGATAAGTTAAAGTTAAAGGAAATTGTGATGCTTAAAAAAAGATAATCTGTAGGGCATAATTGTGATTGTATCAGGGTGCATGCTCATCTTGTGCTGTTTTCTTTCCTTCTTAGACTCCTTTTGACTTGAGTGTCTGTTGCTATGAGGATCAGCCTGTTTCCCTTGTCTACCCCATGAACAAACCATCATACTTCCAGCATGTATCTGCAGATGGAAACTTTCTCAGGTGCAAAGCACCCTACTGCAAATGGACTATGGTATTGAAGCACAGTGTCTGAGAGAGGTGGAGCTCTAAGAGGACAAAGACTGCTCTTAAAGTGATCAGAGGCCACCCAGAGATACTTATGCTGTTCCCATGTTATGCTTCATTGTGGAGATTGTACAGAGCAGGTAAATGTCAATGCTATTTGGAGATGCTTGCTATGAAGGTTGAAAATTAAAGATGCAGTGTTGTTTGGGGGTAGATAGGGGGCTGGTTGGGTCTTTGTGCAGATAGATCAGTATTTGGGTAGACAGAGTATTGGAGAGACTGTACTCATGTGCAGTGACATATTGTACCCAATTGGCCTTTAATAGTTAACTATGATAGCAGTAAATGTGAATGAATTACTCTACAGTATTCTCACATAGATTCATGTTATACCGTAGTATTAGGCTTACATTGTTGTTAATAGATATACTAATCTTCTGTTCCTTTTATATAGTTGTTTAATTTTCATAGTATTGGAATGTAAGAATATATATATAACTATACTGACACCATTCTGTGTAAGCATACCATTTTAAAATGAGTTCATTATATTTCTTCATAATGTGTTTTATTATGCTGTGAGAACATATGCTGACAGAGTTTCATATAGTTTCATATGCAACAATTGTATTTCAAGAGTGGCCTTTCTATGTCCTGGTGATGCGCCTGGATACACCGTTATCTAAAACTGTTTCTCAGTATAAACTCCTTTTCTTTCATGTAATTGGCAAGAGTCCATGAGCTAGTGATATGTGGGATATACAATCCTACCAGGAGGGGCAAAGTTTCCCAAACCTCAAAATGCCTATAAATACACCCCTCACCACACCCACAATTCAGTTTTACAAACTTTGCCTCCTATGGAGGTGGTGAAGTAAGTTTGTGCTTAGATTCTACGTTGATATGCGCTTCTCAGCATTTTAAAGTCTGATACTCTCAGAGTACAGTGAATGTCAGAGGGATGTGAAGGGAGTATCACCTATTGAATGCAATGGTTTTTCTCACGGGAGATCTATTTCATAGGTTCTCTGTTATTGGTCATAGAGATTCATCTCCTACCTCCCTTTTCAGATCGACAATATACTCTCATATTCCATTACCTCTACTGATAGCTGTTTCAGTACTGGTTTGGCTATCTGCTATATGTGGATGGGTGTCTTTGGGTAAGTATGTTTTCATTACTTAAGACACTCTCAGCTATGGTTTGGCACTTTATGTATTAATATAAAGTTCTAAATATATGTATTGTACTTATATTTGCCCAGTGGCGTCACTAGGGTTGGTGTCACCCGGTGCGGTACGTTATGGTGTCACCCCCCCCCCCCAGAAAGCAGACACACACAAAAACACAGGCAAACACACATACAAACACTCAGACACACTTAAAACATACTCAGATGCACACACAAAAACACTGAGACACACACACACACACAAAATCTCAGACACACACATACAAAATATGTAAACTGCACTGCATTAATTATAAAGCTCATGCCTAGAGCTGCTCCCTGGCTCAGCAGAGCATCAAATAAAAGATAAACAGAGCACTCTAAAAATAAATCACTAAAGAAAAGTTTTAGGTGCAAACTATGAAAATTCTGCTCTCTGACTCTGTTCCAAGTCTGTCAGTGCACAGCCCCGAGCTGCGTGCCTACCGCTTCTTATGGCCAATCACCTCTGCACTCTGCCCACCCCCAGACCCCCGCCCGCCCTCCTACCTGTTCAGTGTGCACTTAGTGTACAGTAACCGTAATGGTCTGGTGGGCATCATACGTGGCTCCTTCACTTTAAAGACAGTGTCAAACAGTCATGCGGTCAGGTACCAGGCATCCCCTCATGATTTGCCAGTTCCCGTTTAGAGAGACAGCACAGCAGTGAGTGACTCCACTGCTCCACTTGTCACTGAGCAGTGAGCACAGATAGGCAGGCAGGTTTAGGCTAGCAGCGCAACTTTGCAAGCCCCACGGCATGCCCACAACATTCATAGCGAAATTGGGCAGGGGAGAAGCAAAGTACAAACAAGCAAAAGCAGCCGGGAAAACTATTTGTTGAAATTGCAGCACTGGCTCAAGGGGCAAATAAATTGTGTGTCTACATCTTCCCCAGTCCCACTAATGTTCACAAATGCCAACCCCTCTAATAAAAAAAATCTCAACATTGTATTTCTAGTGACGCCACTGTATTTGCCATAAGTCAGGTTTATGTATATTTCCTTTTGCAGACTGTCAGTTTCATATTTGGGAAAAGCATTTTTTAGGAAAAAAATTTCTTACCTGGGGTATAGTCTTTTTTTTTTCAAATTGACTTTTTCATTAAATTTTGCAGGCAAAATTAGGCTCGCAAGGGCGCAAAATGGTACATTCGATGACACAAAATTCGTCATTTCCGGCATCTTAGTTGATACCGAGTTCCTTTCACAAGGTTGCGTATTCAATGATACAAGTGTGTCATTTCCGGATGTTGTTAGCGCTAAAAAAACATTCTGTTTGTTTTGTGCATCATACTTGGCGCCAAATATTTTCATTATTTAAAACCCCATTCCTATATGACTCTTGCCTTTTTCTCTATCAGAGGGCTATGCTGTTTGCATTTTTTCCCAATCCTGAAACTGCCATATAAGGAAATTGATAATTTTGCTTTATATGTTGTTTTTTCTCTTACATTTGCAAGATGTCTCAATCTGATCATGTCTCAGAACCCACTGTTGTAACCCTGCTGCCTGATAATAGTTCTACCAAAGCTAAGTGCATTTGTTGTAAATTTGTGGAGATTATATCTCCAGCTGTGGTATGTAATAGTTGTCATGATAAGCTTTTACATGCAGAGAATGTGTCCATCAGTAATAGTACATTGCCTGTTGTTCCTTCAACTTCTAATGTACAAGACATACCTATGAATTTAAAAGATTTTATTGCTGATGCAATTCAGAAGGCTTTGTCTGCGATCCCGCCTTCTAATAAACGTAATAGGTCTTTTAAAACTAATCATAAAGTTGATGAAATTTCAAATGACTGACAACATACTGAATTATCCTCCTCTGTCGAGGATATATCTGATTCAGAAGATCCTTCCTCAGATATTGACACTGACAAATCTACTTATTTATTAAAAATGGAGTATATTCGTTCTATGTTAAAAGAAGTGTTGATTACATTGGATATGGAGGAAACTAGTCCTCTTGATGTTAAAACTAGTAGACATTTAAATTCTGTTTATAAACCTCCTATGGTTACTCCAGGTTTTTCCAGTTCCTGATGCTATTTCTCATATGATTTCTAAGGAATGGAAAAGGCCTGGTACTTCTTTTATTCCTTCTTCAAGGTTTAAAATATTGTATCCTTTGCCAGCAGTTAGATTGGAGTTTTGGGAAAAGATCCCCAAAGTTGATGGGGCTATTTCTACTCTTGCTAAATGCACTACTATTCCTATGGAAGATAGTACTTCCTTTAAATATCCTTTAGATAGGAAACTTGAATTCTATCTAAGGAAAGCCTATTTATATTCTGGTCATCTGCTCAGGCCTGCAATTCCTTTGGCTGATGTTGCAGCTACATCAACTTTTTGGTTGAAAAGTTTAGCGCAACAGGAAACTGATACTGATTTGTCTAGCATTGTTTGCTTGCTTCAACATGCTAATCATTTTATTTGTGATGCCATTTTTTATATCATCAAAATTGATGTTAAATCAAAGCCAGCCCCCAAGTCTGCTTGAAGGTGCGGCCCTCATTCCAGCTCAGCTGGTAGGGGGCAGATTAAGGTTCTTCCAAAAAATTTGGGCAGATTCTGTCCAAAATCAATGGATTCAGAGTATTGTCTCTCAAGGGTACCAAATAGGATTCGGAGTAAGACCTCTAGTGAGAAGATTTTCCCTCTCACACATTCCAGCAAATCCAGTAAAGGCTCAGGCTTTCCTGAAGTGTGTTTCAGACCTGGAGCTTTCAGGGGTAATCATACCAGTTCTGTTTCATGAACAGGGTCTGGGGTTTTATTCAAATCTATTCATTGTCTCAAAGAAAGAAAATTAATTCAGGCCAGTTCTGGATCTGAAAATTTTGAATCGTTATGCAAGAGTGCTAACTTTCAAAATGGTGACAATAAGGACTATTCTGCCTTTTGTTCAGCAAGGGCATTATATGTCCACAATAGACTTACAGGATGCATATCTTCATATTCCGATTCATCCAGATCATTTTCAGGTTTCTGAGATTCTCTTTTCTAGACAAGCATTACCAATTTGTCGCTCTTCCATTTGGCCTAGCGACAGTTCCAAGAATATTTTCAAAAGGTCTCGGTGCCCTACTCTCTGTAATCAGAGAATGGGGTATTGTGGTGTTTCCTTATTTGGACGATATCTTGGTACTTGCTCAGTCTTTACATTCTGCAGAATCTCACACAAATCAACTAGTGTTGTTTCTTCAAAGACATGGTTGGAGGATCAATTTACCAAAAAGTTTTCCAGATAGATTCAATGTCCATGACACTGTCTCTAACAGACAAGAAAAGATTAAAATTGGTTTCAGCTTGTCGGAACCTTTAGTCTCATTTATTCCCTTCAGTAGCTATGTGCATGGAAGTTTCAGGTCTTATGACTGCAGCATCGGACACGATCCCCTTTGCTCGTTTTCACATGAGACCTCTCCCGCTTTGTATGCTGAACCAATGGTGCAGGGATTATACAAATATATCACAATTAATATCCTTAAATCCCAATGTTCGACTATCTCTGACTTGGTGGTTAGATCACCATTGTATAGTTCTAGGGGCCTCTTGTTTGTCCAACCTGGACTGTAATCACAACAGATGCAAGTCTTTCAGGTTGGGGAGCTGTCTGGGGATCTCTGACAGCACAAGGGGTTTGGAAATCTCAAGAGGGGAGATTACCAATCGATATTTTGGAACTCCGTGTGATTTTCAGGGCTCTTCAGGTTTGGCCTCTGTTGAAGAGAGAACCGTTCATTTGTTTTCAGACAGACAATATCACAACTGTGGCATATGTCAATCATCAGGGTGGGACTCACAATCCCCAAGTTATGAAAGAAGTATCTTGGATACTTGCTTGGGTGGAATCCAGCTCCTGTCTAATTTCTGAGGTTCATATCCCAGGTATAGACAATTGGGAAGCAGATTATCTCAGCCGTCAGACTTTACATCCAGGGGAGTGGTCTCTCCATCCAGATGTGTTTTCTCAGGCTTTTCAGATGTGGGGTCTTCCAGAAATATATCTGATGGCTTCTCATCTAAACAAGAAACTTCCCAGGTACCTGTCCAGGTCCAGGGATCCTCAGGCCGAAGTAGTGGATGCATTGACAGTTCCTTGGTGTTACCAACCTGCTTATATTTTCCCGCCTCTAGTTCTTCCAAGAGTGATCTCCAAAATTATCATGGAACAATTGTTTGTGTTGCTGGTAGCTCCAGCATGGCCTCACGGGTTTTGGTATGAAGATCTTGAACGCCAAGTGCTTAGTCAAAGGATTCTCTGACCCAGTGATTAATACTATGTTACAGGCTCGTAAATCTGTTTCTAGGAAGACTTATATTTCATGGTTTTGTCTCATAAATTCTCTTGGCATTCTTTTAGAATTTCTAGAATTTTACAGTTTCTTCAGGATGGTTTGAATAAGAGTTTGTCTGCAAGTTCCTTGAAGGGACAAATCTTTGCTCTGTTTTATTTCACAGAAAGATTGCTAAGCTTCCTGATATTCACTGTTTTGTACAGGCTTTGCTCTGCATCAAGCCTGTCATTAAATCAATTTCTCCTCCTTGGAGTCTTAATTTGGTTTTGAAGGCTTTAGAGGCTCCTCCGTTTGAGCCTATTCATTCTTTGGACATTAAATTACTTTATTGGAAAGTGTTGTTCCTTTTGGCCATCTCTTTTGCTAGAAGAGTTTCTGAATTATCTGCTCTTTCTTGTGAATCTCCTTTTCTCATTTTTCATCAGGATAAGGCGGTTTTGCAGACTTCATTTAAATTCTTACCTAAGGTTGTGAATTCTAACATTAAAGGGACACTGTACCCAAAATTTTTCTTTCGTGATTCAGATTGAGCATGAAATTTTAAGCAACTTTCTAATTTACTCCTATTATCAAATTTTCTTCATTCTCTTGGTATCTTTATTTGAAATGCAAGAATGTAAGTTTAGATGCCGGCCCATTTTTGGTGAACAATCTGGGTTGTCTTTGCTGATTGGTGGATAAATCCATGCACCAATAAAAAAGTGCTGTCCAGAGTACTGAAACCAAAAAAAAAAAAAGCTTAGATGCCTTCTTTTTCAAATAATGATAGCAAGAGAACGAAGAAAAATTGATAATAGGAGTAAATTAGAAAGTTGCTTAAAATTGCATGCTCTTTCTGAATTACAAAAGAAAAAATTTGGGTACAGTGTCCCTTTAATAGAGAAATTGTTGTTCCTTCCTTGTGTCCTAATCCCAAGAATGCTCCTGAAAGATCGTTGCATTCTTTGGATGTTGTAAGAGCTTTGAAATATTGTGTCGAAGCTACTAAAGATTTCAGGAAAACTTCTAGTCTATTTGTTATCTTTTCTGGTTCCAGGAAAGGTCAGAAGGCTTCTGCCGTTTCCTTGGCATCTTGGTTAAAGCTTTTGATTATTCAAGCTTATTTGGAGTCAGGTCAAGTCCCGTCTCAGAGAGTTACAGGTCATTCTACTAGATCAGTCTCTACTTCGTGGGCTTTTAAGAATGAAGCTTCAGTTGATCAGATTTGCAAAGCAGCAACTTGGTCTTCTTTGCATACATTTACTAAATTCTACCGTTTTGATGTATTTGCATGTTCGGAAACAGTTTTTGGTAGAAAAGATCTTCAGGCAGCTGTTTCAGTTTGATTCTTCTGCTTATATGTTTTAATTTTTTTTTTTTTTCATTTATGAAAAAAAACGTAATTTTCTGGTTGTTGTGGATTCTCTAGTGACCCTTGTGTGGAGTTCCACATCTTGGGTATTACTAGATCATGGACTCTTGCCAATATGAAAGAAATGGATTTATCAGGTAAATTCTTACATAAATTATGTTTTTTGAGTATTTTCTAACTTATGCTGTGTAAATGGTGTGATTATGATAGGTCATTGTTTAACCCCATATACTGTAACCATTGTCTATAAAAGTCTGTGATGCCTTATAATAAACAGAACAGTGCTTAGACTTTACTTACTGCCTGTCTGATTGTTGTTCCCGAGATCTCGCCAAGTAACCCATTCAGTTCCAGAAAGGTGTAGAATACAGCAAAGTGTAAAGTGATACCCCCGATTATAACGCCTAACATTTAGTCTGGAGGACTGAAGCTAAAATAAGGGTTGGAGTCATTAAAGCCGGAGTCAGACCCAAAATGAAAAGGTAAATTTCAGACTTTATGATTGCATTAAAAAGAAGGCAATCTACTTCTAATCTATACTTTCCAGTTAAACTGTAAGATGATTGCTTACCAGGGTGGTTTGCCTTTATGTGTGACTTTATAAGGCGACCGTCTGAAAATGATTTCTCACATGCAGGACAAGTGTATGTTTTCTTTTCCTAGATGAGAAAAACAGTCAGTAGGTGAAATGACATGACTGCAATTCAGTCTCTTGCAATCAAGAATCTGGCTTCAAAATAAGTCATCAACTCCAATACATTTGCAGCAATATAAATGAAATGCCTTTTATGTAACTTACTTAAAGGGACAGTAAAGTCCAAATTAAACTTTCATGATACAGATGGGCATGTCATTTTAAACAAGTTTCCATTTTAGTTTTATCAGCAAATTTGTTTTGTTCTCTTGGTGTTTTTAGTTAAAAGCTAAACCTATGTCGGCTCATATGCTAATGTCTAAGTCCTTGAAAGCAGCCTCTTATTTCAGTGCATTTGACAGTTTTTCAAAGTTAGAGGTTGTTAGTTCATGTTTGCCATATATAACATTGTGCTCACGCCTCTGAAGTTATTTAAGAGTCAGCCTTAATTGCCTGAAATGCAAGTCAGTTAAAATATCCAAGATAAGAAGCCAGTCTGCAGAAGCATAGATACAAGGTAATTACAGAGGTAAAAAGTATATTTCTATAACAGTGTCGGTGATGCAAAACTGGGGAATGGTAAGTAAAGGGCTAATCTATCTTTTTAAACAATAACATTGTTTGTGTTTACTGTCCCTTTAAACCTTACTTGCAGAATGACTTCTATTTATATTCACATTATATTTTATAGCCCTTTGCTTTAATAAATGTAATTGAGAAGGACTTAAAAAGATATATCATAATTATATTAATATATACATAGCATAGATCAGTAAATAACACACAAAATTGTTAAACATATGCATACAAAATGTTTAAAGCCAACAATATATTAGCAAAATGTGCAGGACTGAAGACTTTCTTAAAAGTATATGAAACCCAAAAGTTTTATTTCGTGGTGCAGATAGAGCATATAATTTTAAACAATGTTAAACTTCTTGGAGGAAGCTGAACACATTGGGGTCTATTTATCAAGCTCCAAACTAAAGACCACTGCTCCATAACCTGTCCGCCTGCTCTGAGGCGAAGAACAGACATCACTGAAAATCAACCCGATCGGTTTGATTGACACCCCCTGCTGGCGGCCAATCTGCAGGGGGGGGGGCGTTGCACCAGCAGTTCACAAGAACTGCTGGTGCAATGATAAATGCAGACAGCATATGCTGTCTGCATTTATCGATGTCCGGCTGACATAGCGAATCATGTCAATTTGCACAATGATAAATGGACCCCATTGTGTGAGCCAAGAGGCATATATGTGCAGCCACATAAGTTCTAAATTGGCCACAGGTAAAGGATAACATTTCTTAAACCGAGAAGAAGGGTTAAGAGAGGTACCAGGCTTAGACCACTCTTTAGCAACCACATTAGAGATAGCGTCTGAAATAGAAAATACTTCAGGAGTAATAACAGTACTGTAGTCTTAAATAAAGAATTTAGACGGTTACTAGCTTTATCATCAGGAGGTTTAGACTCCGCAATACCCAAATAAACAAAACTTCCTTTGAGAGAGCGAATATATTCTATCTTAAATAGAAAAAAAAAGAGTATTTGTCTATAACTGTATCTGATGTGGCGTCCTCTGAATGAGAGGAAACCCCATCAGTAGAGGATACATCAGTATGCTTAAGGTCAGAACTTAATTTAATAGGTTTAGGAAAATGTTGCAAAACCCTTTTATGTTTATTTGAAGGCGGAATAGCAGTAGCATTAAAATCTTTCATTTCTGCAGGAATGCTATGTACATTCGACTGAGATGGAATAACAGTGGGTGCATTTGTACTTATAGATATATTATCAGCATTTAACAAATTGTCAAAACAAGAGCCACATAACTGAGCTGAAGAATTTAAATCAGCTTTTTAACAACAAACGCACTTATCTTTGGAAGATACTTGTTCAGGCAGCTCAAATCCTATAGTAACATAAGAGGCAGGTTCAGTTTGAAACATAATTGCAAAAAAACAATATTAGATTTTTTTTTTTAATTAATTCTGCAAATTTATATCCATGCTCCTATATATGATATATATAACAGGCTTGAGAGAATGGGAAACAGAGTAAATATTTATAAAAAAGAAAAACATAATTTATGTAAGAACTTACCTGATAAATTAATTTCTTTCATATTGGCAAGAGTCCATGAGCTAGTGACATATGGGATATACAATCCTACCAGGAGGGGCAAAGTTTCCCAAACCTCAAAATGCCTATAAATACATCCCTCACCACACCCACAATTCAGTTTAACAAATAGCCAAGCAGTGGGGTGATAAAGAAAGGAGTAGAAAGCATCAACAAAGGAAATTTGGAAATAATTGTGCTTTATACAAAAAATTATACCCACCATAAAAAGGGTGGGCCTCATGGACTCTTGCCAATATGAAAGAAATGAATTTATCAGGTAAGTTCCTACATAAATTATGTTTTCTTTCATGTAATTGGCAAGAGTCCATGAGCTAGTGACATATGGGATATCAATACCCAAGATGTGGAGTCTTCCACTCAAGAGTCACTAGAGAGGGAGGGAATAAAAATAAAAACAGCCATATTCCGCTGAAAAAATTAATCCACGACCCAACAAAATAAGTTTATTTCATTTTTGAAAGAATTTTTTTTTTAAAACAAAAGCTGAAGAATCAAACTGAAACAGCTGCCTGAAGAACTTTTCTACCAAAAACTGCTTCTGAAGAAGCAAATACATCAAAACGGTAGAATATAGTAAATGTATGCAGAGAGGACCAAGTCGCCACTTTGCAAATCTGATCAACTGAAGCTTCATTCTTAAAAGCCCACGAAGTGGAGACTGATCTAGTAAAATGAGCTGTAATTCTCTGAGGCGGGGCCTGACCCGACTCCAAATAAGCTTGATGAATCAAAAGTTTCAACCAAGAAGCCAAGGAAATAGCAGAAGCCTTCTGACCTTTCCTAGGACCAGAAAATAAAACAAATAGACTGGAAGTCTTCCTGAAATCTTTAGTAGCTTCCACATAATATTTCAAAGCTCTTACCACATCCAAAGAATGTAAGGATCTCGCCAAAGAATTCTTAGGATTAGGACATAAGGAAGGGACAACAATTTCTCTACTAATGTTGTTAGAATTCACAACCTTAGGTAAAAATTGAAAAGAAGTCCGCAAAACTGCCTTATCCTGATGAAAAATCAGAAAAGGAGACTCACAAGAAAGAGCAGATAGCTCAGAAACTCTTCTAGCAGAAGAGATAGCCAAAAGGAACAACACTTTCCAAGAAAGTAGTTTAATGTCCAAAGAATGCATAGGCTCAAATGGAGGAGCCTGTAAAGCCTTCAGAACCAAATTAAGACTCCAAGGAGGAGAAATTGATTTAATGACAGGCTTAATACGAACTAAAGCCTGTACAAAACAGTGAATATCAGGAAGTATAGCAATCTTTCTGTGAAATAAAACAGAAAGAGCGGAGATTTGTCCTTTCAAGGAACTTGCAGACAAACCCTTATCCAAACCATCCTGAAGGAACTGTAAAATTCTAGGAATTCTAAAAGAATGCCAGGAGAATTTATGAGAAGAACACCATGAAATGTAAGTCTTCCAAACTCTATAATAAATCTTTCTAGAGACAGGTTTACGAGCTTGTAACATAGTATTAATCACTGAGTCAGAGAAACCTCTATGACTTAAAACTAAGCGTTCAATTTCCATACCTTCAAATTTAATGATTTGAGATCCTTATGGAAAAACGGACCTTGAGATAGTAGGTCCGGCCGCAACGAAAGTGGCCAAGGCGGGCAACTGGACATCCAAACCAGATCCGCATACCAAAACCTGTGTGGCCATGCTGGAGCCACCAGCAACACAAAAGACTGTTCCATGATGATTTTGGAGATCACTCTTGGAAGGAGAACTAGAGGCGGGAAGATGTAAGCAGGATGATAACACCAAGGAAGTGTCAGCGCATCCACTGCTTCTGCCTGAACATCCCTGGACCTGGACAGGTATCTAAGAAGTTTCTTGTTTAGATGAGAGGCCATGAGATCTATCTCTGGAAGACCCCACATCTGAACAATCTGAGAAAACACATCTGGATGGAGAGACCACTCCCCTGGATGTAAAGTCTGGCGGCTGAGATAATCCGCCTCCCAATTGTCTACACCTGGGATATGCACCGCAGAGATTAGACAGGAGCTGGATTCCACTGAAGCAAGTATCCGAGATACTTCTTTCATAGCTTGGGGACTGTGAGTCCCACCCTGATGATTGACATATGCCACAGTTGTGATATTGTCTGTCTGAAAGCAATGAATGGTTCTCTCTTCAACAGAGGCCAAAACTGAAGAGCTCTGAGAATTGCACGGAGTTCTAAAATATTGATTGGTAACCTCACCTCTTGAGATTTCCAAACCCCTTGTGCCGTCAGAGATCCCCTAACAGCTCCCCAACCTGAAAGACTTGCGTCTGTAGTGATCACAGTCCAGGTTGTCCGAACAAAGGAAGCCCCTTGAACTAAACGCTGGTGATTTAACCACCACGTCAGAGTGTCGAACATTGAGATTTAAGGATATTAACTGTGATATATTTGTATAATCCCTGCACCGTTGATTGAGCATACAAAGCTGGAGAGGTCTCATGTGAAAACGAGTAAAAGGAATTGCGTCCGATGCTGCAGTCATGAGGCTTAAGACTTCCATGCACATAGCCACTGAAGGAAATGACTGAGACTGAAGGTGCCAACAAGCTGCAACCAATTTTAAACCTCTCTTGTCTGTTAGAGACAGAGTCATGGACACTGAATCTATCTGGAAACCTAAAAAGGTGACCCTTGTCTGAGGAATCAATAAACTTTTTGGTAAATTGATCCTCCAACCATGATTTTGAAGAAACAACACTAGTTGATTTGTGTGAGATTCTGCAGAACGTAAAGACTGAGCTAGTACCAAGATATCGTCCAAATAAGGAAACACAGCAATACCCTGCTCTCTGATTACAGAGAGTAGGGCACGTAGACCCTTTGAAAAGATTCTTGGAGCTGTTGCTAGGCCAAATGGAAGAGCAACAAATTGGTAATGCTTTTCTAGAAAAGAGAATTTTAGGAACTGATAATGTTCTGGATGAATCGGAATATGAAGTTATGCAACCTGCAAGTCTATTGCAGACATATAATGTCCTTGCTGAACAAAAGGCAGAATAGTCCTTATAGTCACCATCTTGAAAGTTGGTACTCTTACATAATGATTCAAAATTTTCAGATCCAGAACTGGTCTGAATGAATTTTCCTTCTTTGGGACAATTAATAGATTTGAATAAAACCCCAGACCTTGTTCCTGAAAAGGAACCGGCATGATTACCCCTGAATACTCCAGGTCTGAAACACACTTCAGGAAAGCCTGAGCTTTTACTGGATTTGCTGGGATTCGTGAGAGAAAAAAATCTTCTCACAGGTCGTCTTACTCTGAATCCTATTCGATACCCTTGAGAGACAATGCTCTAAATCCATTGATTTTGGACAGAATTTATCCAAAAATCCTTGAAAAACCTTAATCTGCCCCCTACCAGCTGAGCTGGAATGAGGGCCGCACCTTCATGCGGATTTAGGGGCTGACTTTGGTTTATTTAAAAGGCTTGGATTTAATCCAATTTGAGGAAGGCTTCCAATTGGAAACAGATTCCTTGGGGAAGGATTAGATTTTTGTTCCTTATTTTGACGAAAGGAACGAAAACGGTTAGAAGCCTTAAATTTACCCTTAGGTTTTTTATCCTGAGGCAGAAAAATCCCCTTTCCGCCAGTAACAGTTGAAATAATAGAATCCAACTCAAACCAAATAAATTATTATAAACCACAGGAGGTTTAAACATTTACTAGTTTTAATGTCAAGGGGACTAGCTTCCTCAATATTCAAAGTAATTAACACTTATTTTAACAAAGAATGAATATACTCCATTTTAAACAAAAAGTACATTTGTCAGTGTCAATATCTGAGGAGGGATCTTCTGAATCAGATAGATCCTCATCAGAGGAGGATTAATCATTATGTTGTCGGTCATGTGAAATTTCATCAACTTTATGAGAAGTTTTAAAAGACCTTTTACGTTTATTAGAAGGCGGAAATGCAGACAAAGCCTTCTGAAAAGAATCAGTAACAAATTCTTTAAAATTCATAGTTATATCATGTACATTAGAAGTTCAAAGAACTGCAACTGGCAATGCACTATTACTGATGGATACATTCTCTGCATGTAAAAGTTTATCATGACAACTATTACAAATTACATTTGGAGATATAATTTCCACAATCTTACAACAAATGCACTTAGCTTTGGTAGAACCGATGACAACTATTACAAATGACATTTGGAGATATAATTTCCACAATCTTACAACAAATGCACTTAGCTTTGGTAGAACCGATGTCAGGCAGCAAAGTTCCAACAGATACTTCTGAGGCAGAATCAGATTGAGACACCTTGCAAAATGTAAAAGAAAAAACAACATATAAAGCAAAATTATCAATTTCCTTATATGACAGTTTCAGGAATGGGAAAAAACATAATTTATGTAAGAACTTACCTGATAAATTCATTTCTTTCATATTAGCAAGAGTCCATGAGCTAGTGACGTATGGGATATACATTCTTACCAGGAGGGGCAAAGTTTCCCAAACCTCAAAATGCCTATAAATACACCCCTCACCACACCCACAAATCAGTTTAACGAATAGCCAAGAAGTGGGGTGATAAGAAAAAAGTGCGAAAGCATAAAAAACAAGGAATTGGAATAATTGTGCTTTATACAAAAAAATCATAACCACCACAAAAAAAGGGTGGGCCTCATGGACTCTTGCTAATATGAAAGAAATGAATTTATCAGGTAAGTTCTTACATAAATTATGTTTTCTTTCATGTAATTAGCAAGAGTCCATGAGCTAGTGACGTATGGGATAATGACTACCCAAGATGTGGATCTTCCACGCAAGAGTCACTAGAGAGGGAGGGATAAAATAAAGACAGCCAATTCCGCTGAAAAATAATCCACACCCAAAATAAAGTTTAAATCTTATAATGAAGAAAAACATAATTTATGTAAGAACTTACCTGATAAATTCATTTCTTTCATATTAGCAAGAGTCCATGAGCTAGTGACGTATGGGATATACATTCCTACAAGGAGGGGCAAAGTTTCCCAAACCTTAAAATGCCTATAAATACACCCCTCACCACACCCACAAATCAGTTTAACGAATAGCCAAGAAGTGGGGTGATAAGAAAAAAGTGCGAAAGCATAAAAAATAAGGAATTGGAATAATTGTGCTTTATACAAAAAAATCATAACCCCCACAAAAAAAGGGTGGGCCTCATGGACTCTTGCTAATATGAAAGAAATGAATTTATCAGGTAAGTTCTTACATAAATTATGTTTTCTTTCATGTAATTAGCAAGAGTCCATGAGCTAGTGACGTATGGGATAATGACTACCCAAGATGTGGATATTTCCACGCAAGAGTCACTAGAGAGGGAGGGATAAAATAAAGACAGCCAATTCCTGCTGAAAATAATCCACACCCAAAATAAAGTTTAATGAAAACATAAGCAGAAGATTCAAACTGAAACCGCTGCCTGAAGTACTTTTCTACCAAAAACTGCTTCAGAAGAAGAAAACACATCAAAATGGTAGAATTTAGTAAAAGTATGCAAAGAGGACCAAGTTGCTGCTTTGCAAATCTGATCAACCGAAGCTTCATTCCTAAACGCCCAGGAAGTAGAAACTGACCTAGTAGAATGAGCTGTAATCCTTCGAGGCGGAGTTTTACCCGACTCGACATAGGCATGATGAAATAAAGATTTCAACCAAGATGCCAAAGAAATGGCAGAAGCTTTCTGGCCTTTTCTAGAACCGGAAAAAGATGACAAATAGACTAGAAGTCTTTTGGAAAGACTTAGTAGCTTCAACATAATATTACAAAAGCTCTAACAGCATCCAAAGAATGCAATGATTTCTCCTTAGAATTCATAGGATTAGGACATAATGAAGGAACCACAATTTCTCTACTAATGTTGTTAGAATTCACAACCTTAGGTAAAAAATTCAAAATAAGTTCGCAGCACCGCCTTATCCTGATGAAAAATCAGAAAAGGAGACTCACAAAAAAGAGCAGATAATTCAGAGACTCTTCTGGCAGAAGAGATGGCCAAAAGAAACAAAACTTTCCAAGAAAGTAATTTAATGACCAAAGAATGCATGGGTTCAAAAGGAGGAGCTTGAAGAGCCCCCAGAACCAAATTCAAACTCCAAGGAGGAGAAATTGACTTAATGACAGGTTTTATACGAACCAAAGCTTGTACAAAACAATGAATATCAGGAAGATTAGCAATCTTTCTGTGAAAAAGAACAGAAAGAGCAGAGATTTGTCCTTTCAAGGAACTTGCGGACAAACCTTTATCTAAACCATCCTGAAGAAACTGTAAAATTCTCAGTATTCTAAAAGAATGCCAAGAAAAATGATGAGAAAGACACCAAGAAATATAAGTCTTCCAGACTCTATAATATATCTCTCTAGATACAGATTTACGAGCCTGTCACATAGTATTAATCACAGAGTCAGAGAAACCTCTTTGACCAAGAATCAAGCGTTCAAACTCCATACCTTAAAATTTAAGGATTTGAGATCCTGATGGAAGAAAGGACCTTGCGACAGAAGGTCTGGTCTTAACGGAAGAGTCCACAACTGGCAAGAGGCCATCCGGACAAGATCCGCATACCAAAACCTATGAGGCCATGCTGGAGCTACCAGCAGAACAAACGAGCATTCCTTCAGAATCTTGGAGAATACTCTTGGAAGAAGAACTAGAGGCGGAAAGATATAGGCAGGATGATACTTCCAAGGAGGTGATAATGCATCCACTGCCTCCGCCTGAGGATCCCGGGATCTGGACAGATACCTGGGAAGTTTCTTTGTTTAGATGAGAAGCCATCAGATCTATTTCTGGGAGTTCCCACATTTGAACAATCTGAAGAAATACCTCTGGGTGAAGAGACCATTCGCCCGGATGCAACGTTTGGCGACTGAGATAATCCGCTTCCCAATTGTCTATACCTGGGATATGAACCGCAGAGATTAGACAGGAGCTGGATTCCGCCCAAACCAAAATTCGAGATACTTCTTTCATAGCCAGAGGACTGTGAGTCCCTCCTTGATGATTGATGTATGCCACAGTTGTGACATTGTCTATCTGAAAACAAATGAACAACTCCCTCTTCAGAAGAGGCCAAGACTGAAGAGCTCTGAAAATTGCACGGAGTTCCAAAATATTGATTGGTAATCTCACCTCCTGAGATTCCCAAACCTCTTGTGCCATCAGATACCCCCACACAGCTCCCCAACCTGTAAGACTTGCATCTGTTGAGATTATAGTCCAGGTCGGAAGAACAAAGAAGCCCCCTGAACTAAACGATGGTGATCTGACCACCAGGTCACAGAGTGTCGTATAATCGGTTTAAAGATATTAATTGAGATATCTTTGTGTAATCCCTGCACCATTGGTTCAGCATACAGAGCTGAAGAGGTCGCATGTGAAAACGAGCAAAGGAGATCGCGTCCGATGCAGCAGTCATAAGACCTAAAATTTCCATGCATAAGGCTACCAAAGGGAATGATTGTGACTGAAGGTTTTGACAAGCTGATATCAATGTTAGACTTCTCTTGTCTGACAAAGACAGAGTCATAGACACTGAATCTATCAGGAAACCTAAAAAGGTTACCCTTGTCTGAGGAATCAATGAACTTTTTGGTAAATTGATCCTCCAACCATGATCTTGAAGAAACAACACAAGTCGATTCGTATGAGATTCTGCTAAATGTGAAGACTGAGCAAGTACCAAGATATCGTCCAAAATAAGGAAATACCAATACCCTGTTCTCTGATTACAGACAGAAGGGCACCGAGAACCTTTGAAAAAATTCTTGGAGCTGATGCTAGGCCAAACGGTAGAGCCACAAAACTGGTAATGCTTGTCGAAAAAGAGAATCTCAGAAACTAAAAGTGATCTGGATGAATCGGAATATGCAGATATGCATCCTGTAAATCTATTGTAGATATATAATGCCCTTGCTAAACAAAAGGCAGGATAGACTTTTGACGCAAAAAAACGTCAAAAAATGACGCAACTTCTGGCGACACGTATGACGCCGGAAACAGAAAAAAAAAAACATTTTGCGCCAAAAATGACGCAATAAAATGAAGCATTTTCAGCCCCCGCGAGCCTAACAGCCCACAGGGAAAAAGTCAAAATTTTTAAGGTAAGAAAAAATGATTGATTCAAATGCATTATCCCAAATATGAAACGGACTGTCTGAAAATAAGGAATGTTGAACATCCTGAGTCAAGGCAAATAAATGTTTGAATACATATATTTAGAACTTTATAAAAAAGTGCCTAACCATAGCTTAGAGTGTCACAGAAAATAAGCTTACTTACTTACCCCAGGACACTCATCTACATGTTGTAGAAAGCCAAACCAGTACTGAAACGAAAATCAGCAGAGGTAATGGTATATATATAAGAGTATATCGTCGATCTGAAAAGGGAGGTAAGAGATGAATCTCTACGACCGATAACAGAGAACCTATGAAATAGACCCCGTAGAAGGAGATCACTGCATTCAAATAGGCAATACTCTCCTCACATCCCTCTGACATTCACTGCACGCTGAGAGGAAAACCGGGCTCCAACCTGCTGCGGAGCGCATATCAACGTCTAATCTAGCACAAACTTACTTCACCACCTCCATAGGAGGCAAAGTTTGTAAAACTGATTTGTGGGTGTGGTGAGGGGTGTATTTATAGGCATTTTAAGGTTTGGGAAACTTTGCCCCTCCTGGTAGGAATGTATATCCCATACGTCACTAGCTCATGGACTCTTGCTAATTACATGAAAGAAACTGAAATTATAAGCAGAAGAATCAAACTGAAACAGCTGCCTGAAGTATTTTTTCTACCAAAAACTGCTTCAGAAGAAGAATACACATCAAAATGGTAGAATTTAGTAAAAATATGCAAAGAAGACCAAGTTGCCGCTTTGCAAATCTGAACAATCAAAGCTTCATTCCTAAACGCCCAGGAAGTAGAAACTGACCTAGTAGAATGAGCTGTAATCCTTTGAGGCGGAGATTTACCCGACTCGACATAAGCATGATGAATTAAAGATTTCAACCAAGATGCCAAAGAAATGGCAGAGGCCTTCTGACCTTTCCTAGAACCGGAAAAGATAACAAATAGACTAGAAGTCTTTCGGAAATTCTTAGTAGCTTCAACATAATATTTCAAAGCTCTAACAACATCCAAAGAATGCAATGATCTCTCCTTAGAATTCTTAGGATTAGGACATAATGAAGGAACCACAATTTCTCTACTAATGTTGTTAGAATTCACAACCTTAGGAAAAAAATTAAAAAGAAGTTCGCAACACCGCCTCATCCTGATGAAAAATCAGAAAAGGAGACTCACAAGAAAAGAGCAGATAATTCAGAAACTCTTCTAGCAGAAGAGATGGCCAAAAGAAACAAAACTTTCCAAGAAAGTAATTTAATGTCCAGTAAATGCATAGGTTCAAACGGAGGAGTTTGAAGAGCCCCCAGAACCAAATTCAAACTCCAAGGAGGAGAAAATTGACTTAACAGATTTTATACGAACCAAAGCTTGTATAAAACAATGAATATCAGGAAGAATAGCAATCCTTCCGTGAAAAAGAACAGAAAGAGCAGAGATTTGTCCTTTCAAGGAACTTGCAGACAAACCTTATCCAAACCATCCTGAAGAAACTGTAAAATTCTCGGAATTCTAAAAGAATGCCAGGAAAAATGATGAGAAAGACACCAAGAAATGTAAGTCTTCCAGACTCGATAATATATCATCCTAGATACAGATCTACGAGCCTGTAACATAGTATTAATCACAGAGTCAGAGAAACCTCTTTGACTAAGAATCAAACGTTCAATCTCCATACCTTTAAATTTAAGGATTTGAGATCCTGATGGTAAAAAAGGACCTTATGACAGAAGGTCTGGTCTTAACGGAAGAGTCCACGGATGACAAGAAGTCATGCGGACAAGATCCACATACCAAAACCTGTGAGGCCATGCTGGAGCCACCAGCAGAAAAAACGAGCATTCCTTCAGAATCTTGGAGATTACTCTTGGAAGAAGAACTAGAGGCGGAAAGATATAGGCAGGATGATACTTCCAAGGAAGTGACAATGCATCCACTGCTTCCGCCTGAGGATCCCTGGATCTGGACAGATACCTGGGAAGTTTCTTGTGTAGATGAGAAACCATCAGATCTATTTCTGGAAGTCCCCACATTTGAACAATCTGAAGAAACACCTCTGTGTGAAGAGACCACTCGCCCGGATGTAACGCTTGGCGACTGAGATAATCCGCTTCCCAATTGTCTATACCTGGGATATGAACCGCAGAGATTAGACAGGAGCTGGATTCCGCCCATACCAGAATTCGAGATACTTCTTTCATAGCCAGAGGACTGTGAGTCCCTTCTTGATGATTGATATATGCCACAGTTGTGACATTGTCTGTCTGAAAACAAATGAACGATTCTCTCTTTAGAAGAGGCCATGACTGAAGAGCTCTGAAAATTGCACGGAGTTCCAAAATATTGATTGGAAATCTCACCTCCTGAGATTTCCCAAACCTCTTGTGCTGTCAGAAACCCCCATACAGCTCCCCAACCTGTCAGACTTGCATCTGTTGAGATCACAGTCCAGGTTGGAAGAAAAAAAGAAGAAAAAAAGAAGCCCCCTGAACTAAACGATGGTGGTCTGTACCACGTCAGAGGGTGTCGAACAATCGGTTTTAAAGATATTAAATGAGATATCTTTGTATAATCCCGGCACCACCGGTTCAGCATACAGAGCTGAAGAGGTCGCATGTGAAAATGAGCAAAGGGGAACACGTCCAATGCAGCAGTCATAAGAAGCTAGAATTTCCATGCATAAGGCTACAGAAGGGAATGATTGAGACTGAAGGTTTCGATAAGCTGAAACCAATTTCAGACGTCTCTAATCCAACAGAAACAGAGACATGGACACTGAATCTATCCGGAAATCTAAAAAAGGTTACTCTTGTCTGAGGAATCAACAAACTTTTTGGTTAATTGATCCTCCAACCATGTTCTTGAAGAAACAACACTCATAAAAAGCTGGAAAGGATCTTTCCATTGAAAATGAGCAAAGGGAATTGAATCCAATGCTGTTAAAACTTCTATGCATATATAGCAACTGAAGGAAATAATAGAGACTAAAGGTACCGACAGACGGAACCCAAATCAAATTGTCCCTTGTCTGATAGAGACAAAGATAGTGACATAAACCATCTGGAAACCTAAAAAAGGTGACCCTTGCGTGAGGAATCAAGAGCTTTTGAAAAAAAGATCCTCTAACTATGTCCTGAAGAGCAAGTGAAACATATGAGATTCCGCATCCACAGGAAATAATCTAAATGAAAACAGAAAAATGAAGAATATGCATTTATTGTATCTAATGAAAACAAATAATGCTATCAATGACCATAAAAAAGGCAGAATAGTTTGAATAAAACTCCAAAACCCAGTTCCTAGAAAAAGAACTGGAAGAAATACCCCAGAAGATTCCAGGTCTGAGCAGCGCTTGAGCCATGCTTCAACAGTATCCAGAATATATAGGACAGAAACACACTGAAAGAAAGTGTTAGCCTTACTGGAATAAAATCAAAGAAATTTGGACAGAATAGAACCAAATAAATTTCAAAGAAGTCTTAACCTGCCCCTTACCAGCCAAGCTAGAATACGGCACGTACATCGCAATATTAGGGAGCTGATTTCGAACCCCAATTATAAACATGTTACTTGGGAAAGAACTCAGGAATTCGTTCCTTAATAAGAACAACCAAACTAATATAAGCTTAAAGTTTAGTCTTAGAACTCAATCTTGAAGCCCATAGTAACAGTTAAGAATTGAATCCAATTATAATTGATTATCTTAGAACAAAAGAAATATGGATTTTCTTTTTGTTTTTTTTGTTCTTTGTTGTTGTTTTTTTTTTTTTTTTTTTAAAAACACAAAATTCTTCTAGCTAAAATAGCTAAAGACATAGATTAACCCTCATTTGCGAATATATTCAATAAAATGAAGACACAAATGAAGTCATTAGCATGATAGTCCAGTTTAAAGGACCAGTCAAAACAGAGGACTTGCAAAATGCAAAACAACAAGACAAATGCAACAGCACCTAGTCTAGTAAATGTTGTCCCTTTAACAATGCTAAAATAAATCATAATCTGATACTTAGAAAAGTACCTGAAACTAAATAATTTTCCATAAATAAGATATAACTATATAAAGGAAAATAAATACTATTTTGCTATAACAACAATAGCATAATTAGTAGGAGTAGAGATAGCTCCAATAAATTGGAGAACCCTCCAAATTAAATTTAACTGCTGACAAAGAATATAGTTTAAAAATAAAAGAAACTAGAACTAGTTACCTTAATATCCAAAATAATCAACACCTCTTCAACAAAGAACAAATGTACTTTAATAATAAAAAAAATGTATATAAAAAAGTAGATTTGTTAGTGTCAATATCTGATGAAGAGAATTTCTGAAAGAGAAAAAAACATCATCAGAGAAGGATAAATCAGTATGTTGTTGGTCATTTGAGACTTCAATAATTAAAAAAGAAGTGAAAAAGACCTAAAAATTGATATTAGAAGGCACAAAGTCAGACAAAGCCTTAATCAGAAAAAATATTTCTTAAAAATCTTCTAAACATTTCTTGTACTTAAAAATGGAAATGTATAAAGCATAAATACTAATGGAATCTGCATGTAAAAGTATATCATAATAACTTAATACAAACCATAGCTAAAGATAAACATTTATAACATTTAAAATAAATGAACTTAGCTTTGGTAGAACTGAAACTCAGTTAAGCATTTTTCCAGAAGTGGCTTCTGACTCAGGGACAAATGGAGACATCTTGCAATATGTAATAGAAAAAACAACATATAAAGCAAAATTGATCAAATTCCTTAAATGACAGTTTCAGGAATGGGGAAAAAAATGCCAGTGAACAAGCTTCTAGCAACCAGAAGCAATAAATAATGAGACTTAAATAATGTGGAGACAATAGAGATGCCCATAATTTTTTAGCGCCAAAAAAGACGCCCACATTATTTGGCGCCTAAATGCTTTTGGCGCCAAAAATGACGCCACATCCTGAACGCCGACACTTTTGGCGCAAAAAAAACGTCAAAAAAATGACGCAACTTCCGGCGACACGTATGACGCCGGAAACAAAAAAATGTTTGCGCCAAAAAAGTCCGCGCCAAGAATGACGCAATAAAATGAAGCATTTTCAGCCCCCACGAGCCTAATAGCCCACAGGGAAAAAGTCAAATTTTAAGGTAAGAAAAAAATTGATTAATCCATATGCATTATCCCAAATATGAAACTGACTGTCTGAAATAAGGAACGTTGAACATCCTGAATCAAGGCAAATAAATGTTTAAACACATATATTTAGAACTTTATATAAAAGTGCCCAACCATAGCTTAGAGTGTCACAGAAAATAAGACTTACTTACCCCAGGACACTCATCTACAAGTAGTAGAAAGCCAAACCAGTACTGAAACGAGAATCAGTAGAGGTAATGGTATATATAAGAGTATATCGTTGATCTGAAAAGGGAGGTAAGAGATGAATCTCTACGACCGATAACAGAGAACCTATGAAATAGACCCCGTAGAAGGAGATCATTGAATTCAAATAGGCAATACTCTCCTCACATCCCTCTGACATTCACTGCACGCTGAGAGGAAAACCGGGCTCCAACCTGCTGCGGAGCGCATATCAACGTAGAATCTAGCACAAACTTACTTCACCACCTCCATAGGAGGCAAAGTTTGTAAAACTGATTTGTGAGTGTGGTGAGGGGTGTATTTATAGGCATTTTGAGGTTTGGGAAACTTTGCCCCTCCTGGTAGGAATGTATATCCCATACGTCACTAGCTCATGGACTCTTGCTAATTACATGAAAGAAATGCAATCAGCATAGCCCTCTGACATAGAAAAAGGCAAGAGGCAAACAGCAATGGGGTATAAAACTAAAGAAAAAATGTGACGCCAAGTATGACGCACAACGTAAGAAATTATTTTTGGCACCAACAATATCTGGAAATGACACACTTGCGTCACTAACGATGCAACCGTGTGTAAGGCTTCCGCGTCAACTACGACGCCGGAAATGACAAACTTGCGTCAATTGACATACTTTTCGCAGCAAAGAAATTCTCGCGCCAAGAATGACGCAATAAAGTCTAGCATTTGGCGCACTCGCGGGCCTAATGCTGCCCACAATTTGTAAGAAAAAAAGTAGTCAATTTGAAAAAAAGACTAAACCCCAGGTAAGAAAAAAATATTTCTAAATATGTTTATTTCCCAAATATGAAACGGACAGTCTGCAAAAGGAAATATATGAACCTGACTCATGGCAAATATAAGTACAATACATATATTTAGAACTTTATATAAATGCATAAAGTGCAAACCATAGCTGGGGTGTCTTAAGTAATAAAAAACATACTTACCAAAAAAGACACCCATCCACATATAGCAGATAGCCAAACCAGTACTGAAAGAATTATCAGTAGAGGTAATGGTATATGAGAGTATATCGTCGATCTGAAAAGGGAGGTAGGAGATGAATCTCTACGACCGATAACAGAGAACCTATGAAATAGACCCCCGTTAGGGAAATCATCGTATTCATAAGTGATATTCCTTTCACGTCCCTCTGACATTCTCTGTACTCTGAGAGGAATCAGGCTTCAAAAAAGCTGAGAAGCGCATGTCAACGTAGAAATCTTAACACAAACTTACTTCACCACCTCCATAGGAGGCAAAGTTTGTAAAACTGAATTGTGGGTGTGGTGAGGGGTGTATTTATAGGCATTTTGAGGTTTGGGAAACTTTGCCCCTCCTGGTAGGATTGTATATCCCATACGTCACTAGCTCATGGACTCTTGCCAATTACATGAGAGAAAGGGAAATATAGATAGCCCTGACTCTTGGCAAATATAATCAAATACATATATTTAAAACTTTATAACATAAAGAGCCAAACATAGCTGAGAATGTCTTAAAAATGATACATACAGACAGCCTGCTGAAAAATACCAGTACTGAAAAATATCAGCAGAGGCAATGGTATAGGAGTATAACGCCGATCTGAAAGGGGAGGCAGCAGATGAATCCCTGCATCCGATTACAAAGAGCCTTTGAAAGGATTCCCCATGGGTGAAACCACTAAATCAACAGGTAATACTCTCTTCACATCCCTCTGACAAAAAGTGCACTCTGAAAGGAATTGGGCTTCAAAATGCTTAGAAGCACCTTTCACAGAAAGAAAATCAAGCACATCTTGCTTCACCACCTCCACAGGGAGGCAAAGTTTGTAAAACTGAGGTATGTGTGTGGTGAGGGGTGTATTTATAGGCATTTTGAGGTTTGGAAAACTTGTATATCCCATACGTCACTAGCTCATGGACTCTTGCCACTTACATGAAAGAAAGCTATAATCCAAATGTAACAAATAGAAATATAGTGCAGGCATAATTAAACATACTGTGCAGAGCTCAGAAGCAAATTCTGAGTGTGCTTAGCAGGCTACACTAAACTTACTAAACTTAAAGCAACAGAACCCTCAACAATCCTCAAACAAAATGCTTACCACTCAGCACCTACGTTAACTAGGATTTCATCAGGTGAAGCATATTGCGTCCAGCAGACGAGTACATCCTTAGCAGTGAGAGCACATTATCAAGTATCTGAATTAGTAACAGAATCTACAACTCAGGTGATTGGTGGACAAGTTTACATTTCACCTGGGATAGGGCTGTGGATCTACAATGAGCAGCTAACTGTACACCAGGGGATTGGTGGACAAGTCCACATTTGACCAGGGAGGTCTGCAACATTTCCCAGCGAGAAAAGACCTTTCAATGCGTGGCTGAAAAACTCCTCGTCTGCCCCTCTGTACCACAGATTACTCCAAGAAGGAATCAGGCCTCAGATTGGTTAGAGAATCCCCTTTCAAATGATAAAATATCTTACACTTCACTTTAATCTCACTTCTCATAAAGGAGACAAAATAAAATTACTGAGGATCATGGGAAGTTGGAGGCATTAAAAGTTCTGGTGTGTTGGAGTGGCTTTTGCTTCCTCCTAGTGGTCAGAAGGGTAATATTTCCACACATGATGGCTCGTGGACTCTCACCATCTCATGAAAGAAATGTAAGCATGCATCTTTGAAAGAAAACCAAATCAGCTATATTTTCAGATTTCCATATTTTCAAATCTACAAATGCTTGTTCTCAACTTTTGTTTCATGCGATTGTGGACTACAGAAACCTATGTCTTAATTACTTAAATAAAAAATTAGAACACTTAGCCATGTAACAAAGAAGAATAAAAGTGTTGGCATTTTCTACATAATACCTACCAAATCCCCATGTATTTTCAGATGAGCTTGAAGTTTGTATTTATCCGGACTTGAGTATTCACAGCCTTCAGCTGGACATTTAAGAGACATGTTGCTATGCTTTTGCATGACATGTCTTTTGAGGCAGTTCTTGGTGATTGAAGAGTAAGAACATTGGGAGCAGTAGTACAGATGTTCTCGTGTATGAGTTCGAACATGCATGTCATAATGCATCTGATACCAGAACAGTTTGCCTAAAAAATAAATTAATGAATTAAATATGCGTAAATCTCACATTTTAGACATAGCAGCAGAATAAATGTATTAAAACCCTTTTTCTTTCACATGATTGCATCCCATGTGTTATTTAACAAACATTATATAAAATATATATTTAAAAGGACATTCTACTTGAAAATAGTTATTAAAATATAGATAATCCCTTTAATACCCATTCCCCTGTTTTGCATAACCATATTAATTTACTTTTTACCACTATGATTACCTGTATTTGAGCCTCTGCAGACTGCCCCTTATCTCACTTCATTTGACAAACGTCTGCATAACCATTATCATTCTCCACCAGAGCACAATGCTATCTATAGGGCACACATGAGCTAGCAGTGTCTAACTGTAAAAAGCTAATAAAAAGCACCATGATAAGAGGTGGCCTGCAGGGGTTTAAAACAAAAACAAATTTAGAGGTTATAAAGTATAATAATATAACAATGTTGGTCGTGCAAAGCCGGGAATGGTTAGAAAAGGTGTTTAAAACAAAAAAAATTAAGAAGACTGTCCCTTTAACATACATTAGATAACTTTCTAAATTACATTTCAATATGCAGCATCATTAAAGGACCACTCAATGCAGTAGAATTGCATAATTGTCAAGTGTATACTAAAAATACAATTTAAAGCCTACTCTGAATTTCAAATGAACAGAAAATTTATTTTTTCTCCCATTTTCTGGACCCTTGTATCATGTGACAGACATCAGCCAATTACTGACTAGTATACGTATACCCTGGGAGCTGGTGCACATGCTCAGTAGGATCTTATTCCCCAAAAAGTGTGAATACAAAAAGACTGTGCAAAACGTGATACTGAAAGTAAATTAGAAAGTGTCATAAAACTACATGCTCTTTCTGAATCATAAAAGTCTATTTTGATTTGAGTGTCCCTTTAAGTAGTGACAACTACCTGATTCTTCACATTAAAAATAGACCCATACAAGTACTGCTGGATAGATGGCCTCTAAAAAATGGAGCAGGTAGAAACATTGCTAAAAAAACTGAGGCGTTGGATACCACCCCTACATATAACCCTCACATTCATTGAGTGAGTTTACCCAAAGCCAAATAAAGACATTTTTCTGAAAGAGAAAATAAATTGTATTACCCTAAAATTCCTCACTGTACACTGGCTGTGAACTGTAAAAGTACCGCTGGTTCGGTACCAAAGCTGGACATAATGAAGGCTAGAAAAAGGAAGAAAGCCTCTGCTAAGGAAAGTGGTGGTATATATGTAAGTGACCAAATGTCGCTTGCACTGAAACAAGCACATTAAAATGGTACATTTCAGTGAAAGTATGCTTGACTGCATGGAATATCAGGAAGAAAATGGATAATTGAATAGAAACATAGATTTTGAAAGCAGATGAGAACTGTAGACCCAACAAGTCTGCTTATAATTAGTTTTTAGGGAAGACCAGCTTATCACAAACCTTCTTAAATCACCCACAAGTTAAACTAAACTTCATGTCGAGATTGTAATACAACCGGGGGTTCTAAAAAACATAATTTATGCTTACCTGATAAATTTATTTATTTCCTGATATGGTCCATGGAATCATGAATTACTAGTGGGAATATCACTCCTGACCAGCAGGAGGGGGCAAAGAACACTACAGCAAAGCTGCTTTATATGTCACTTCCCTTACCCATAACCTCCAGTCATTCGGCCGAAGGAAAAATGGAAAAAGAAGATAACACAAAAGTGTAGAGGTGCCTGAGGTTTTAGAAAAAAACAGAATTTATGCTTACCTGATAAATTACTTTCTCCAACGGTGTGTCCGGTCCACGGCGTCATCCTTACTTGTGGGATATTCTCTTCCCCAACAGGAAATGGCAAAGAGCCCAGCAAAGCTGGTCACATGATCCCTCCTAGGCTCCGCCTTCCCCAGTCATTCGACCAACGTAAAGGAGGAATATGCATAGGAGAAATCATATGATACCGTGGTGACTGTAGTTAGAGAAAATAATTCATCAGACCCGATTAAAAAACCAGGGCGGGCCGTGGACCGGACACACCGTTGGAGAAAGTAATTTATCAGGTAAGCATAAATTCTGTTTTCTCCAACATAGGTGTTTCCGGTCCACGGCGTCATCCTTACTTGTGGGAACCAATACCAAAGCTTTAGGACACGGATGATGGGAGGGAGCAAATCAGGTCACCTAGATGGAAGGCACCACGGCTTGCAAAACCTTTCTCCCAAAAATAGCCTCAGAAGAAGCAAAAGTATCAAATTTGTAAAATTTGGTAAAAGTGTGCAGTGAAGACCAAGTCGCTGCCTTACATATCTGATCAACAGAAGCCTCGTTCTTGAAGGCCCATGTGGAAGCCACAGCCCTAGTGGAGTGAGCTGTGATTCTTTCAGGAGGCTGCCGTCCGGCAGTCTCATAAGCCAATCGGATAATGCTTTTAAGCCAAAAGGAAAGAGAGGTAGAAGTCGCTTTTTGACCTCTCCTTTTACCAGAATAAACAACAAACAAGGAAGATGTTTGTCTGAAATCCTTTGTAGCCTCTAAATGGAATTTTAGAGCACGAACTACATCCAAATTGTGCAACAAACGTTCCTTCTTTTAAACTGGATTCGGACACAAAGAAGGCACAACTATCTCCTGGTTAATATTTTTGTTAGAAACAACTTTCGGAAGAAAACCAGGTTTAGTACGCAAAACCACCTTATCTGCATGGAACACCAGATAAGGAGGAGAACACTGCAGAGCAGATAACTCTGAAACTCTTCTAGCAGAAGAAATTGCAACCAAAAACAAAACTTTCCAAGATAATAACTTAATATCTACGGAATGTAAGGGTTCAAATGGAACCCCTTGAAGAACTGAAAGAACTAAATTGAGACTCCAAGGAGGAGTCAAAGGTTTGTAAACAGGCTTGATTCTAACCAGAGCCTGAACAAAAGCTTGAACATCTGGCACAGCCGCCAGCTTTTTGTGAAGTAAAACAGATAAAGCAGAAATCTGTCCCTTCAAAGAACTTGCAGATAATCCTTTCTCCAAACCCTCTTGTAGAAAGGATAGAATCTTAGGAATTTTTATCTTGTTCCATGGGAATCCTTTAGATTCGCACCAACAGATATATTTTTTCCATATTTTATGGTAAATTTTTCTAGTTACAGGCTTTCTAGCCTGAATAAGAGTATCAATGACAGAATCTGAGAACCCACACTTTGATAAAATCAAGCGTTCAATCTCCAAGCAGTCAGTTGGAGTGAGGCCAGATTCGGATGTTCGAACGGACCTTGAACAAGAAGGTCCTGTCTTAAAGGTAGCTTCCATGGTGGAGCCGATGACATATTCACCAGGTCTGCATACCAAGTTCTGCGTGGCCACGCAGGAGCTATCAAGATCACCGAAGCCCTCTCCTGATTGATCCTGGCTACCAGCCTGGGAATGAGAGGAAACGGTGGGAATACATAAGCTAGGTTGAAGGTCCAGGGCGCTACTAGTGCATCTACTAGAGTCGCCTTGGGATCCCTGGATCTGGACCCGTAGCAAGGAACCTTGAAGTTCTGACGAGACGCCATCAGATCCATGTCTGGAATGCCCCATAATTGAGTTATTTGGGCAAAGATTTCCGGATGGAGTTCCCACTCCCCCGGATGAAATGTCTGACGACTCAGAAAATCCGCTTCCCAATTTTCCACTCCTGGGATGTGGATTGCAGACAAGTGGCAGGAGTGATTCTCCGCCCATTGAATTATTTTGGTCACTTCTTCCATCGCCAGGGAACTCCTTGTTCCCCCCTGATGGTTGATATATGCAACAGTCGTCATGTTGTCTGATTGAAACCTTATGAATTTGGCCTTTGCTAGTTGAGGCCAAGCCTTGAGAGCATTGAATATCGCTCTCAGTTCCAGAATGTTTATCGGGAGAAGAGATTCTTCCCGAGACCATAGACCCTGAGCTTTCAGGGGTTCCCAGACCGCGCCCCAGCCCACCAGACTGGCGTCGGTGGTGACAATGACCCACTCTGGTCTGCGGAAGCTCATCCCTTGTGACAGGTTGTCCAGGGTCAGCCACCAACGGAGTGAATCTCTGGTCCTCTGATCTACTTGGATCATCGGAGACAAGTCTGTATAATCCCCATTCCACTGTCTGAGCATGCACAGTTGTAATGGTCTTAGATGAATTCGCGCAAAAGGAACTATGTCCATTGCCGCAACCATCAAACCTATTACTTCCATGCACTGCGCTATGGAAGGAAGAAGAACAGAATGAAGTACTTGACAAGAGCTTAGAAGTTTTGATTTTCTGGCCTCTGTCAGAAAAATCTTCATTTCTAAGGAGTCTATTATTGTTTCCAAGAAGGGAACTCTTGTTGACGGGAATAGAGAACTTTTTTCTACGTTCACTTTCCACCCGTGAGATCTGAGAAAGGCTAGGACAATGTCCGTATGAGCCTTTGCTTGTGGCAGAGACGACGCTTGAATCAGTATGTCGTCCAAGTAAGGTACTACTGCAATGCCCCTTGGCCTTAGCACCGCTAGAAGGGACCCTAGTACCTTTGTGAAAATTCTTGGAGCAGTGGCTAATCCGAATGGAAGTGCCACAAACTGGTAATGCTTGTCCAGAAAGGCGAACCTTAGGAACCGATGATGTTCCTTGTGGATAGGAATATGTAGATACGCATCCTTTAAATCCACCGTGGTCATGAATTGACCTTCCTGGATGGTAGGAAGAATTGTCCGAATGGTTTCCATTTTGAACGATGGAACCCTGAGAAATTTGTTTAGGATCTTGAGATCCAAAATTGGTCTGAATGTTCCCTCTTTTTTGGGAACTATGAACAGATTGGAGTAAAACCCCATCCCTTGTTCTCCTAATGGAACAGGATGAATCACTCCCATTTTTAACAGGTCTTCTACACAATGTAAGAATGCCTGTCTTTTTATTTGGTCTGAAGACAATTGAGACCTGTGGAACCTTCCCCTTGGGGGCAGTTCCTTGAATTCCAGGAGATAACCTTGAGAAACTATTTCTAGCGCCCAAGGATCCTGAACATCTCTTGCCCAAGCCTGAGCGAAGAGAGAGAGTCTGCCCCCCACCAGATCCGGTCCCGGATCGGGGGCCAACATCTCATGCTGTCTTAGTAGCGGTAGCAGGCTTCTTGGCCTGCTTACCTTTGTTCCAGCCTTGCATCGGTCTCCAGGCTGGCTTGGTTTGAGAAGTATTACCCTCTTGCTTAGAGGACGTCGAATTTGAGGCTGGTCCGTTTCTGCGAAAGGGACGAAAATTTGGTTTATTTTTAGCCTTAAAAGACCTATCCTGAGGAAGGGCGTGGCCCTTTCCCCCAGTGATGTCTGAAATAATCTCTTTCAAGTCAGGGCCAAACAGCGTTTTCCCCTTGAAAGGGATGTTAAGCAATTTGTTCTTGGAGGACACATCAAAAAACTCTAAGCCATCTCCGTGGAGATGTTGCCTGTGCAACGGCAAAGAGAATGACTGGGGAAGGCGGAGCCTAGGAGGGACCATGTGACCAGCTTTGCTGGGCTCTTTGCCATTTCCTGTTGGGGAAGAGAATATCCCACAAGTAAGGATGACGCCGTGGACCGGACACACCTATGTTGGAGAAATAACTGTCTTAAATAAAGGGTGGGCCGTGGACTCATCATATCCAGAAATAAATAAATTTATCAGGTCAGCATAAATTATGTTTTCTTTCCTAAGATATGGTGAGTCCACGGAATTATCAATTACTAGGGAGAATCAATACCGAAGCTAGAGGACACAGATGATAAGTGAGGGACAAGATGGGTAGACCTAAACAGAAGGCACCACCACTTGAAGAAACCTTCTCCCATAAGAAGCCTTAGCTGAGGCAAAAGTATCAAATTTATAAAACTTTAAAAAAGTATGCAAAGAGGACAAAGTTGCAGCCTTGCAAATCTGTTCCACAGAAGCTTAATTTTTAAATGCCCAGGAAAAAGAAAAAGCACTTGTGGAATGAGCAGTGATTCTCTCAGGAGGTTGCTGTCCAGCAGTCTCATAGGCCAAAACAAATAATACTCCTAAGCCAAAGAAAAAGAATAGTAGCTGTAGCTTTCTGACCCTTGCACTTCCCAGAAAAACAAACAAAGCAGAAGACTGACGAAAGAACTTAGTCGTCTGAAGATGGAACTTAAATGCACGCACAACATCTAGGTTGTGCAACAAACGCTCCTTAGGAGAAGGATTAGGACACAAAGAATGAACTACAATCTCCTGATAAATATTCTTGTTTGAAACAACCTTAGGTAGGAAACCTAATTTAGTACATAAAACCACCTTATCATAATGAAAAATAAGATAAGGTGAATCCACCTCAGAGCTGAGAGTTCCGAAACTCTGAGCAGAAGAAATAGCAACAAGAAACAAAACCTTACAATATAATATCTTGATATCTAAGGAATGCATAGGTTCAAACGGAGCCCGCTGTAAAACTCTAAAAACAAGGTTAAGACTCCAGGAGTAGTAACAGGCTTAAACACAGGCCTGATCCTAACCAAGTCCTGACAAAAAAATTGCACGTCTGGCGCATCCGCCAAACACTTATGCATCAAAATAGATAGGGCAGAAATCTGACCTTCCAGAGTACTAGCTGACAAACCCCTATCCAGATCCTCCTGGAGAAAAGACAAAATCCTAGGAGAATCCTGACTCTACTGCTCTGGATTCACACCAATACAGATATTTACGCCATATCTTAAAGTAAACATTTTTTGTCACAGGCTTACGAGCCTGAATCAAGGTCTCAATGACCGACTCTGAAAACCCATGCTTAGATAAAATCAAGCGTTCAATCTTTAAGCAATCAGCTTCAGAGAAACAAAATTTGGATGAAGAAAAGGACCCTGAAGTAGAAGGTCCTTCCTCAGAGGGAGTCTCCATGGAGGAAGAGACAACATTTTCACTAGATCTGCATACCAGATCCTGCAAAGCCACGCCGGCACTATGAGAGTCACCAACGCCCCCTCTCCTGCTTGATCCGAGCAATAACTGTAGGCAGGAGAGTGAACGGAGGAAATATGTATGCTAGACTGAAATTCCAAGGGACCGCCAGAACATCTATCAAGAAAGCCTGTGGATCCCTTGACTTCGAGCCATACCTCCGAAGCTTGGCATTCTGCTGAGAAGCCATGCAATCCAGTTCTGGCTGCCCCCAATTGAGGACTAAACTTGGATGGAGTTCCCACTCCCCCGGATGAAAGGACTGTCGGCTCAGAAAATCCGACTCCCAATTGTCCACTCCTGGGATGTGGATCACAGAAAGACAACAGTTGTGAGACTCCGCCCACTGGATTATCCGGGACACCTCTGTCATGGCCAAGGAACTCCAAGTTCCCCCTAGAGGTTAATGTACGCCACCGTTGTTAAGTTGTCCGACCGGAACCTGATAGACCGGGTTAAGGCTGAGGCCAGGCCAGTAGAGCATTGAAGATTGCTCTCAGCTCTAGGATGTTTATGGGGAGAACCAACTCCTCCTGAGTCTATAGACCCTGAGTCTTCAATGAACCCCAGCCCAGTAGGCTAGCATCCGTGGTCACAATCACCCAGGTAGGTCTGCAGAAGCAGGTTCCTGAGACAACCACCACAGAAGAGAGTCCATTGACGCCTGATACAGAACTATTTGCGGAGACAGATCCACATAATCCCTGTTCCATTGCCTTAACATGCATAACTGCAGAGGTCTGAGATGGAACCGAGCAAACAGAATGATGTCCATGGAAGCTATTATCATACCAATTACCTCCATACAAAGAGCCAATGATGGCCGAGGAGAGGACTGAAGGACAAGACAAGAGTCGAAGATCTTTATTTTTATGACCTCTGTCAGAAATATCTTCATTAGTAGGGGTCCCTAAAAACACTACTCTTGTGGCTGGAATCAGAGAACTCTTTCCCAGATTTACCTTCCAACCGTGGGACAGAAGAAAAGACAACAAGATCTCCGTTAGAGTTTGCTTGTTGAAAAGACGGCGCCTGAACCAGAATGTTGTCCAGATAAGGTGCAACTGAAATGCCCGAGACCGGATCACTACCAAAAGAGCCCCAAGGACCTTTGAGAAAATTCTGGGAGCTGTGGCAAGCTAAAGGGAAGAGCCACAAACTGGAAATTATTGTCTAAGAAAGCAAACCTTAGAAACTTGTGTTGATCCTGTTAAATGGGAACATGAAGGTACACATCCTTTAAGTATATGGTTGTCATAAACTGACCCTCTTGAACCAAAGGAAGATTGGAACGTATAGTCTCCATCTTGACGGATGATACTCTGAGGAACTTGTTTAAACACTTTAGGTCTAAAATAGGTCTGAAAGTCCCTCTTTCTTGGGAACCACAAACAGATTTGAATAAAATCCCAGACCTTGTTCCTGCGGAGTAACTGGAACTATAATTCCCAGGACAAAAAGATCCTTGATACAATTTAAGAATGCCTCTCTCTTTATCTAGTCTACAGATAATTTTGAGAGAAGAAACCTGCCTCTGGGAGGAAAAGTTTTGAATTCTATCTTGTATCCCTGAGATACAATTTCCATGGCCCACAGGTCTGAGACATCTCGTATACAAGCCTGAGCAAATTGAGAAAGTCTGCCCCCTACTAGATCCATTCCTGGATCGGGGGCAAACCCTTCATGCTGACTTGGAGTCAGCTGCAGGCTTCTTAGACTGTTTCCCCTTGTTCCAAGTCTGACCAGACTTCCAGGAAGACTTGGATAGTTCCTGCTTAGAAGTGGAAGGTTTACCTCTAAAGTTACAAAAGGAACAAAAATTACTCTGACATCCTTTCTGCTTATTCTTTCTATCTTGAGGAAGAAAATATCCCTTTCCACCTGTGACATCTGAAATAATTTCAGCCAAACCAGGCCCAAACAAGGTCTTACCCTTGTAGGGAATTAGCTAATAAATTAGACTTATAAGAAACATATGCAGACCAGGATTTTAACCAAAGGGCTCTGCGAGCTAGAACCGCAAAACCAGATATTTTTGCTCCCAGTTTAATGACCTGTAAGGAAGCATCCGTAATAAAAGAATTGGCTAATTTAAGAGCTTTAATCCTGTCTTGGATTTCCTCAAGATGAGTATCTGTCTGAATAGAATCAGACAAGGCATCAAACCAATAAGCTGCAGCACTGGTAACAGTAGCAGTACACACCGCAGGCTGTCATTGAAGACCTTGGTGAACATATATTTTCTTTAATGCCTCCAATTTCTTAACCATTGGATCCTTAAAAACAACTATCCTCTATGGGAATAGTAGTCCTCTTAGCCAAAATGGAAATAGCTCCTTCCACCTTAGGAACTGTTTGCCCCGATTCCTTAATAGTCAGCCATAAGAAAAAATGTTCTTAAAAATTGGAGATGGAGAAAAAGGAATACCAGGTCTCTCCCATTCTCGTGCAATAATCTCAGAAGCATGATCTGGAAAAGGAAATACCTCCACCTCAGAGGGAACATTAAAATATTTTTTCAGCTTACTAGACATCTTAGGGTTAGCAACTATAGTAGTATCGGAGTCATCTAAGGTAACCAAAACCTCCTTAAGTAACAAGCGGAGGTGTTCCAGCTTAAATCTGAAGAATACAACTTCAGCATCAGCAGAAAGAATAATACTGCCTGAGTCCGAAATTTCCCCCTCAGATGCACCCGAGGAATCTTCATTCTCAGACTTCTGAGAGGAAAAACTTTCATTAGCCACCTTAGGATCAGAAACCTTACTAAAAGCAGACCGCCTCAGATACCACAGAAGATACGTGGGCAGCAATATCTTGCAAAGTAACTTCAGACGGAGCATGAGAGGAAATTTCAGGGCACTGCATGCGAGATGAATAAGCTTGGGACACTTGAGGAGAAAGCTGCGAAAAGGCACAAAAAAAAAAAAGGCACAAAAAACCCCCCAAAAAAACACATTGACCATGAAAGCAGTGGTAATTTGTTACCTGATACAAAGTTTAAAGGCAATCGCCTTGGCAATACTGCTCTCGGATGTCTTTTACTAACTTCTTGGTAGATTTGAAGTCTTTCTTCAATATTACCTAACACCCCCTAACTTAAACAGGAGGCTCCTGAACAGCATCCGCCTTAGCTAATGATGGCTCAGGGTCTATTTATATAAGCTAAAGTTCTTTCAATACATGAAAAACAAAAAGGTACTGGGGGTTCCACCTGGGCATCAAAACATAAGCTACAGGCAACATCCTGCACAGCCTCCTGATTCATAATACAAAAAAAAACAAATAAAAAAAAAATTTTACTTTTTTTTTTTATCTTTTAACAAAGGATATAATACAGAACCAAAAAAGTTCTTAAATAAATGTTCAAGAAAACATACTCCAGGCAACACTCTACACCTCAGCAGAATTACTGAAGTGCCCTACCTGTCCTGCAACCCGCAGCAAACTGAAGAAAAAACAATCCTGTTTACAATCCGGATTTCCAGAGAAGTAAAAACAAGAAGCCTTCTAAACAGCAGATCCATCTGAAAAGTAAATTTATGCTTACCTGATAAATTAATTTCTTCTATGATATGACGAGTCCATGGATTTCATCCTTACTTGTGGGATTTATCCTCCTGCTAACAGGAAGTGGCAAAAAGCAGCACAGCAGAGCCGTATATATGTATATAGCTCCTCCCTTCCCTCCACCTCCAGTCATTCGACAGAAGTTAGGAAGAGAAAGGAAAAGCCAAAGGTGCAGAGGTGACTGAAGTTTATAAAAAATAAAATTTAAATCTGTCTTAAAAATGACAGGGTGGGCCGTGGACTCGTCATATTGTAGAATAAATTAATTTATCAGGTAAGCATAAATTTACTTTTCTTCTACAAGATATGATGAGTCCACGGATTTCATCCTTACTTGTGGGAAACAATACCAAAGCTACAGGACACGGATGAAAGGGAGGGACAAGACAGGAACCTAAACAGAAGGCACCACTGCTTGAAGAACTTTTCTCCCAAAACCAGCCTCAGAAGAAGCAAAAGTATAAAATTTGGAAAATTTGGAAAAAGTGTGAAGAGACGACCAAGTCGCAGCCTTGCAAATCTGTTCCACAGAAGCATCGTTTTTAAATGCCCATGAGGAAGCCACAGCCCTAGTAGAATGAGCCGTAATTATTTCAGGAGGCTGCTGTCCAGCAGTCTCATATGCCTGACGAATGATACTCTTCAGCCAAAAAGAAAGGGAAGTAGCCGTAGCTTTCTGACCCCTACGCTTTCCAGAAAAAACAATGAATATTGAAGATGATTGCCGGAAATCCTTAGTAGCCTGCAAGTGAAACTTCAGGGCATGGACCACGTCCAGGTTATGCAACATACGCTCCTTCTTAAAAGAAGGGTTAGGACATAATGAAGGAACAACGATTTCCTGATTAATATTCTTATTAGAAACAACCTTAGGAAGGAAACCAGGTTTGGTACATAAAACCACCTTATCAGAATGGAAGATAAGATAAGGCGAATCACATTGTAATGCTGAATGCTCAAACTCTACAAGCAGAAGAAATAGCAACCAAAAACAAAACTTTCCAAGATAACAACTTACTATCTATGGAATGCATGCATGGGTTCAAATGGAACCCCTTGAAGAACATTAAGAACTAAATTCAAACTCCAGGGTGAAGCAACTGGTCTAAACACAGGCTTAATTCTGGTTAAAGCCTGACAAAAAGACTGAACGTCTGGAACATCTGCCAAACGTTTGTGTAGCAAAATTGACAAAGCAGAAATTTGTCCCTTTAAGGAACTCGCTGATAACCCTTTCTCCAATCCTTCTTGGAGAAAAGACAGAATCCTAACTTTACTCAATGAGTAGCCCTTGGATTCACACCAAAAAATATATTTACGCCATATCTTATGATAGATCTTTCTAGTGACAGGCTTACGTGCCTGAATCAAAGTATCGATGACCGAATCAGAGAATCCCTGCTTAGATAAAATCAAGTGTTCAATCTCCAAGCAGTCAGCTGCAGAGAAATTAGATTTGGATGTTGGAAAGGACTTTGAATGAGAAGGTCCTGTGTCACTGGAAGTTTCCACGGAGGCAGATAGGACATGTCCACTAGATCTGCATACCAAGTCCTGCGTGGCCACTCAGGCGCGATTAGAATTACTGAAGCTCTCTCCTGTTTGATCCGAGCAAACACCCAGGGAAGGAGAGGAAACGGTGGAAACACATAAGCTAGGTTGAACGACCAAGGCACTGTCAAGGCATCTATCAGTTCGGCCTGAGGATCCCTCGACCTGGATCCGTATCTTGGGAGCTTGGCATTCTGTCGAGACGCCATCAGATCCAATTCCGGTCTGCCCCATCGGAGAATCAGTGAGGCAAATACCTCCGGATGGAGTTCCCACTCCCCCAGGATGAAAAAGCCTGTCGGCTTAAAAAGTCCACTTCCCAGTTGTCCACTCCTGGGATGTAGACTGCTGACAGATAACAAGAGTAGGCCTCCACCCATCGAATTATCTTGGATACTTCTGTCATTGCTAAGGAACTCCTCGTTCCTCCCTGATGATTGATGTAAGCCACAGTCGTGATGTTGTCCAAAAGGAATCTGATGAATTTGGCCGAAGCTAATTGAAGCCACGCCTGAAACGCATTGAATATTGCTCTTAATTCCAGAATATTGATTGGAAGTAGAGACTCCACCTGAGTCCATACACCCTGAGCCTTGAGCAAATTCCAGACTGCACCCCAGCCTAGTAGACTGGCGACTGTTGTCACTATCACCCACGAGGGTCTGCGGAAACACGTCCCTTGGGACAGATGATTGGTGACAACCACCAAAGAAGAGAGTCTCTGGTCTCCTGGTCCAGATTTATCTGAGGAGATAAATTTGCATAATCCCCATTCCACTGTCCGAGCATGCACAGTTGCACTTGTCTGAGATGAAATCGAGCAAACGGAATGATGTCCATTGCAACCACCATCAATCCAATTACCTCCATGCACTGAGCCACTGATGGCCGAGGATTGGACTGAAAGGCTCGGCATGTATTTAGAATCTTTGACTTTCTGACCTCCGTCAGAAAAATCTTCATGGCTATAGAATCGATCAGAGTTCCCAAGAAGGGAACATTTGTCTGTGGAATTAGTGAACTTTTTTCTAGATTCACCTTCCATCCGTGAGTTCTCAGAAAGGAAAACACTGTGTCTGTATGAGATTTTGTTAGATAAGTCAATGCCTAAATCAGAATATCGTCCAGATAAGGCGCCACTGCTATGCCCCGCAGCCTGAGAACCGCCAGAAGGGACCCTAGAACCTTTGTGAAGATTCTGGGTGCTGTGGCCAACCCGAAGGGAAGAGCCACAAACTGAAAATGTTTGTCCAGGAAGGCAAACCTTAGGTACTGATGATGATCCTTGTGGATAGGAATATGAAGATATGCATCCTTCAAGTCCACGGTAGTCATATATTGACCCTCCTGGATCATTGGTAAAATTGTTCGAATGGTCTCCATCTTGAAAGATGGGACTCTGAGAAACTTGTTTAGACTCTTGAGATCTAAAATGGGTCTGAACGTTCCCTCTTTTTTGGGAACCACGAAAAGATTGGAGTAAAACCCCCGCCCCTGTTCTAGTCTTGGAACGGGACAAATTACTCCCATAGTAGAGAGGTCTTTTACACAACGTAAGAACGCCTCTCTTTTTATCTGGTCTACAGACAAATCGTGAAAGAAGAAATCTCCCTCTTGGGAGAAAACTTTTGAATTCCAGTTTATACCCATGGGTCACAATTTCCAGTGCCCAGGGGTGCTGAACATCTCTTGCCCAAGCCTGGGCAAAGAGAGAAAGTCTGCCCCCTACTAGATCCGGTCCCGTATCGGGAGCCGCCCCTTCATGCTGTTCTTGATAGCAGCAGTGGGCTTCTTGTGTTGTTTACCCTTGTTCCAAGCTTGGTTGGGTCTCCAGACGGACTTGGTCTGAGCAAATTCCCTTCCTGCTTTGTGGAGGAAGAAGAAGAAGAGGGTATTCCTTTAAAGTTCCGAAAGGAAAGAAAATTATTCTGTTTGCCCATCGGTTTAACAGTCTTATTCTGAGGTAGGAGATGACCCTTACCTCCAGTGATGTCAGAAATGATTTCCTTCAAGTCAGGCCCGAATAGGGTCTTACCCTTGAAAGGAATAGCCAAAAGCTTTGACTTAGATGACACATCAGCAGACCAAGATTTTAACCATAATGCTCTACGCGCTAAAATGGCAAAACCAGCATTCTTAGCCGCCAAATTAGCAATTTGAAAGGCGGAATCTGTGATAAAAGAATTAGCCAGCTTGAGGGCCTTAATTCTATCTAAGATATCCTCTAAAGGAGTCTCAGTCTTAAGAGACTCTTCTAAGGCCTCAAACCAAAAAGCCGCCGCAGTTGTAACTGGTACAATGCATGCCGTAGGTTGCAAGAGGAAACCCTGATGAATAAACATTTTCTTTAGAAGACCCTCCAATTTCTTATCCATAGGGTCTTTGAAAGCCAGCTATCCTCAATAGGAATAGTTGTACGCTTAGCCAGGGTAGATATAGCTCCTTCCACCTTAGGGACTGTTTGCCAGGAGTCCCGAACAGTGTCAGATATAGGATACATTTTCTTGAAATTAGGAGAGGGTGCGAATGGGATACCCGGTCTGTCCCATTCCATCTTAATAATTTCCGCAATTCTCTTAGGAACCGGAAAAACGTCAGTGTAAGCAGGCACCTCTAAGTATTTGTCCATCTTACACAACTTCTCTGGTGGTACAACAATAGGGTCACAGTCATCCAGAGTCGCTTAAACCTCCCTAAGTAAAAGACGGAGGTGTTCAAGCTTAAATTTAAAGGACATGACGTTCGAGTCTGTCTGAGGTAATGCACTTCCCGATTCAGAAAGTTCCCCCTCAGATAGAAGATCCCTAACTCCCAATTCAGATCCCTGAGAGGGTACATCGGAAATAGCCAACAATGCATCAGAGTGATCCGCATTCACATTGTCCTCAGTCCCACTGCGTTTACCCTGTAACACTGTCAACTTAGATAACACCTCTGTAAGGGTAGTTGACATAACTGCAGCCATATCCTGCAGAGTAAATGAATTAGACGCGGTTGAAGAACCAGGCGTCGCTTGGGTGGGTGTTAAAGGTTGAAACGCTTGGGGAGAAGCTGGTGGTACACCCTGATTCCCTTCAACCTGAGAATCATCTTTACACATATTTTCTATACATAAAATTTGTGCTTTGCATTGTAAGGCCCTCTCAGTACACGAGGGACAAAAAGTCAAAGGGGGTTCTACAGTGGCATCAAAACACATAGAACAAGGAGTTTCCTCCTCACTGTCCGACATGTTAAACAGACTAGCAGTACTGATAATAGTCGTACCTTGCTAAATATTGAGTTTTGAAATGAAAAAAATTAATACCAAAAAAACTGTACTGCGCCTTTAAATTTTAAAAGCACAACTATTTTACTGAAAACTGCAAAAAACGCTTTTTGGCCAGAAAAAAACTAATTTAATGTGCCTAAAACGCTCCTTAATATTGCATCCACTTGCAAGATATCCAAAATACAATAATTATCACTCAGAACATAAATTTTATTAACTATTCAATTATTGGCCCCTGCACCACGCCACAGCTCTACTGTGGCGCCTACCTGCCCCTGGAATGAACTTGTTGCAGCGGATATATCGTGAAAGGACTTATCGAGTGCATACAACTTAGGCTTCCAGCCTCTGCCAGCTATGCGATGTCAATGAAGACTGTGCAACGGAGCGTGCGAAAATAGGCCACACCCACCGTGTGCGTACTGTATCATGACTAAGACCCGCATGGGTCACAGTGCAAACAAACATGCCTGACAAAATAAAAACATGTGCCAAGTGTCCTAATGCAGACCAAACCGTAACACTGAGTCCTGCATCTAGCAACAAAATTAAGTCTCCCAGCATTCAGCCCAATATAAGCCACCAAGGTCTTTATTACTTCTCGCCATAAAATGAGTAAATAAGTCAATAAAGGGATTTCAGGTACACCATATCCATTTTTCCTTAGTGCATACTGTTTACCCTTCCTCATATATGGGACAATGTCAGCCTGTTCTGATATATCAAGCCTCCCCAGAAAACAAAAGACTGAACATACCTCAATGCTGCTTGTAGCAAGACACCGTTCTCCACACTGAAGATTTTCTTACACTACCTTCAGCTGCGCTGTGGGAACCATCATGGATCTTAGATAATGTTTGCTAAGATCATCAACATCAGGGCAGAAAATAATATGTCTCCACTCCTCTTTTGGAAGCAAGAGACTGACGATTTCCCCCTGAGAAAAATAGCACTCTCCTGCACTATTTTAAAATAAAAAACTTCTTGATTGAAGAATCTAAACTAACATCTCACTTTACCTCTTCCTATCACTAACACAAGCAAAGAGAATGACTGGAGGTGGAGGGAAGGGAGGAGCTATATATATGGCTCTGCTGTGGTGCTCTTTGCCACTTCCTGTTAGCAGGAGGATAAATCCCACAAGTAAGGATGAAATCCGTGGACTCGTCATATCTTGTAGAAGAAATATGCGCACCTCACTCTTACAGGAAGTGAAGAAAAGCGCCAAAAAAACTCTGACATCACAGAATCAGAACCTCCCTAAAAGGAGCAGTCCTATAGCTGACAAAAAATCTATTTTTTATTTTTTAATTTTCTTGAAGAAAAAATAAAAAGGCTAAAAACAAACAATAAAACCCTAAAAAAAAGTACATAATCCGTTACTAAAAATGGATCTTTACTGAGCCATCAATAAAGTAAAATAACTCCTCTAACAGTGCCTACAAAAACTGCCATAAAAACCTGCACCCTGACAGGAATAAATAAAAAATGTCCCTTAATATTTATCTGTCCGGCAGCAGAACAGCTCACCTGGTTTTAAAGGATGCCATCCCTCACATGGACCTGTGGACATACAGAAAGACTGAGTAAGCCTACTCATTCTATCTAAATAGGGTAGCAAAATGTTTTGCGAAAACGCATTGATGATTATACCTCACAAGTTCCCAATTGCTTAAAAGCCCCCACTGCCCTACTGAAGAGACTGACATGGGCTAAGGCTAGACCCTTTAGAAAGATCAAAGCAAACCTACTCTGCTTTAAAAAAAAAAAAAAAAATCTTGATTGTAGAACAGACACCAAACTTCACCTCCTCCTTGCACCACAGGCAAAGAGAATGACTGGTTATGGGTAAGAGAAGTGACATATATAGCAGCTTTGCTGCAGTTCTCTTTGCCTCTGCTGGCCAGGAGTGATATTCCCACTAGTAATTGATGATTCCGTGGACTCACCATATATTAGGAAAGAAAAAAAGCTATAATATCTAAACCTGTAGTCTTAAAGTGATATCTAATGTGTTTAGTTCTCTTGGTTTCCTTTTTAGAAAATGATACCTAGGTAGGATCAGGAGCTGCTAATTAGTGACTGCAACTATATGCCTCATATTATTGGCTCACCCGATGTGTTCAGCTAACTCCCAGTAGTGCATTGCTGCTTCTTCAACTAAGGATATCAAGACAATAAAGCAAATTGGAGAGTTGTTTAAAATAGTATGTTCTATCTGAAGCATGAAATAAATAAATGTGTGTTTCATGCCCAATTTTCAAGACCTGATATCTTTAGAAATGGATGAGGAGTATTCTGATACGGAACATAACTTATCGTTCCCAGTTAAATTAATTTCTTTCATAGTAGTGAGAGTCCACAATCAATTAATCCTGGGAATTACTCTTCCCTGCCACTAGGAGGAGGCAAAGATTCCAAAACCCCAAGAGCGCTATAAAACCTCTCCAACTTCACTGGTAAATAACCCTGACGTATAACCAAGGAACAAGTTATAAGCTCAAAATAATAGGAGCAGGGGGAAAAGGTGTGCACAAAAATAAACCAGAACCAAAAAAGTGTGGGGTCTTGTGGACTCTCACCACCATGAAAGAAATTAATTTAGTTACGGCCAATTAATCCTGGGAACAAGTACCCAAGCTGTGGAGTCCACGAGTAATAACAAATAAGGGCAGGAAAAAACGAAGATATAAAGTGAAACAAAATCCACAACCCAAATAGAACCCATAAACAAGGTAGTAAGCAATTAAAATGACCAACAGGTAAAATAAAAATTATCCAGAGAAAGCTGCCTGAAGGACTTCCTATTAAAGGCTGCCTTAGAAGAAGTAAAAAAAAACATTAAGCATTTAGAAAAAGTATACAAAAAAGAATAAGACGCTACCTTGCCAAATTGGTAAACACAAGACTCATTCTAAAAAGCCCAAGAAGTGGAAACTGATCTAGAAAACAAGAGCAGTAAACCATCTACATGGAGGCTGTCCCGTCTCTAAGTAAGCCTTAATGAACAAAAGTATCAACCAAGAAGCCAAAGAAACAACAGAAGCTTGCTGCTCTTTCCTGGAATTAGAAAAAGGAAAACAGGCAAACTAGAGTTTTGACTGTAATCCTTATAATGCTTCAAGGCCCTTGCAACATTCAAGCTATGAAGAAGCCTCTCTGAAGAATTCAAGGATTAAGAAATAAAGAATGGACAACAATTTACAGATGTATATCCGAAGACACAACCTTAGGTAAAAATATATTCCTCACCTACCAAAGACAAGACTAGTTTACCAGTGAGGTGGGAGGGGTTTAATAAAGCTCTTGGGGTTTGGGAATCTTTGCCTCCTCATAGTGGCAGTAATGGATTGTGGACACTTACCACCTGTATGAAAGAAATTAAGATTTATGAGCAAACTTTCAGTGAGTCATAGCATAACAAGGAAAAAGCAGAGAGTTTAGCCTTTTACCTATTCTTTCCGTGAGGGCTTCTCAAAACATAACTAGGAATCCTATCAGTATTCGGAGTAATAAATTATAAAAGTATAGTTTGTATAGTTCACAACAACAGCAATTCAAATTCATGATGATCCCCAAGACACAAATCTAAAAGGGTATGATCCACCTAAATGAGCTAAAAGGGTATGAGCCACCTAAATGTAGCCACCAATCAGCAAGGGCTACCCAGGGTGCTGAACCAAATATAAGCTTACATTCCTGCTTTTTTCAAATAAAGATACCATAAGAACAAAGAACAAATTATAATAGGAGCAAATTACAAGGTTGTTTAAAATTGCATGCTCTATCTGAATTATGAATGAAAACAATTGGGTTTAATATCCCTTTAAGCTCATTAAGCAAACTTTCATATAAAATGAAACCAACTTATGAATTGCAAAGTTTAATGTGTCTGCCTCACAAACTGAACAATATGCCACACTAATAGAAGATTTCTTGTCTGGAAATGAAAGCAGAGAATGCAAAAAAAAAAAAGAAAAAAGATAGATAAAACTAAATAAATAAAATTAATTATGTCAAACCTCCACCCAACTTACGTTTTGTATTTCCTTTAGAAAAACAATTTCCACAGTTCTCTTTATGGACTGATAAATACTTAAAGGGACATTCCAGTCAACATTTAAAGGCACGTAGATTTATTACATCCTTGAATAGAAACATATTTACAATATACATGTATTGGCAAAAATGCTTCTAGTAAAAGCTATCACTGTTTTAGTGTTAGTATTTTTCTCTGCACAAGCATGTGAAGCATAACTAGATATTGTCACTGTACCCACATTTTGAATACTGCAGCTGCTCAGATAATCAGTGGGGATTTTAGCATGTAAGCAATTAACAAATTGAGTCATTACCAGATGGTACAAGCACTTTAGGCTCTCTGAGCAAGGGTTCTGTTTAAAATGATAGTGCACAGTTCATACTTAAATACACTTTTGAAACAGCTATAGCTTTTATTAGAAGCATTTTTGCTAATGCATGTATATTACAAAATTGTTTCAGTTCAATACCGAAATGCACCCATGTGGTTTCCAATTTTGGCTGGAATATCCCTTTAATTAAAACAAGCACATAAATAAAGTTGTTTAAATAAGCACAGAAACGTGCTATAAAATATATAATCAATCCTTAAAAAATTGCCTCTGCTAACAAGTTCTTTGTAAGGCTGTTAATTAAAATAAATAACATAATTAAAATGTACACCTTGATCTTTGGTCTTTCCTTACCACAGTATTCACATTCCAGTTCTCCGTAAATCTTCCTGATCTTCTGGAATACAGCAGTATTCAGTTGTTTCTTACATAAGCCATTCAAAATCAACATGGTAGCAGTTTCACTTGAGTATGCCGACATATTACTGGAGGACGTACATGGAGTGCCATTTTCTTTATCAGAATTTAAATGTTCTTGGGCATTTTGACTATGGTCAGGAACTTCTTCCATCTCCACTGATTCAGAATGATTTGAGAGTTCATTTGAAAGCGGATTGAGTGGTTGCAACTGATCATCTTTATTCTGTGCATTTTCCAGATTACAATTTGCATTATCATTTTCCTTTTTGTTCGATACCTCTGTTGTCCTTAACACAGGAGATTCTGGTGACTGCGTTATGCTGTGTGCATTAACTTTCTTATTTGCTGAAGTGTCAGTTTGTTCATTATGAGATGCATCTACAACTTCTGTATTGCTTTTCGATTGTGTTAAATCGTTCTCAACTTCAAAACGAACTACTGTAGAAAGTGTATCAGTGTTGTCTTGTATGTTACTTTCAGTAGCCCCATGTAAGTTAACATCTAAGATAACATGCTGAGTTTCAGCTTGTGACTCTACGTCTTCAAGAGCTTCATGCTGTATATCACCCCCAGGCTCTAGTAGACAAAAACTTTGATTGATAGATTCATTAAATACTAAGGCTTCCTCTTTTTCAGAATGGGCAACTTTGATGTGAGTTTTGAGCCTTACAGTACTGACAAATTTCTTAAGGCAAACTGAGCATACATAAACAAATGGATGTTTCTTTATATGCAACTCAAGAGACTGGAGCTTCGTAGCCCCATGACCACATAACTCACAAGCATATGGTCTCTTGTCCCCATGGACCAACATGTGTCGATCTCTTTCTAGCTCATTTTTGAACTTGCGCTCACAGATATGACAATCATACAAAAGCTGCCGCTTTCCTTCTCTTGTTAATAATCGCAGCTCATTAAAAGTCTCCTTAACATTTTTGTCTAGTAGGTCATGAGTTTCTTTGATATGCTTAATGAGATTTTTTATATCCGAATACTTCTTTTTGCAAAACCGACAGTGTTGTTTAATTTTTTTATGAACTCGCTCTACGTGTACCTTGAGATGTCCTTTGCTAAGGCAGCTGAATGTGCAGTAATCACAACTAAATTTCTCTCCTGTATGTTTTCTCATGTGAACACTTAAGTTAGCTTTAATAGCACTTGCATAGTTACAATGAGAACATTTGAATGGTTTTTCCTTTGTATGGATCCTCAGGTGAGCTCGTAGTGAGTGTTTAAACTTAAATACCTTGTTACAGTATTCACAGGTAAATATTTTTAATTGTGTTGCACCTAACCTGAGGGGAAAAAACACACAAAAAGGCAAGTTACATTTTTAAAAAAGTAAAGTAAAAACTGTTTTTATTTATCTCAATATACTGGCTCTTTAAACATCAACCCATTTTGGTTGTCAATGATTTCCAGATCCATAACATTTAAATAAAACCTCTAGCAGCTTTACCTATAATTGCGATAAGCTAAATGAAACATTCAATTATTAGAAATTCCATGATTATAAAATGTTGGACTATGTTGTCAAGATCCTACCAGTAAAACAAAACATTGTTAAATCCCAGTATGGCCTCTTGATGACAACTGTTGTATCCTCATGTTGTCAAAATGATATAATACCCAAATATGTTCGGTATCAATATAATCTTACAGTATAAACTATTCTCACTATCAAAACAAGCATATGTTTTCGAAAAGATATTGACCCATTGGAAGTGAACTATCCAATTGAAAAATACCAAGGAATCTACCTGTTGGTGACAATATACTTAATTCCCAAAAGGTCAAACAAAGAGAAGCCACTATCTTACTGTCAATCAACCTCCTTCCAAGTAATAAAGTTTTAAATGTAAATTAAATGAGAACTAAAGCGTTCGAATACCTAAAAGTATATTAAAGCGTTAATATTTCCCAAACAAGCACCTTCCTGTTACACCATGGTGTGTAGCCTAGCAACTTGGTTTATATAGTGTTTGTTTTTAGTTTTCATTTCTGCAATGTGTTAGTTTTTTTTTGCCAAGTTAGGGATATTTAGAGGGCACTGCAGATGAGCTAAAGATATCTTAGTGTATAAGGGATACTTAAAAATAATAGTTTTGTCTCTATATATGTACAACAGACCTTATATAAGATCAGATTCTCGTAGAAAAACTACACCTTTACCATAAAAATATTTATTCATCAATTATCACATACAAGTAAATTAATAAAAATGAGGGATGTCTCCCAAAATGGTTAAAAATGCTAAAAAAACTAATTGGTGTTTATGAACAATTAATGCTTCCTGTATATTTATAAACAGGCTGGTTATCTGTAACACACAAGTTGTAATCTGGCCCTTAATACATTGTAGGGTCGTATCCTATATAATGGGGAAAACAAAAATCACTGCCAATGGGGTCTATTACAATCCATTAGAAAAGCATTGCAAAAAAAAATTGTGACAATTTCAATCAATTACAAAAGGGTTCTTTTCTAGTCTTCAGGACCCACACCACCAAATATCCATTATTAATGTTGCATGAGAAAAAGTTAGTTACCAACAACTACTAAGCAGGTAATTATATAATTCATACTCTGATTCCAAGTTACAGTCCTGGCCCAAAGTTTTGAGAATTAGAATTACACAAATATAAATGTTCACAATTTGCATTTACTCCAGAATGTTATGAAGAGTGATCAGATCAATTTCAATTAATTGCAAAGTCCCTCTTTGGCATGAAAATGAACTTAATCCCTAAAAAACCCATTTCCACTGCATTTCAACCCTTCCACAATAGGACCAGCTGATAACATGTCAGTGATTCTCTCGTTAACACAGGTGTCAGTGTTGACGAGGACAAGGCTGGAGACCACTCTGTCATGCTGATTGAGTTAGAATTACAGACTGGAAGCTTTAAATGGTTGGTAGTTCTTGAAGAAGGCTTTAGGTCGCCCAAGAAGGTCCTGCAAGCACCAGGACCGTCTACTAAAGTTGATTCAGCTGCGGAATCGGGGCACCACCAGTGCAGAGCTTGCTCAGGCCTGGCAGCAGGCAGGTATGAGTGCATCTGCACACACAATGAGGCGAAGACTTTTGGAGGATGGCCTGGTGTCAAGAAGGGCAGCAAAGAAGCCACTTCTCACCAGGAAAAACATCAGGGACAGACTAATATTCTGCAAAAGGTACAGGGATTGGACTACTGAGGGCTGGGCTAAAGTCATTTTCTCTGATAAATCACCTTTCCGATTGTTTGGGGCATCCAGAAACAACCTTGTCCCGGAGAAGAAAAGGTGAGTGGTACCATCAGACCCGTTTCATGCCAACAGTAAAACATCCTGAGACCATTCATGTATGGGGGTTGCTTCTCAGCCAAGGGAGTGGGCTCACTCACAATTTTGCCTAAGAACACAGTCGTGAATAAAGAATGATACAAAAACATCCTCCAAGAGCAACTTCTCCCAACCATCCAAGAACAGGTTGGTGATGAACAATGCATTTTTCAGCATGATGGAACACCTTGCCATATGGCAAAAGTGATAACTAAGTGGCTTGGGGAACAAAAGAATCAAAATTTTGGGTCCATTGCCAGGAAACTCCCCAGACCTTAATCCCATTGAGAACTTGTGGTCAAATCCTCAAGAGGCAAACAAACCCCCCTCCCTAACAAATTCTGACAAACTCCAAGCATTGATTATGCAAGAATGGGATGCCATCAGTCAGGATGTGGCCCAGAAGTTGACTGGCAGCATGCAGGGCAAAAAAATCTAAAAACACTGAAGCAGCAGACTTAGTTAAAATTAATATTTGTCTCATGCTCAAAACTTTTGGCCAGGACTGTACTTCTATTACCAAATTTGTTTTTTTGAAGATGCAGCAATACACTAGTGGGAGTTAACTGAACACATCAGGTGAACCAATGACAACAGGTACATATGTGCAGCCACCAATCAGCAGCTAGCACCCTGTAGTGCATTGCTGCTCCTGAGCGTACCTAGGTTTGCTTTTCAACAAAGGATATAAATAGAACAAAAGTAAATTAGCTTCTTTTGTTTTACATTAATTCTATCTGAACGAAAAATGTTTAATTTTGACTTTAAGTGCTGGCTTTATGAATAAAAATGCACGCACTCCTCACAATAGTTGTACATGAAACTACAGTTATTACAGTACCTGCTTGATTTATTTGACTGTTCCAAAGGAGTTTGATGGATCGCATATTCCTGATAACCTCGCCTCTGACCTTGCTCTTGATCAGTAACGTGGGGATTTATTTCCGGTTGAACATCAGGAGAAGCAGCTTCAACTGGGACAATTTTTGTTGCTCCTATCAAAATAGTGTAAAATGAATTCTTCTTTTGCACAGATGACTGGCTAGTCAAACACGTGGGACTTTTGAATATTTCTTTAAATTCTATATTCCAGCTGAGAAAACTATTACAACAAACAACTTTTCAATATACATATTATGTCTATTTATATAAATGCATAACAAAACCCTAAAGATGTCAAATATATTAGCTATTATAACCTGTTTGGTAATCTGTATGATTTAGGTTCACAAAACTATTAATTGTTCTGAACAGACTCTTAATAACCCACTACATAGCTGACTAATAAAATACTCAAAAGCACAAAGCTCTTACGGCAGTGTTAGCGGTAGAGAAAAACATTTTTTTATTTATTTATTTGGGGGGGGCATATAAAGGAGCTCTATTTAAACTTGTTAAAATATGTTTGCATGGTATTTCTGTTGACTTGCTATAGAATAATATATCATACAAGCCTAAATGTTTTTTAAACAAACATTTTGCTTGCTGCAATTGTTTGCCAATAGCCAAACTACACCCACAACAAACAACAAAGCTATCCACAATTATAATGCTGGTATAAAATGTTTTGTTTTGCAGTTATCAGTTAAAGCCAAATGAGGAAACATATGTAGCAGGATTAGCCTTGACAAGTTAGCAAGGCACATTTAAAGTTCCAAAAACAAGAAAATCTACCATTTCCAGAGATAAATTACATGAAAAAAGGACAAAATTAAATAATGAAAGTATATTACAAAGTTGTTTCATTATACCCAACTAAACATTTTATATAAACCTACCAAGTTGTTTACTGTCATTTTAAGGGCATTTATTTTAATTTTGAGGGTAACAAGAATGGAAAGTGTGCCTTAAGGACTGATTGCTCAATGGCTAATAAACAAGACACACAGCTTTTCTGGTGGACAGTGTGTGTGTATAAATGTATTTCATTAGTAAAAAAAACTTTTTAACATTTTTTTTTTCTATCAAACATTTAAAAGCAAGTTGGTGAAAGTTTGAGGTGGCTAAATTTAGCTACCAATCAGCATACGCTAACCAGGTGCTGAACCACACATGGGCCGGCTCCTAAGCTTACATTACTGCTTTTTAAATACTGATACCAAGAGAACGAATAAAAAAATGATACTAGGAGTAAATTAGAACGTTGCTTAGAATTCAATGCTCTATCTGAATCATGAAAGAGAAAATGGGTTTCATATCCATTTAACTGCCCCCACTCCCCCTTGGAAGCTTTGCTTGACATCATCAATGACATCAAAGATGACATTGGAATCACTAGTGATATTTTACACATATTCTACACTATATCATCCTCACACTTTTACCTCCATTCCACCCACTACTCACACAACATGTTTCTTTATCATGCTCTCTAACTGGTTTCCTCAGCAACCTCACACTAAACCTCATATACCAGCTTTTGTTCATATACAGACCTTACTCCTGAAGACACAGCCTCCTTACTCTCACTCCTCATTATCCTCTTCACCCTCATACAGCCTCTTCAACCCATCTCTTAAAGTGAAAGTAAATCCTAGCGTTTTACAAACGCTAGGATTTACTATTAAAACAAATAAAGGGAACTTTCATTCATGAAGTATAAGATACTTCATGTAGAAAGCACCTTTATTTGATTCAATCGATCGCCGTTTATAACTTGTACAGGAACCCATGGCAAAAAAAATATTTGGCTAAGAGGTGACGTTTTCACCTCTTAGCCAATAGCCGTGCGGTAAATCCGGCTCTCATGGGTGCCAAGCCAGATTTACTGCACGGCTATTGGCTAAGAGGTGAAAACATCACCTCTTAGCAAAAAAATTTTTTGCCGTGGACTGCTGTACAAGGTAAAAACGGTGATCGATTTAATCAAATAAAGGAGCTTTCTACATGAAGTATCTTATACTTCATGAATGAAAGTCCCCTTTATTTGTTTCAATAGTAAATACTAGCGTTTGTAAAATGCTAGGATTTACTTTCACTTTAAGTCTGCTTCACATCCTGATTTCTCACTCCCTCATGTATAGCCGATTGCTGAATAACTTTTTTTCTTCCTTTGGTAAATCTGGTTTCCACAAAAGTTAAGGTGAGGAACCAATGTTTATTTGATCAGTGATTTTTTGTTTAATAAGTAAGTATATATACACACACTACTGTGCAATTTTTTTTCTTGGCATGTGTGAAAAATGCTGTAAAATAAAAAAACAATGAGTGAACATAAGAGAAATCTAAACCACATCAATATTTGGTGTGACCACCCGTGCCTTCAAAAACCATCAATTCTTCTAGATACACTTGCCCAAAGTCAGATTTTGTAGGCATATAGTCAGCTGCATGATTAAACAATTATACCAAACAGGTGATAGTGATTGTGACGAAGCATAGAAAGTGGATGAGGACGCAAGTTCAACCTTGTGAAAGGGATGGCATCGGAAGATACAATCATTAGACTAATTACTTCCATGCACTGAGCAATTGAAAGCAAAGCAGAAACCTGGAGAACTGCACAAGCTTTTTTGTAACCTTCTTTTGAGAGTCTCTGTAAGGGAAAGATGCATTGATACCGATTCTATTACCACTCCCAGAAACATCACTGTGTTGTTCGGGAACAGAGAGCTCTTTCCAAGATTGATGTTCAACCCATGATCCCTCGAGAGCTGAATCACTGTCTCTGAGTACAGAGAGACCAGGGAAAATCAAGGAGCCTGAAGCAGTATGCCATCCAAATAAAGAGAGAACAAGCTCCATCTCGCTTTTAAAATTCACAATAGACCTCCCAAAATCTTGGTGAAGATTCTAGGTGCCATCACTAAACTAAAAGGAAAAGCCACAATTTAATAAAAATTTGTCCCGAAATGCAAACCTGAGAAATTTGTTATGTTCTTTGTGAAGAGGGATAGGCAGGTAGGCATCTTTCAGATCTATAGTGGTCATATATTGACCTTACTGAACTAACAACATAATTGTGCGAATAACCTCTATTTTAAAAGGTAGGATCTCTCAGAGATTTTAAGTCCAGAATTGGTCTGAAAGTACCTTCCTTCTTTGGTGCTATAAAAAGATTTGATTAGTACCACAGGCAATGCTCTTTCTTTGGAACCAGTTCAATTTACTTCCATGGCTTCCAGAACACTCAGATTTTTGAACACATGGGACAGAAGGAAGCCTAATTTGGAAGCCTATTCTGTAACCCTCTGAGATTATGTTTAATACCCAGAGACCCTTCACAGACCTGAACCAGGCCTGCTGAAACAGGTACAATCTGCCCTCAACCAGAAATGGCTCTAGAATGAGGCTGCACCTTCATGCTGACTTGGATGAACTTGATGAAAGTTTATTGGACTGTTTTGGTTTGTTCCTAGAACCCTATGACTTCTAGGATGATTTATTGGAGTCTGATTTCGGAGATGAATACAAGGACTTCTGTATATAGCCCTCTGAATTTCTTGATTGCTGAAAGGGATTAAATCAGTCACTCTAGCCTTGTTCTTTGACCGCTTATACTGAGGTAAGAATGATCCCTTACAACCCGTGACCATAGCATTATTGTGATCCAAGCCTTGGCAAAATAAAGACTTTTCTTTGAAAGAGGTATGTAAAAGTCTACTCATCAAAACCGTATCGGCCGACCAAGTCTTTAACCACAATTGCCCTTCGAGCTAGTACATTCTTTGCAGTCAAATTGACTATGGTTGCTTCACAAATAAAGGATTTTACAACTTTGATCACCTTCAAAGGATCCTGTACTTCTAGATAAGTTTTCTCTGTCAAGAGCTCAGAAAGTGAATCACGCCACAAGGTGACCACACCTGCCCCACAAGCAATGCTAAAAGTCAGTTTAAAAAGAAAACCCGCTTGTAAAAACGCCTTCCAGAGATAGGTTTCCTATTCATTGGATCCATAAAAGAGGTAATGTCCTACAAAGAAGTAGTGGTTCTTCTAGCCAAAGTAGATATGGCCCAGTATAAAATATCTTTTGGACATTTGTAGATGGGACACACTGAATACTTGGCTTTTCCCACTATTTAGAAATAACCTGAGAAATGGCTTCAGAACATGAAAAAACCTCAGCAGGTTTAGTTATAGGTTTAGACAATAAGAAAAAGTTCAGAATCTTCTGATAAAATGAATCAGCTGATTCGGACTCCTTATTAAGTTGAAGAACTCTCTTCTCAGGACTACCATCAGTCTGGTCAGAAATAGAATAACTGTGCCTCCCGGTAACAGATGCTTACTTTTACCTGAAAAGAAGCATCACCCCCAACTAGGGTTGCTATGTTTTCCTAGACACTTATGAGTTACACATGCTGCAGGGTGTGCAGAGGGAAACATGCATTGTACTGCTGGATAGCAAAAAATCAGTGACCCTGGACAGCACTATTCATGTTCCTCCTTGCACACCCTGCAGCAAGGTGTAACTCAAAAGTGTCCAGGAAAATATGGCCAAGGTGGCAACCCTACCCCAACACCATCTTAATCTGATAATGAAGATAATGTTAAAAATCAGGGGGAAACATGTTTAAACACTTTATTTATAGCTTTAAATAAAACTTTGAAAAACGTGTACTGCGCCTTTAAGAAAGAAAAAGTGAACAATTTTTCCAAAACTGCTTAAATAACATTAATTTGCTACCAAAATTCACTAAAACTAATTGGTATATCCAAAAATTATTGCACCCTATGAGAAAGGTGAAAAATAAGGCTCTAAAGTGAAAAATATATCAGTTTACACAAAAATACCCTCTGCACCTCGCCACAGCACTGCTGCGGCGCCTACCTGCCCCAGGGTACTTCGTAATGAATAGCCAACACTCCAAGCCAGAGACTACTGTCCAGAAGCAACCGGAGTTACTGCTTGCTGCTTCTCTGTCAGAAGGAAGTGCGCATCTGAGCGCACAAAGACAAGCCCCGCCCCTTATGGCCGAAGTTGGAGTAGGCCCAAACACAACCGCATGGGAAGCGTTTTTACAGCTAAGTGGAACACAAAACACACCCAAACACATCCCAGCAAGCCATGCTGGATATAGAATAAAAACAGCTCAATTGTTTAACTGCTTATCGATTTAAACCCCTTATGCCTCTCCCAGAGTGTCACATCATGCCATTATGTCAGAAATATAAAATAAAAACAAGGGAATCCAGTAACACCCTTCTGTGTAACAGGTCTACTGCTTACCCCATTCCCATATAGGGAAATAAATGCCAGCCAGTTCTGATATATCAAGCCTCTTCAGAAATAAAAAGGCTGCACATACCTTAATGCTGCTTGTAGCATGAAACCGGTCTCCACACTTAAGATTCTTCTATAACCCCCTGAAGAAAATAGTACACACCGGTACCATTTAAAATAAAAAACTTCTTGATTGAAGAAAATAAAACTAGCACCTCACTTTACCTCTTCCTTGTATAACACAGGCAAAGAGAATGACTGAGGGTGGAGGGGAAGGGAGGGGCTATATATATAGCTCTGTTGTGGTGCTCTTTGCCACTTCCTGTTAGCAGGAGGTTAATATCCCACAAGTAAGGATGAAATCCATGGACTCGTCATATCTTTCTAAAAGAAATGTTGCTCTGAATCCTCCATCAGCCTAAAGGTATTGAGCCCCAGTAATGCCGGCAACTCCAATGTCCCTAAAGAAAAGCTCCACAACTGGAGCGACTCACCAACTCCAGACCTCACTTCTCAAGCAGTAAAAACTCTGTCACAAAGCATTTTGCTGGACTCGATCTGATCCGGGAGTGAGAGAAAAGGTAGAGTGCACCAAAACTAGCATGGCGATTTGCTCCTGAAATAACCCACGCCCCCTGCTACGGCGTTCCATGCACTATTGCGGTAAACAATTGCGCCATAACTGACCGCTTAGAGTGGCGATCCTGTCCCCAAGCACGATAAATAAAAGGTTAAGAGCCCCTAAATAAGCTAACAAGACCCATAATTGTTTTTTTTTTAAAAAATGAGCAGTACGTGTCACTGTTTCCTTTGGAAAGACGCCACCATGATCTACACCGCTACTTCATTATTCATGCCTCAGTCTCCCAAATGTCTGCACTAACATGTATCCCCTAACTCCCACCTCAGGGTGAATCAGGGTAATGCTCCCCTAACTCCCACCTCGGGGAGAATCTGGGTAATGCTGACCCTCTGTCCCCTCATAGTAGTCCTGGAATCAGTGTCCATCAGGATCTTCATTGCAACCAGGGATTCAGATCCCTCAAAGCAGACAAAGTAAATTTATGCTTACCTGATAAATTAATTTCTTTTACGATATGACGAGTCCACGGATTTCATCCTTACTTGTGGGATATTAGCCTCCTGCTAACAGGAAGTGGCAAAGAGCACCACAGCGGAGCTGTATATATAGCCCCTCCCTTCCCCTCCACCCTCAGTCATTTTGGCCGAAGGTAAAGGAAGAGAAAAGGAAAGGCTAAAAAAGGTGCAGAGGTGACTGAAGTTTACAAAAAATATAAAGAAAAACTGTCTTAAAAAGAACAGGGTGGGCCGTGGACTCGTCATATCGTAAAAGAAATCAATTTATCAGGTAAGCATAAATTTACTTTTCTTTTACAAAGATATGACGAGTCCACGGATTTCATCCTTACTTGTGGGAAACCAATACCAAAGCAAAAGGACACGGATGAAAGGGAGGGACAAGACAGGAACCTAAACAGAAAGCACCACCACTGCTTGAAGAACCTTTCTCCCAAAAATAGCCTCAGAAGAAGCAAAATTTGTAAATTTTGGAAAAAGTGTGAAGGGACGATCAAGTCGCAGCCTTACAAATCTGTTCAACAGATGCATCATTTTTAAAGGCCCATGTGGAAGCCACAGCCCTAGTAGAATGAGCCGTAATTCTTTCAGGAGGCTGCTTTCCAGCAGTCTCATATGCCAGGCGGATGATGCTTCTCAGCCAAAAAGAAAGAGAGGTAGCCGTAGCTTTCTGACCCCTACGCTTTCCGGAATAAACAATGAATAATGAAGATGATTGACGGAAATCCTTAGTTGCCTGAAACTAAAACTTTAAGGCACGGATCACATCCAAATGATGCAACATACGCTCCTTCTTAGAAGAAGGGTTAGGACACAAAGAAGGAACAACAATTTCCTGATTAATATTCTTATTTGAAACAACCTTAGGAAGGAATCCAGATTTGGTATGTAACACCACCTTATCAGAATAAAAAAAATGAGATAAGGAGAATCACACTGTAGCGCTGAAAGCTCAGAAACTCTTCGAGTAGAAGAAATAGCAACTAAAAACAGAACTTTCCAAGATAACAATTTAATATCTATGGAACGCATGGGTTCAAACGGAACCCCTTGAAGAACTCGAAGAACTAAATTCAAACTCCAGGGAGGAGTAATGGGTCTAAATACAGGCTTAATTCTAGATAGAGCCTGACAAAAAGACTGAACATCTGGCACATCTGCCAAACGTTTGTGAAACAGAATTGACAAAGCTGAAATTTGTCCCTTTAAGGAACTTGCTGATAACCCTTTCTCCAATGCTTCTTGGAGAAAAGACAGAATCCTAGGAATCCTAACTTTACTCCATGAGTAACCCTTGGATTCACACCATTAAAGATATTTACGCCATATCTTATAATAGATTTTTCTAGTGACAGGCTTTCTAGCCTGTATCAAAGTATTGATGACCAAATCAGAGAATCCTCGCTTCGATAAAATCAAGCGTTCAATCTCCACGCAGTCAACTGCAGAGAAATTAGATTTGGATGTTGGAAAGGACCTAAATGAGAAGGTCCTGTCTCAATGGAAGTTTTCCACGGCGGCAGAGAGGACATGTCCACTAGATCCGCAAACCAAGTCCTGTGTGGCCATGCAGGCACTATCAGGATCACTGAAGCTTTCTCCTGTTTGATTCGAGCAATCACGTGTGGAAGGAGAGGAAACGGTGGAAACACATAAGCTAAGCTGAACAACCAAGGCACTGCCAAGGCATCTATCAGTTCGGCCTGAGGATCCCTTGACCGGGATCCGTATCTTGGAAGCTTGGCATTCTGTCGAGATGCCATCAGATCCAATTCCGGGCTGCCCCATTTGAGAATCAATGAGGCAAAAACCTCCGGGTGAAGTTCCCACTACCCCGGATGTCGACTTAGGAAATCCGCTTCCCAGTTCTCTACTCCTGGGATGTAGATCGCTGACAGATGACAAGAGTGGGCCTCCGCCCATCGAATTATCTTGGATACTTCTATCATCGCTAGGGAACTCCTTGTTCCCCCCTGATGATTGATATATGCCAGTGTCGTGATGTTGTCTGACTGGAATCTGATTAATTTGTCTGAAGCCAACTGAGGCCACGCATGAAGCGCATTGAATATTGCTCTCAGTTCCAGAATATTGATTGGAAGTAGAGACTCCATCTGAGTCCAAACACCCTGAGCCTTCAGTTCCAAACTGCACCCCAGCCCAGAAGGCTGGCATCCGTTGTCACTATCACCCACGAGGGTCTGCGGAAACAAGTCCCCTGGGACAGATGATCCAGCAACAACCACCAAAGAAGAGAATTTCTGGTCTCTTGATCTAGATTTATCTGAGGAGATAAATCCACATAATCCCCATTCCACTGTGCGAGCATGCACAGTTGCAGTCGTCTGAGATGAAAGCGAGCAAACTGAATGATGTCCATTGCCACTACCATTAATCCAATTACCTCCATACACTGAGCCACTGATGGCAGAGGAATGGACTGAAGTGCTCGGCAAGTATGTAGAATCTTTGATTTTCTGACCTCTGTCAGAAATTTTTTCATGGCTACCGAGTCTATCAGAGAGTTCCCAAGAAAGGAACCCTTGTCTGTGGAACAAGTGAACTCTTCTCTATGTTCACCTTCCAACCATGAGTTCTCAGGAAAGACAACACTATGTTCCGTGTGAGATTTTGTCAGTTGATAAGTTGACGCCTGAATTAGAATATCATCCAGATAAGGCACCACTGCTATGCCTCACGGTCTGAGAACGCCCAAAAGAGACCCTAGAACCTTTGTGAAGATTCTGGGTGCTGTAGCCAACCCGAAGGGAAGAGCCACAAACTGATAATGTTTGTCCAGGAAGGCAAACCTTAGAAACTGATGATGATCCTTTTGGATAGGCATATGAAGGTAAGCATCCTTCAAATCCACGGTAGTCATATATTGACCTGGATCATTGGTAAAATAGTTCGTATAGTCTCCATCTTGAACGATGGGACTCTGAGAAATTTGTTTAGACACTTGAGGTCCAAGATGGGTCTGAAAGTGCCCTCTTTTTTGGGAACCACAAATATATTTGAGTAAAACCCCTGTCCTTATTCTGATTTTGGAACTGGACAAATTACTCCCATGGTAACAAGGTCTTTTACACAGCGTAAGAACGCCTCTCTTTTTATCTGGTCTGCAGATAATCTTGAAAGATGAAACCTCCCTCTTGGGAGAAAATGCTTGAAATCCAACTGATAACCTTGGGTCACTATTCCTAGTGCCCAGGGGTCCTGAACATCTCTTGCCCAAGCCTGGGCAAAGCAAGAAAGTCTGCCCCTACTAGATCCGGTCCTGGATCGGGGGCCACCCCTTCATGCTGTCTTAGTAGCAGCAGCGGGCTTCTTAGATTGTTTACCTTTATTCCAATTTTGGTTGGGTCTCCAAATTGACTTAGATTGGGTAAAATTCCCTTCCTGCTTTGTGGAGGAAGAGGAAGTAGAAGGTCCTCCCTTAAAATTCCGAAAGGAACGAAAATTATTCTGTTTACCCCTCATCTTAACAGACTTATCCTGAGGTAGAGCATGGCCTTTACCTCCTGTAATGTCAGAAATGATCTTACCTTTAAAGGGAATAGCTAAAAGCTTATGTTTTGATGACACATCAGCAGACCAAGATTTGAGCCACAATGCTCTTCGTGCTAAAATAGCAAATCCTGCATTTTTCGCAGCTAATTTAGCAATTTGAAAAGCGGCATCAGTAATGAAAGAATTAGCTAACTTGAGAGCCTTAATTCTATCCAAAATGTCATCTAACGGAGTCTCAACCTTCAGGGACTCTTCCAGAGCTTCAAATCAAAAAGCTGCTGCAGTAGTTACTGGAACAATGCAAGCAGTAGGTTGTAAAAGAAAACCCTGATTAATAAACAATTTCTTTAGGAGACCCTCTAATTTTTTTATCCATAGGGTCTTTGAAAGCACAACTGTCCTCAATGGGTATAGTTGTATGCTTAGCCAGGGTAGATATAGCTCCCTCCACCTTAGGGATCGTTTGCCACAAGTCGCGAATGGTGTCCGATATGGGAAACATTTTCTTAAAAGTAGGAGGGGGAGAAAATGGTATACCTGGTCTATCCCATTCCTTCTTAATAATTTCCAAAATTCTTTTAGGAACCGGAAAAACATCAGTATAAGTAGGCACTAAATATTTGTCCATCTTACACAATTTCTCTGGTGGTATCATAATAGGATCACAATCATCCAGAGTCGCTAAGACCTCCCTAAGCAACAGACAGAGGTGTTCAAGTTTAAATTTAAAGGACATAATGTCCGAATCTGTCTGAGGTAACACATTCCCTGAGTCTGAAATTTCTCCCTCAGACAGCAATTCCCTGACCCCCAACTCAGAACACTGTGAGGGTACATCGGAAATAGCTAATAAAAAAATCAGAGGATTCAGTATTTACATTAATACCTGACCTACTGCGTTTACCCTGCAACACTGGTAATTAAGATAATACCTCTGTAAGGGTAGTTGACATAACTGCAACCATCTCCTGCAGAGTAAAGGAATTAGACGCACTAGAGGTACTTGGCATCGCTTGTGTGGGCGTTGAAGGTTGTGACACTTGGGGAGAATTGGATGGCATAACCTGATTCTCTTCAGATTGAGAATCATCCTTAGGCACACTATCTTGACCTAAAATATGGTCTTTACAATGTAAGGCCCTTTCAGTACAAGAGGTACACAATGTAAGAGGGGGTTCCACAATAGTTTCTAAACACATAGAACAATGAGAATCCTCAATGTCAGACATGTTGAACAGACTGATAATAGCCACAAAAGTCGTTGAAACACTTTATTTATTGTTTTAAATAAAACTTTGAAAAATGTGTACTGCGCCTTTAAGAAAGAAAAAGAGAACAATTTTTCCAAAACTGCTTAAATAACGTTAATTTGCTACCAAAATTCACTCAAATTAATTAGTATATCCAAAAATTATTGCACCCTATTAGAAAGGTGAAAAAAATAAGGCTCTAAAGTGAAAAATATATCAGTTTACACAAAAACACCCTCTGCACCTCGCCACAGCACTGCTGTGGCGCCTACCTGCCCCCAGGGTACTTTGGAATCAATAGCCAACACTCCAAGCCAGAGACTACTGTCCAGGAGCAACCGGATTTACAGCTTGCTGCTCCTCTGTCAGAAGGAAGTGCGCATCTGAGCGTGCAAAGACAAGCCCCGCCCCTTATGGCCGAAGTTGGAGTAGGCCCTAACACAACCGCATGGGAAGCGGTTTAACATACAGCTAAGTGGAACACAAAACACACCCCAAACATATCCCAGCAAGTCATGCTGGATATATAATAAAAAATAACTCAAACGTTTTAACAGCTTATCGATTAAAAGTTCTTATGCCTCTCCCAGAGTGTCATATCATGCCCTTATGTCAGAAACATAAAATAATAACAGGGGACTCTAGTAATACCCTTCTGTGAAACAGGTCTACTGCTTACCCCATTCCCATATAGGGAAATAAATGCCAGCCAGTTCTGATATATCAAGTCTCTTCAGAAATAAAAGGATGCATATACCTTAATGCTGCTTGTAGCATGAAACCGGTCTCCACACTGAAGATGTCTCATGTGTTACCTTCAGAAGTCTTGTGGGAACCAGCATGGATCTTAGTTACAACTGCTAAGATCATCAACCTCAGGGAAGAAATCTTCTTCCATAACCCCCTGAGGAAAAAAGTACTCACCGGTACCATTTAAAATAAAAAACTTTTTGATTGAAGAAAATAAAACTAGCACCTCACTTTAACTCTTCCTAGTATAACACAGGCAAAGAGAATGACTGGGGGTGGAGGGGAAGGGAGGGGCTATATATACAGCTCTGCTGTGGTGCTCTTTGCCACTTCCTGTTAGCAGGAGGTTAATATCCCACAAGTAAGGATGAAATCCGTGGACTCGTCATATCTTTGTAAAAGAAAAGGCCTCTGAAGCCAAAGAGGAAAGGGAGTTACCCTCAGAGGACTTCAGCCATTGTGCAGTCACAACACTTCCAGGTCTGGCAGCAAGGACATACATCTGACAGGGATCTGTGTAATACAGCAAAGCAGTGTAACCAACACTGTATGCCTGGAGGGGGGTTAGCATGAAACACTGGAAGGAGGCATGGGAAGCTATCCTGTGACATCCAGAAAGCTAACTTTCACCAACACTCTTACTAAGAGGATTACATGGTTACTCAACATACCCCAGTCTATATCTTGCAGGGAGACAATCCATTAAAGACTCTGAAATAAATCTTCCTTAGAGCACAGCTATCTGTATACCTCCTGGTAAATAATTACTGAAAGGGTAGGGGAAGTGGGAGGATACTTAAAGCTTTTCAACTGGAGTGCCTCTGCCTCCTCCTGGTGGCTAGGTGTTGAATTCCCATCAGTAATTAATGAATTTGTGGACTCCTACTGCCATTAAAAAGATAGTTATATAATTCAACCTCATCTATCCTACAACATGCTATATTTAAACACTGAACATCACTCACTAATGGCAGAGTAAAGGAAGTGATACCACTTATGTACAGTTACCGTACTTACATGTTCAGTATATGCCCTTTATGGGAATAACAGTGTGGCAAAACTCGCCACTTATGAACTATGCAGGAATTGTTATTTAGGCTAATGGTTAAAATGTATGTTAAACTGTATGTTACTGTTTAAACTCCCTGCTGTTTCAGTTGGGAAACCCCTGGTAGGGGAGACTGTTTTTAAAAAGTGTTTGTTTTTTTTGTTCTGTTGAAGAAATAGTTGTTGTTGACTCCCAAGCTATGTGTCGTCTAGTTCTTGGTGGAAAGGGGTTATTATTACAATTACCAAGAGTAGTTATTTGCTTGTCTCTGCTTACCAAAAAGATATTACAGATCCTACTGCCTCTCTGCTACAATTACCAAGAGTAGTTATTTGCTTGTCTCTGCTTACCAAAAAGATATTACAGATCCTACTGCCTCTCTGCTACAATTATCAAGAGTAGTTACTTGCTTGTCTCTGCCTACCCAAAATATATTACAGATCCTACTGCCTCTCTGTTACAATTGGTGGCAAGCGACGGGATTCAAACCGCACAGCAAGTCATAGGACATGTGATGTATATGAACAGACAGTGAATGGGGACAGATTATACTAGACTAAAGAGAACTGCATTGAAGGAATTACTGGAGGTGAGAGGAATTATTGCCAGCAATAAAACCAAAGCAAGGCTGATTGCAGAGCACATGGAGGGAGACCGGGTAGCAGGTATGGCCGTACCCATGGCGAACAAGGAAACTGAATTCCAAAAAGAGATGCAGACCCGGTTGGCTTTTTTCCGCTACCCCATTCGGAGGAGCTCCTGACACAGACATCAGCAGACGTACATGAGTACTTGATGGTGACCCGACAAACCACCCCAAGACCCGGAGAGGGGCTACCAGTACACTCCAGTGCTGGTACAGGGAAAGCTAAGATTCCCTACCACGCATTCAAGGATCATACCGACACAGAGGATATCGATGGGTACCTACAGGACTTTGAGCGATTATGCCAACTGCATAATATTAGTACCGCTGACCAAGTTCCCCTACTGGCTGGCAAGTTATCCGGACGGGCTGCTGAAGCCTACCGCATCATACCAGATGAGGACAGCAGGGACTACCAGAAGGTAAAACAGGCCATCTTGACTAGGTATGCTATTACCCCGGAGGCATACAGACAGCGGTTCCGAGACCTGAAGAAGCTGAAGAAAGATACCCACACTGAGTGGGCGCATCGGCTAACCAGGGCCGCTAAAGGCTGGTTGCAGGCAGCCCAAGTCACCCAGTTGGAAGACCTTTTACAACTCCTGATGATGGAGCAATTCTTCCAAGGGGTGTCCACTGAATTGCAAAACTGTCTGAGAGATCGAAAACCGTGCACGGAACATACCACAGCGACCTTGGCCGACGAATAACAAGACGCTCGGAGAGCTCAACGAACACAGCAACGCTCCATTATTGGGCTCACCCCAACCCCCACACTTCTGCTACCCCATCCTGGAGGAGGAATCTACCCACCCCCTCCCCGATACCAGAATCGATCAGCTATCCGTTGCCATCTTTGTGACCAACAAGGGCACATTCAGAGAGACTGTCCCAGGAACAAGAACCGATCCATCTGGAACAACCAGAACAACTTGTCAAACAACCGGGCAGCTGTACACTGCTACCAGAACGAGCAGTCTTCCACGAGGAACCCTTGGGCATCTTACACAAGGTAAACCCAGTACAGGCCGCTTCGGACAACCTACAAAGCCACCGCCAGGTGGTCTATATAGAGGGCCGACGTGTCCAAGGGCTGCGTGACTCTGGGGCCACCATAACCTTGCTCCGGCAACATTTAGTTTCTACCAATCAACTCACCGGAGACTGTGTAGCTGTCCGGGTGGCCGGGGGAGTCATTTACAAGATTCCCACGGCCAAAGTACACTTGGATTGGGGAGCAGGGTCGGGGAACGTAGAAGTGGGCCTTATGCAAAATTTGCCCGCAGAAGTTATTTTTGGCAACGACTTAGGGGAGCTGACTTCAGCGTTTGCACCCCGAACCTCACCACAAGCAGCACTGCCCGTGGTTACCTGACAACAGGCCCGCACCAATGCACTGGCTGATCACTCTGAGGCTCAGGTAAGCAATCACCCCCCTAATGTCTCTTGGGCCCCTCCACTAGAGTTTGGTAGCAAAGTGGCCACTGACCCCTCGTTGCAAGTATATAGGGATAAGGTAGACCAGAATCAGGCGGGGTTGGAAGGAGAGAGGTATGGTTGGGATAAGGGGTTACTGTACAGGTATGCAGAGAAGATAGTGGCTGGATCTATTCCCCTGTCCGTTCAGCAGTTAATAGTACCTCAGAGGTATAGACGAGAACTGCTACGGGTTGCCCGCGATATTCCGCTGTCAGGCCACCTAGGAGTTAGTCGGACGAAGCACCGCCTAACTCAGAATTTCTTTTGGCCAGGGATCACCAAAGATATTAGGCAGTATTTCCAGACGTGTGACACCTGCCAACGAGTAGGGAAAAGAGGAGACCGATATAAGGCGAAGCTACACTCCCTCCCTATAATAGAGGAGCCTTTTAGTCGAGTGGTGGTGGACCTCATTGGCCCCCTAGCCAAGCCTAGCCCCTCGGGGAAGAGGTATATACTCACGGTCGTGGATTATGCCACCCGATATCCCGAGGCAGTGGCTCTGGCTAATATTCATGCCGAGACCGTGGCGGATGCCCTCATCAGAATCTTCTCCCGCATGGGATTTCCCCGGGAGATTATTTCGGACCGGGGCACCCAGTTTACGGCGAGATTACCCACCAGTTGTGGAGAGCATGTGGGGTGAAATCCATTGTAAATTCCGCTTATCACCCCCAGTCTAATGGGCTCTGTGAATGGTTTAATGGAACACTAAAACAGATGCTCCGCACGTTCATGGATACCCAGAAGAACTGGGAGCGGTTTCTACCCCATTTGCTTTTCGCCTACCGGGAGGTACCTCAGGAGTCCACGGGGTTCTCTCCCTTTGAATTATTATTCGGAAGGAGGGTACGGGATCCCCTAGACTTAATCCGAGAGCATTGGGAGGGGGAAGTCACTAGTGATGGTACTCCTATCGTACCATACGTGCTGGAGTTTAGGGAGCGCCTGGAGGCCCTGACTCGTACCGTCCGCTCCAACCTTCAGGCGGCTCAAACCCGTCAGCGCCGTTGGTATGATAGGGGCGCCAGGGACCGCAGTTTTCAGACTGGGCAGAAGGTGATAATCTAAAAACCGGTCAAAAATGATAAACTGCAGGCCTCCTGGCAGGGCCCATACAAGGTAGTGGAACAAATCTGTGACACCACCTATGTGATCGGCCCATGTACTGGAGCAGGCGGTAGACGCATGCTCCATGTAAATATGTTGAAGCCGTACCATGAATGCACAGAGGAGGTGAATGCTATTTGCGCCCCTGCCGCGGACGACGCAGACAGTTTACCTCTTCCCGACCTCCTAGGAATGATGAACCGGAATGAAGGTCTGGGAGAGGTACAATTGGGTGAGCGGTTAAGTCCTCGGGAACGAGCTCAAATAGCAGAGCTACTACAGGAAAAGAGAGACACGTTCTCCAACGTGCCTGGATATACTCGACTGGCCACCCATAGGGTAGAAACCCCAGGTCACCTGCCCATGCGTCAACCTCCTTACCGCATACCAGAATCGGTGAGAGAACATATGCGGAAGGAGATTGACGAGATGCTACAGTTAGGAGTGATTGAGCACTCGGACAGCCCCTGGGCCTCGCCGGTAGTTCTAGTGCCGAAGCGGGACGGCACGACCTGCTTCTGTGTAGACTACCGGAAACTTGATAAATGATGATAAAACCGTCTCTGATGCCTACCCTATGCCCCGGATAGATGAGCTCCTAGATAAAATGGCTCGAGGCCAGTACCTCACCACCATAGATCTGTGTAAGGGGTACTGGCAGATCCCACTAGCCGAGGATGCCATCCCCAAATCAGCGTTCGTCACCCCGTTTGGCCTGTACCAATTCAAGGTCATGCCATTCGGGATGAAGAACGCTCCGGCTACTTTCCAGCGAATGGTAGATCGGCTACTGGATGGGTCCCACGAGTACGCATGCGCCTATTTAGACGACATAGCTATATTTAGCAGCTCCTGGGACGAGCATTTGAACCATATAGGGGCGATCCTAGATCGCATTAGGGAGGCAGGATTAACCCTTAAGCCTAGCAAATGTCATATAGGGATGGCGGAGATCCAGTACCTAGGGCACCGAGTAGGATGCGGGCAGCAGAAGCCCGAACCGGCCAAGGTAGAGGCCATAGCCAAGTGGCCCACTCCCCGTACCAAGACCCAAGTGCTAGCCTTTCTAGGTACCGCAGGCTATTATAGGAAGTTTGTACCTAATTATAGTACCCTAGCCAAACCCCTCACCGACCTCACCCGTAAAAACCTTCCTAAGATTGTTACCTGGAGCCCAGAGTGTGAACAAGCATTCCAATAACTGAAAAACGCTCTCGTAAATGCCCCTATCCTTGCTGCCCCGGATCCAACTAAACGCTTTCTCGTCCATACAGACGCTTCTATGTTTAGATTGGGAGCCGTGCTGAGCCAAGTTGGGGCTGATGGCAGCGAGCATCCTGTGGCCTACCTAAGCAGGAAACTTTTACCCCAAGAAGTTAGCTACGCCGCCATCGAAAAGGAATGCCTGGCCGTGGTGTGGGCCCTCAAGAAACTTCAGCCATATCTATATGGACAACAATTTTCCCTGCTCACAGATCACAACCCGTTGGTGTGGCTGAACAGGGTATCCGGAGACAATGCCCGGCTGTTGCGCTGGAGTTTGGCGCTGCAGCCGTTTGACTTAACAATCCATTACCGACCTGGGAAGCAAAACGGCAACGCCGACGGGTTGTCCAGACAAACTGAACTTGAACCTTGATCTGTGAACACTCCTCCGGACCTCCCCAAGCCAATCCGTTGGGATCAGACTGGGTATGCCGGCTTGGTTCTGGGGGAGCATTGTGGCAAAACTCGCCACTTATGAACTATGCAGGAATTGTTATTTAGGCTAATGGTTAAAATGTATGTTAAACTGTATGTTACTGTTTAAACTCCCTGCTGTTTCAGTTGGGAAACCCCTGGTAGGGGAGACTGTTTTTAAAAAGTGTTTGTTTTTTTGTTCTGTTGAAGAAATAGTTGTTGTTGACTCCCAAGCTATGTGTCGTCTAGTTCTTGGTGGAAAGGGGTTATTATTACAATTACCAAGAGTAGTTATTTGCTTGTCTCTGCTTACCAAAAAGATATTACAGATCCTACTGCCTCTCTGCTACAATTACCAAGAGTAGTTATTTGCTTGTCTCTGCTTACCAAAAAGATATTACAGATCCTACTGCCTCTCTGCTACAATTATCAAGAGTAGTTACTTGCTTGTCTCTGCCTACCCAAAATATATTACAGATCCTACTGCCTCTCTGTTACAAACAGTAACTGTTCTATAAGAGAATTTCAAGAACTACGCACTTAACTAAACCAACAGGCTGCTAAAGCAGGCAAGGTTAAATGCAAGCCTCCTGAGAGCATGCTTACAGTTGCTAGCAGCAGGAGATTCAGTCATCGACAGGCCAAGTAGGTTTTTACAATATTACCACACTTCTTAGGCAAGAAAATATTAGAATGTATAAAACTGAAAAGTTGTGTGTTACATACCTGGAATTGCTTCATGTGCAGTTAAAAGAACACTAATGATTGGATTTACCCCCACTCCCTTCTCTGGTTCGTGTGACTGCAACGCTTTTTCCATTTTGTGCATGCGTGCCTTCTTCGGCTGCTTTTCCCTTTCCTTTTCATTATCTGGCTGGATGAATTTCCCTATAAAATCATTACCTAAAAAAAAAAAAAAGTGGTTATCTCTACAAATTTAAAAAACATAATTTATGTAAGAACTTACCTGATAAATTCATTTATTTCATATTAGCAAGAGTCCATGAGCTAGTGACGTATGGGATATACCTACCAGGAGGGGCAAAGTTTCCCAAACCTTAAAATGCCTATAAATACACCCCTCACCACACCCACAATTCAGTTTAACGAATAGCCAAGAAGTGGGGTGATAAGAAAGGAGCAAAAGCATCAAAAAAATAAGGAATTGGAATAATTGTGCTTTATACAAAAAAATCAAAACCACCACAAAAAAGGGTGGGCCTCATGGACTCTTGCTAATATGAAAGAAATTAATTTATCAGGTAAGTTCTTACATAAATTATGTTTTCTTTCATGTAATTAGCAAGAGTCCATGAGCTAGTGACGTATGGGATAGCAGATACCCAAGATGTGGAACTTCCACGCAAGAGTCACTAGAGAGGGAGGGATAAAATAAAGACAGCCAATGTCAGGGTTGAGCACTGTTTCTTTAAGAGACTCTGAAGTTTCTCCTAATTGATTGCTCCTCCTATAAAACAACACAGCACATTGCAATCAGTGCTTGGTATTGTGTTCCAGTATCCACTGAGTACTCCTTGTATTATGCTCTGGATTACAAGTTGTCTAAGCCTCTCTGCCTTATTTTCTAACAGGTTGAAATATCTGCTGGATTTCCTAAATACCGGATCCTACTCTCACTTACTTCCTCATTTGATGCCTCTGCAAGATTCCTCAGTGGGGTAAAGGAAGATTTATTACCTTCTCTCAGTGTCTCTCTGCTTCAGCAGCAGCCGCTGCTACATTCCAGGCTGTCAGCTCTGCCAGTGACTTCACAGGCTCACTTCCTCCTCATTTAGCATTCACACGCTGCCTGCCTGCTCCACATCAGACTTCTCAGCTCCTGCAGCATTTCAGGTACACTCTCTGCAAATACTACTACTGACTGCTTAGCTTGCTACCACTTACAAATATTGCAGTATTTGATTATACATATTTAGGTAGTATTACGCTCTCCATCCTGAAATTATTCTTTGAGTGTGAATCCAGGATCTGTGTACTTTTCTGCACGCTGAGCCAGAGTGTGTTCTGAATAACTTTACCTTACTTCTACCATAGCCCAGTCTTGCTTGCTTCATTTAACAACCTGTGAATCAGAGTTGTTATTAACAACCTGTTTTTACCATAAGGTGGTCTTATATTTCCCTGTCCAATACTTTAATTATTCTGTCAAAAGGTATACAGTGTGTGTTTATAAGATAAAGATATAGACTGTGTATATTTTGAAATAATAAAACACTTTATTTTTCAGAATCTGCTTGTCAGTAGTTGATTCAATAAATAAAGTGTAACAACCAAATTTTTACTACTGTTGTGTTCCATATAACAAACATTAATTGAGAGTAACATTATATAATACCAAGCCCAAAAAAAAAAAAAAAAAAAAAAAAAAAAAAAAATATGGAACCAGTAGATCTTCCACAGGTTGTTTTTAATCTCACTCAAAGGGTTGATCAGTTAGCCCAGGGCTTACACGACTTACAAGTTGAAAATGTTGCACTAAGAAATATTATAAAAGAATCCATTGCACTGAAATCTAGTCAATTTGAGACTATGCTTGAACCACAGGTTTCCTTACCAGAGCATTTCTCAGGCAATAGAAAAATGTACAGGCAGTTTAAAAATGCCTGCCACTTACTCTTTTCCATGAAACCCAGGACTTACCCCACTGAGAGAGTGAAGGTTCTGACCACCATATCATTCCTCAGAGGGGAACCAAGAAACTGGGCTGACAAATTCTTTGAGACAGAGGATCCAATTTTAGGATCACTAGAAGCTTTCTTTGCATCCATGGATGCATTATTTCAAGATACAGATATCCAGCTCACAGCTGAATCCTCCATGAGAAGCCTCAAACAAGGCAAAAGACCCGTGGAGGAGTATATCACAGACTTTAAACAGTTTTCTGCTGATTCTCTTTGGAATCCCATAGCCTTGCGGAACCAATTCCGTATTGGTCTCTCTGAGGATTTGAAAGACGAATTTGCTAGGATTGAACAACCAAAAACTCTAGACGCCTTTATGAGAATGGCTACTCAAATTGACCGCCGCCTCCGTGAGAGAAAAGCGGAAAAATCTGCAACAGATTTAAAACCTAAAATTTCATACTCTGCTACTACCAGTCCTTACTACGCCTCCGCTAAACCTCAGCCTGAGGCAATGGAGATAGGAATCCTCAGAGGACCACTCAGTCCTGAAGAGAAATTACGCCGTAGGATGAAGAATCTTTGTTTATACTGTGCCAGTCCTACTCACAATGTTCAAGACTGCACAGTCTTGTTAAAGTCTAAGAAATGTAAGTTTAAACTTATTAATTCATCTGTACATTCTCAGTTAAAGACATCTTATTGCACGCTGTCTCTTTCTCTACAGCTGGAACAAAGTCTACTGAAAATTGATGACGCTATCATTGATTCAGGGGCTACTGGTAACTACTTAGATCTTCACTATTGTCTTCAGAATCGTATCCCCTTGATCTGCAAGAAGACACCAGTCCCCATCAAAGTAATCGATGGATCACCCATGGTTTCTGGTCCCATAACCCATGAGACCATTCCTGTTTTTGTGAATATCTGTGGACATACAGAATTGATGTCCTTAGATGTCTTACCCTCTCCTCATTTCACTTTGGTTCTTGGGATGAAGTGGTTGCAACTTCATAACCCAACTATTGTTTGGTCCCCTTTTGAAATAAAGTTTAATTCAGATTATTGCAGAAATACTTGTCTCACTGGTCATTTATTAATGCAAACTCATACAACAATAGATAACCTACCCAATGAATATTCTGATTTTAAAGATGTGTTTAGTAAGACAGAGGCAGAGAACTTACCACCTCATAGGATATATGACTGTCCGATAGACCTTCAACCTGGTGCCAAGATCCCTTACGGTCATCTCTATCCTCTCAGCCACCCTGAATTGGAGCATTTGAAAGAATATTTAGAGGAGAACTTAAGGAAAGGATTTATTAGAGCTTCCACTTCTCCAGCTGGAGCTGGGATATTCTTCGTGCGAAATAAAGATTCCAGTCTAAGACCCATTATTGATTACCGCGAACTCAATAAATGTACAATTAAGAATCGTTATCCATTACCCTTAATTCCAGAAATGATCGAAAGACTTTCTGATGCCACCATCTTCACCAAGTTGGATTTAAGAGGGGCATATAATTTAATAAGGATAAAGGAGGGCCATGAGTGGCTGACGGCATTCAGGACCAGGTATGGTCTTTTCAAATACCTGGTAATGCCTTTCGGCCTGTGTAATGCCCCCGCTACGTTCCAGCACTTTATCAACGATGTGTTCAGAGATCTGTTGGACGTATGTCTTGTAATATATTTGGATGACATTCTCATTTATTCTAGAACCAGAGAAGAACATGTAAAACATGTTCGTCAAGTTCTTTCCCGGCTTAGAGTGCATAGACTATATGCAAAGCCTGAAAAATGCATGTTCCACACAGATCAAGTATCCTTCTTGGGCTATAACATCTCCCCCTTAGGTATTCAAATGCAGACTGAAAAGGTAAACGCAGTTCTCGATTGGCCTCAACCTAAATCAAGGAAGGATGTACAGCGGTTTTTGGGTTTTTCAAACTACTATAGAAAATTCATCAAAAACTTCTCTTCTATAGTCAAGCCTTTAACACTTTTAACTGGCAGTACAACACCTTTCATCTGGAATGCTCAGGCAGAGAAAGCTTTCCAAATTTTAAAAAGAAAATTCACATCAGCTCCCATTTTGCATTTTCCCAAACCTCAGTACCAGTACACGTTAGAAGTCGATTCTTCGGATTATGCAATTGGAGCCGTTCTCTCTCAGCAAAGTTCTTTAAGTCAACCTCTACATCCCATCTCCTTTTACTCCAAATTAATGTCACCTGCTGAAAGAAACTACGCTATTGGAGACAAAGAACTCTTAGCAATCCGCCGATCCCTCGAACATTGGAGACATCTGCTCGAAGGAACTACCATACCTATTAACATCTTTACTGATCATAAAAATTTGCAGTATCTCCAAAGAAACAAAACTCTCTCAGCCCGACAGGTTCGTTGGAGCCTCTATTTTGATCGCTTTAACTTTTCCATCATTTACAGACCAGCAGATAAAAACGGAAAGGCTGATGCCTTATCCCGTTCACTCATAAAATCTGAAGAGCTCCCACTCAGATCCAGCATCATACCTCCTGATTGTTTTGTTGGACTGATAACTCCAATCATCTCTGAACTCAAAACTTACTGCAAAGATGTTCCAATACCTCCTAAACCAGAACTCCATAAGTCTGCCGGATTATATTACCACAGGAGTAAATTGTATCTTCCTCCTCATTTGCAGTTACAGATGATAAAAGCCTCTCATGATACCCCTCTTTCCGGACACCCTGGCATTCGTAGGACTATGGAACGCCTCTCACGAACCTTTTGGTGGCCAAAGATGAGGGAGACTATTCAAGAGTACATAAAGACCTGCAAGGTTTGTACCACCTCCAAACCAGATCGCAAAGCTCCTTATGGATTACTCATGCCTCTTCCTGTTCCCGAAAGACCCTGGTACCATGTCTCCATGGATTTCATTGTTGATTTGCCTCTTTCAAACAAACAAACTACAATATTTGTAGTCATTGACTTATTCACAAAGATGGCTCATTTCATCCCCTATCACAAACTCCCCACTTCCTCTGAAACAGCTCTTCTGTTTATTGATAATATAGTCAAGTTACATGGCATACCTCCTATATTAACTAGTGACAGAGGAACACAATTTACCTCAAAATTTTGGACCAAACTATGTGAAGTAACCCAGATCGATCACCGCTTTACTACAGCTTATCACCCCCAAACAAACGGGCAGGCAGAAAGACTGAATCAGTGGCTAGAACATTACTTAAGATGTTATTGTTCTTATCACCAATCAGATTGGATGAAATTCCTATCAATGGCTGAATATGCATACAATAATTCCTTGAACGCCTCCACAAAGATGACGCCCTTCTATGCGAATTATGCCTATCACCCTGACTTCACTTTTACTTCACACAACCCCTCTGATTCCCCATTGGTTGATGATATTGTCAATACAATACAAGAAAACTTTAAATTCATTCAAGACAATATTCTTTCAGCACAGAAGACACAGAAACACTACTACGACCTCAGAAGGAGACCATCTCCTGACTATGTTGTGGGTGATTTGGTCTGGTTATCCACAAAAAACTTAAAACTCCAAATACCCTCTAAAAAAACATAATTTATGTAAGAACTTACCTGATAAATTCATTTCTTTCATATTAACAAGAGTCCATGAGCTAGTGACGTATGGGATATACATTCCTACCAGGAGGGGCAAAGTTTCCCAAACCTTAAAATGCCTATAAATACACCCCTCACCACACCCACAAATCAGTTTAACGAATAGCCAAGAAGTGGGGTGATAAGAAAAAAAGTGCGAAGCATATAAAATAAGGAATTGGAATAATTGTGCTTTATACAAAAAAATCATAACCACCACAAAAAAGGGTGGGCCTCATGGACTCTTGTTAATATGAAAGAAATGAATTTATCAGGTAAGTTCTTACATAAATTATGTTTTCTTTCATGTAATTAACAAGAGTCCATGAGCTAGTGACGTATGGGATAATGACTACCCAAGATGTGGATCTTTCCACACAAGAGTCACTAGAGAGGGAGGGATAAAATAAAGACAGCCAATTCCTGCTGAAAATAATCCACACCCAAAATAAAGTTTAACAAAAAACATAAGCAGAAGATTCAAACTGAAACCGCTGCCTGAAGAACTTTTCTACCAAAAACTGCTTCAGAAGAAGAAAATACATCAAAATGGTAGAATTTAGTAAAAGTATGCAAAGAGGACCAAGTTGCTGCTTTGCAGATCTGGTCAACCGAAGCTTCATTCCTAAACGCCCAGGAAGTAGATACTGACCTAGTAGAATGAGCTGTAATTCTTTGAGGCGGAATTTTACCCGACTCAACATAGGCAAGATGAATTAAAGATTTCAACCAAGATGCCAAAGAAATGGCAGAAGCTTTCTGGCCTTTCCTAGAACCGGAAAAGATAACAAATAGACTAGAAGTCTTACGGAAAGATTTCGTAGCTTCAACATAATATTTCAAAGCTCTAACAACATCCAAAGAATGCAATGATTTCTCCTTAGAATTCTTAGGATTAGGACATAATGAAGGAACCACAATTTCTCTACTAATGTTGTTGGAATTCACAACTTTAGGTAAAAATTCAAAAGAAGTTCGCAACACCGCCTTATCCTGATGAAAAATCAGAAAAGGAGACTCACACGAAAGAGCAGATAATTCAGAAACTCTTCTAGCAGAAGAGATGGCCAAAAGGAACAAAACTTTCCAAGAAAGTAATTTAATGTCCAATGAATGCATAGGTTCAAACGGAGGAGCTTGAAGAGCTCCCAGAACCAAATTCAAACTCCAAGGAGGAGAAATTGACTTAATGACAGGTTTTATACGAACCAAAGCTTGTACAAAACAATGAATATCAGGAAGAATAGCAATCTTTCTGTGAAAAAGAACAGAAAGAGCGGAGATTTGTCCTTTCAAAGAACTTGCGGACAAACCCTTATCTAAACCATCCTGAAGAAACTGTAAAATTCTCGGTATTCTAAAAGAATGCCAAGAAAAATGATGAGAAAGACACCAAGAAATATAAGTCTTCCAGACTCTATAATATATCTCTCGAGATACAGATTTACGAGCCTGTAACATAGTATTAATCACGGAGTCAGAGAAACCTCTATGACCAAGAATCAAGCGTTCAATCTCCATACCTTTAAATTTAAGGATTTCAGATCCGGATGGAAAAAAGGACCTTGTGACAGAAGGTCTGGTCTTAACGGAAGAGTCCATGGCTGGCAAGATGCCATCCGGACAAGATCCGCATACCAAAACCTGTGAGGCCATGCCGGAGCTATTAGCAGAACAAACGAGCATTCCCTCAGAATCTTGGAGATTACTCTTGGAAGAAGAACTAGAGGCGGAAAGATATAGGCAGGATGATACTTCCAAGGAAGTGATAATGCATCCACTGCCTCCGCCTGAGGATCCCGGGATCTGGACAGATACCTGGGAAGTTTCTTGTTTAGATGAGAGGCCATCAGATCTATCTCTGGAAGCCCCCACAATTGAACAATCTGAAGAAATACCTCTGGGTGAAGAGACCATTCGCCCGGATGCAACGTTTGGCGAATGAGATAATCCGCTTCCCAATTGTCTACACCTGGGATATGAACCGCAGAGATTAGACAGGAGCTGGATTCCGCCCAAACCAAAATTCGAGATACTTCTTTCATAGCCAGAGGACTGTGAGTCCCTCCTTGATGATTGATGTATGCCACAGTTGTGACATTGTCTGTCTGAAAACAAATGAACGATTCTCTCTTCAGAAGAGGCCAAAACTGAAGAGCTCTGAAAACTGCACGGAGTTCCAAGATATTGATCGGTAATCTCACCTCCTGAGATTCCCAAACTCCTTGTGCCGTCAGAGATCCCCACACAGCTCCCCAACCTGTGAGACTTGCATCTGTTGAAATTACAGTCCAGGTCGGAAGAACAAAAGAAGCCCCCTGAATTAAACGATGGTGATCTGTCCACCACGTTAGAGAGTGCCGAACAATCGGTTTTAAAGATATTAATTGATATATCTTCGTGTAATCCCTGCACCATTGGTTCAGCATACAGAGCTGAAGAGGTCGCATGTGAAAACGAGCAAAGGGGATCGCGTCCGATGCAGCAGTCATAAGACCTAGAATTTCCATGCATAAGGCTACCGAAGGGAATGATTGAGACTGAAGGTTTCGACAGGCTGTAATCAATTTTAGACGTCTCTTGTCTGTTAAAGACAAAGTCATGGACACTGAATCTATCTGGAAACCCAGAAAGGTTACCCTTGTTTGAGGAATCAAAGAACTTTTTGGTAAATTGATCCTCCAACCATGATGAGACTCTGCTAAATGTAAAGACGGAGCAAGTACCAAGATATCGTCCAAATAAGGAAATACCACAATACCCTGTTCTCTGATTACAGACAGAAGGGCACCGAGAATCTTTGTGAAAATTCTTGGAGCTGTAGCAAGGCCAAACGGTAGAGCCACAAATTGGTAATGCTTGTCTAGAAAAGAGAATCTCAGGAACTGATAATGATCTGGATGAATTGGAATATGCAGATATGCATCCTGTAAATCTATTGTGGACATATAATTCCCTTGCTGAACAAAAGGCAATATAGTCCTTACAGTTACCATCTTGAACGTTGGTATCCTTACATAACGATTCAATAATTTTAGATCCAGAACTGGTCTGAAGGAATTCTCCTTCTTTGGTACAATGAAGAGATTTGAATAAAACCCCATCCCCTGTTCCGGAACTGGAACTGGCATAATTACTCCAGCCAACTCTAGATCTGAAACACAATTCAGAAATGCTTGAGCTTTCACTGGATTTACTGGGACATGGGAAAGAAAAAATCTCTTTGCAGGAGGTCTCATCTTGAAACCAATTCTGTACCCTTCTGAAACAATGTTCTGAATCCAAAGATTGTGAACAGAATTGATCCAAATTTCTTTGAAAAAACGTAACCTGCCCCCTACCAGCTGAACTGGAATGAGGGCCGTACCTTCATGTGAACTTAGAAGCAGGCTTTGCCTTTCTAGCAGGCTTGGATTTATTCCAGACTGGAGATGGTTTCCAAACTGAAACTGCTCCTGAGGACGAAGGATCAGGCTTTTGTTCTTTGTTGAAACGAAAGGAACGAAAACGATTGTTAGCCCTGTTTTTACCTTTAGACTTTTTATCCTGTGGTAAAAAAGTTCCTTTCCCACCAGTAACAGTTGAAATAATAGAATCCAACTGAGAACCAAATAATTTGTTTCCCTGGAAAGAAATGGAAAGTAGAGTTGATTTAGAAGCCATATCAGCATTCCAAGTCTTAAGCCATAAAGCTCTTCTGGCTAAGATAGCCAGAGACATAAATCTAACATCAACTCTAATAATATCAAAAATGGCATCACAGATGAAATTATTAGCATGCTGGAGAAGAATAATAATATCATGAGAATCACGATTTGTTACTTGTTGCGCTAGAGTTTCCAACCAAAAAGTTGAAGCTGCAGCAACATCAGCCAATGATATAGCAGGTCTAAGAAGATTACCTGAACATAGATAAGCTTTTCTTAGAAAAGATTCAATTTTTCTATCTAAAGGATCTTTAAACGAGGTACCATCTGACGTAGGAATGGTAGTACGTTTAGCAAGGGTAGAAATAGCCCCATCAACTTTAGGGATTTTGTCCCAAAATTCTAACCTGTCAGGCGGAACAGGATATAATTGCTTAAAACGTTTAGAAGGAGTAAATGAATTACCCAATTTATCCCATTCCTTAGCAATTACTGCAGAAATAGCATTAGGAACAGGAAAGACTTCTGGAATAACCGCAGGAGCTTTAAAAACCTTATCCAAACGTATAGAATTAGTATCAAGAGGACTAGAATCCTCTATTTCTAAAGCAATTAGTACTTCTTTAAGTAAAGAGCGAATAAATTCCATCTTAAATAAATATGAAGATTTATCAGCATCAATCTCTGAGACAGAATCCTCTGAACCAGAAGAGTCCAAAGAATCAGAATGATGGTGTTCATTTAAAAATTCATCTGTAGAGAGAGAAGATTTAAAAGACTTTTTACGTTTACTAGAAGGAGAAATAACAGACAAAGCCTTCTTTATGGATTCAGAAACAAAATCTCTTATGTTATCAGGAACATTCTGCACCTTAGATGTTGAGGGAACTGCAACAGGCAATGGTACATCACTAAAGGAAATATTATCTGCTTTAACAAGTTTGTCATGACAATTATTACAAACAACAGCTGGAGGAATAGCTACCAAAAGTTTACAGCAGATACACTTAGCTTTGGTAGATCCAGCAGGCAGTGGTTTTCCTGTAGTATCTTCTGGCTCAGATGCAACGTGAGACATCTTGCAATATGTAAGAGAAAAAACAACATATAAAGCAAAATAGATCAAATTCCTTATAAGACAGTTTCAGGAATGGGAAAAAAATGCCAAACATCAAGCTTCTAGCAACCAGAAGCAAATGAAAAATGAGACTGAAATAATGTGGAGACAAAAGCGACGCCCATATTTTTTGGCGCCAAATAAGACGCCCACATTATTTGGCGCCTAAATGCTTTTGGCGCCAAAAATGATGCCACATCCGGAACGCCGACATTTTTGGCGCAAAATAACGTCAAAAATGACGCAACTTCCGGCGACACGTATGACGCCGGAAACGGAAAAGAATTTTTGCGCCAAAAAAGTCCGCGCCAAGAATGACACAATAAAATGAAGCATTTTCAGCCCCCGCGAGCCTAACAGCCCACAGGGAAAAAAGTCAAATTTTTGAGGTAAGAAAAAATATGATAATTTAAAGCATAATCCCAAATATGAAACTGACTGTCTGGAAATAAGGAAAGTTGAACATTCTGAGTCAAGGCAAATAAATGTTTGAATACATATATTTAGAACTTTATAAATAAAGTGCCCAACCATAGCTTAGAGTGTCACAGAAAATAAGACTTACTTACCCCAGGACACTCATCTACATGTTTGTAGAAAGCCAAACCAGTACTGAAACGAGAATCAGTAGAGGAAATGGTAAATATAAGAGTATATCGTCGATCTGAAAAGGGAGGTAAGAGATGAATCTCTACGACCGATAACAGAGAACCTTATGAAATAGACCCCGTAGAAGGAGATCACTGCATTCAATAGGCAATACTCTCCTCACATCCCTCTGACATTCACTGCACGCTGAGAGGAAAACCGGGCTCCAACTTGCTGCGGAGCGCATATCAACGTAGAATCTAGCACAAACTTACTTCACCACCTCCCTTGGAGGCAAAGTTTGTAAAACTGATTTGTGGGTGTGGTGAGGGGTGTATTTATAGGCATTTTAAGGTTTGGGAAACTTTGCCCCTCCTGGTAGGAATGTATATCCCATACGTCACTAGCTCATGGACTCTTGTTAATTACATGAAAGAAATTGGCAAGCTTGTTCATAGGTCCATTCCCAATAGAACGCATCATCAATAAGAATGCCATCCGATTACAACTTCCCAACAACATTAAGATTCATCCAACAGTTCACGTTTCCCTTCTAAAACCTTATGCCCGCACAAGGGATCAGCGAATTCTTCTACCACCTGTTGCTACCACCCTCGGTCAGGATGAATATGAAGTTGAATCCATTTTGGATTCCAGATTTTATAAGGGGGTCTTACAATATCTGGTTAGGTGGAAAAATTATTCACCTGACGAGGACACCTGGGAACCCATCACCAACTTGAATGCTCCTCGCCTTACGTCTCAATTTCATCGCAGGCATCCTGATCGACCCCGTCCTACCGCTGTGGAACAGCTTCCTTGAGCGGGGGGTCATGTCAGGGTTGAGCACTGTTTCTTTAAGAGACTCTGAAGTTTCTCCTAATTGATTGCTCCTCCTATAAAACAACACAGCACATTGCAATCAGTGCTTGGTATTGTGTTCCAGTATCCACTGAGTACTCCTTGTATTATGCTCTGGATTACAAGTTGTCTAAGCCTCTCTGCCTTATTTTCTAACAGGTTGAAATATCTGCTGGATTTCCTAAATACCGGATCCTACTCTCACTTACTTCCTCATTTGATGCCTCTGCAAGATTCCTCAGTGGGGTAAAGGAAGATTTATTACCTTCTCTCAGTGTCTCTCTGCTTCAGCAGCAGCCGCTGCTACATTCCAGGCTGTCAGCTCTGCCAGTGACTTCACAGGCTCACTTCCTCCTCATTTAGCATTCACACGCTGCCTGCCTGCTCCACATCAGACTTCTCAGCTCCTGCAGCATTTCAGGTACACTCTCTGCAAATACTACTACTGACTGCTTAGCTTGCTACCACTTACAAATATTGCAGTATTTGATTATACATATTTAGGTAGTATTACGCTCTCCATCCTGAAATTATTCTTTGAGTGTGAATCCAGGATCTGTGTACTTTTCTGCACGCTGAGCCAGAGTGTGTTCTGAATAACTTTACCTTACTTCTACCATAGCCCAGTCTTGCTTGCTTCATTTAACAACCTGTGAATCAGAGTTGTTATTAACAACCTGTTTTTACCATAAGGTGGTCTTATATTTCCCTGTCCAATACTTTAATTATTCTGTCAAAAGGTATACAGTGTGTGTTTATAAGATAAAGATATAGACTGTGTATATTTTGAAATAATAAAACACTTTATTTTTCAGAATCTGCTTGTCAGTAGTTGATTCAATAAATAAAGTGTAACAACCAAATTTTTACTACTGTTGTGTTCCATATAACAAACATTAATTGAGAGTAACATTATAGCCAATTCCGCTGAAAAAAATAATCCACAACCCAAAACAAAAGTTTTAATCTTTATAATGAAAAAAACTGAAATTATAAACAGACAAATCAAACAGAAACAGCTGCCTGAAGTACTTTTCTACCAAAAACTGCTTCAGAAGAAGAAAACACATCAAAATGGTAGAATTTAGTAAAAGTATGCAAAGAAGACCAAGTTGCTGCTTTGCAAATCTGATCAACAGAAGCTTCATTCCTAAAGGCCCAGGAAGTAGAAACTGACCTAGTAGAATGAGCCATAATTCTTTGAGGCGGGGACTTACCCGACTCTACATAAGCATGATGAATCAAAGACTTTAACCAAGACGCCAAAGAAATGGCAGAAGCCTTTTGATCTTTCCTGGAACCAGAAAAGATAACAAACAGACTAGAGGTCATTCTAAAATCTTTAGTAGCTTCAACATATTTCAAAGCTCTAACTACATCCAAAGAATGTAACGATCTCTCCTTAGAATTCTTAGGATTAGGACATAATGAAGGGACAACAATTTCTCTACTAATGTTGTTAGAATTCACAACCTTAGGTAAAAATTGAAATGAAGTCTGCAACACCGCCTTCTCCTGATGAAAAATCAGAAAAGGAGATTCACAAGAAAGAGCAGATAACTCAGAAACTCTTCTAGCAGAAGAGATAGGCAAAAGGAACAGTACTTTCCAAGAAAGTAATTTAATGTCCAGAGAATGCATAGGCTCAAACGGAGGAGCCTGTAAAGCTGACAAAACCAAATTAAGACTCCAAGGAGGAGAGATTGGCTTAATGACGGGTTTGATACGGACCAAAGCCTGTACAAAACAATGAATATCAGGAAGATTAGCAATCTTTCTGTGAAAAAGAACAGAAAGAGCAGATATTTGCCCTTTCAAAGAACTTGCAGACAAACCTTTATCCAAACCATCCTGAAGAAATTGTAAAATTCTAGGAATTCTGAAAGAATGCCAGAAGAATTTATGAGAAGAACACCAAGAGATGTAAGTCTTCCAAACTCGATAATAAATTTTCCTAGATACAGATTTACGAGCCTGTAACATAGTATTAATCACTGAGTCAGAGAAACCTCTATGACTAAGTATCAAGCGTTCAATCTCCATACCTTCAAATTTAATGATTTGAGATTCTGATGGAAAAAAGGGCCTCGAGATAGAAGGTCTGGCCTTAACGGAAGTGTCCAAGGTTGGCAACTGGCCATCCGAACGAGATCCGCAAACCAAAACCTGTGAGGCCATGCTGGAGCCACCAGCAGTACAAGTGAGCGCTCCATTAGAATTTTGGAGATTACTTTCGGAAGAAGAACTAGAGGCGGAAACATATAAGCAGGATGATAATTCCAAGGAATTGACAACGCATCCACTGCTTCTGCCTGAGGATCCCGGGATCTGGACAGATACCTGGGAAGTTTCTTGTTCAGATGAGAGGCCATCAGATCTATTTCTGGAAGACCCCAGATTCGAACAATCTGAGAAAAAAACCTCTGGATGAAGAGACCATTCGCCCGGATGTAACGTCTGGCGACTGAGATAATGCGCTTCCCAATTGTCTACACCTGGGATGTGAACTGCAGAAATTAGACAGGAGCTGGATTCCGCCCATACAAGTATCTGAGATACTTCTTTCATAGCTTGAGGACTGTGAGTCCCACCTTGATGATTGACATATGCCACGGTCGTGACATTGTCTGTTTGAAAACAAATAAACGATTCTCTCTTTAGAAGAGGCCAAAATTGAAGAGCTCTGAAAATCGCACGGAGTTCCAAAATGTTGATTGGTAATCTCGCCTCCTGAGATTCCCAAACCCCTTGCGTTGTCAGAGATCCCCATACAGCTCCCCAACCTGATAGACTCGCATCTGTTGAGATCACAGTCCAGGTTGGACGAACAAAAGAGGCCCCTTGAATTAAACTATGGTGATCCATCCACCAAGTTAGAGAAGATCGAACATTGGGATTTAAGGATATTATTTGTGATATCCTTGCATAATCCCTGCACCACTGGTTCAGCATACAAAGCCGGAGTGGTCTCGTGTGAAAACGAGCAAAAGGGATCGTGTCTGATGCAGCAGTCATGAGACCTAAAATCTCCATGCATAATGCTACCGAAGGGAACGATTGAAACTGAAGGTTTCGACAGGCTGAAACCAATTTCAGACGTCTCTTTTCTGTCAGAGACAAAGTCATGGACACTGAATCTATTTGGAAACCTAAAAAGGTTAACCTTGTCTGAGGAATCAAGGAACTCTTTGGCAAATTGATCCTCCAACCATGACTTTGAAGAAACAACACAAGTTGATTCGTATGAGATTCTGCAGAATGTGAAGACTGAGCAAGTACCAAGATATCGTCCAAATAAGGAAATACCGCAATACCCTGTTCTCTGATTACAGAGAGAAGGGCACCAAGAACCTTTGAAAAGATCCTTGGTGCTGTTGCTAGACCAAATGGAAGAGCAATAAACTGGTAATGCTTGTCTAGAAAAGAGAATCTCAGAAACTGATAGTGATCTGGATGAATTGGAATATGCAGGTATGCATCCTGTAAGTCTATTGTAGACATATAATGCCCTTGCTGAACAAAAGGCAGAATAGTTCTTATAGTCACCATTTTGAATGTTGGTATCCTTACATAACGATTCAATATCTTTAGGTCCAGAACTGGTCTGAAAGAATTCTCTTTCTTTGGTACAATGAATAGATTCGAATAAAACCCCAGACCTTGTTCCAGAACTGGAACTGGTATAATTACCCCAGCTAACTCTAGGTCTGAAACACATTTCAGAAACGCCTGAGCCTTCACTGTATTTACTGGAATGCGTGAGAGAAAGAATCTTCTCACAGGCGGTCTCACCTTGAAACCAATTCTGTACCCTTGCGAAACAATGTTCTGAATCCAAAGATTGTGAACCGAATTGATCCAAACCTCTTTGAAAAATCGTAACCTGCCCCCTACCAGCTGCGCTGGAATGAGGGCCGCACCTTCATGCGGATTTAGGAGCTGGTTTTGACTTTCTAGAAGGCTTGGATTTATTCCAGACTGGATTAGGTTTCCAACCGCAAACTGTTCCTTTAGGGGAAGGATCGGGCTTCTGCTCCTTATTCTGACGAAAGGAACGAAAACGATTAGCAGCCCTGTAATTACCTCTAGATTTTTTGCCCTGAGGCAAAAAGGCACCTTTCCCTCCAGTAACAGTTGAAATTATAGAATCCAACTGAGAACCAAACAACTTATTACCTTGGAAAGAGAGAGAAAGCAAAGTTGACTTAGAAGTCATATCTACATTCCAGGATTTAAGCCATAAAGCTCGTCTAGCTAAAATAGCTAAAGACATATACCGGACATCAACTCTAATGATATCAAAAATGGCATCACAGACAAAGTTATTAGCATGTTGAAGAAGTTTAACAATGCTATGCGTATTATGATCTGTCACTTGTTGCGCTAAAGCCTCCAACTAGAAAGTTGAAGCTGCTGCAACATCAGCCAAAGAGATAGCAGGTCTTAGTAGATTACCTGAACATAAATAAGCTTTTCTTAAAAAAGATTCAATTTTCCTATCTAAAGGATCTTTAAACGAAGTGCTATCTGCCGTAGGAATAGCAGTACGTTTGGCAAGAGTAGAGATAGCCTCATCGACTTTAGGGATTTTATCCCAAAATTCCAATCTATCAGATGGCACAGGGTACAATTTCTTAAACCTTGGAGAAGGAGTAAATGAAGTACCCAGACTATCCCATTCCCTAGCAATCACATCTGAGATAGCATCAGGAACTGGAAAAACTTCCGGAATTAACACATGAGGTTTATAAACCGAATTTAAACATTTAGCAGTTTTAGTATCAAGAGGACTAGACTCCTCCATATCTAAAGCAATCAAAACTTCTTTAAAGTAATGAACGAATAAACTCCATCTTAAATAAATATGAAGATTTATCCGTATCAATATCTGAAGTAGAATCTTCTGAACCAGAAAAAACCTCATCAGAAACAGATAAGTCAGAATGATGGCGGTCACCTAAAAATTCATCTGAAATGTGAGAAGTTTTGAAAGACCTTTTACGTTTACTGGAAGGAGGAATAACAGACAGAGCCTTCCTAATAGAATTAGAAACAAATTCTTTAACATTAACAGGAACATCCTGAACAATAGATGTTGAAGGAACAACAACAGGTAAAGGATTATTACTAATGGAAACACAATCTGCATTGGAAAGTTTATCATGACAGCTTTCACAAACTACAGCTGGAGGAACAGTTACCACAAGTTTACAACATATGCACTTAACTTTGGTAGAACCAGCATCAGGCAGCGTCTGTCCATTAGTAGATTTAGATCCAGGGTCAGGGTGAGACATCTTGCAATATGTAATAGAAAAAACAACATATAAAGCAAAATTATCAAATTCCTTAAACGACAGTTTCAGGAATGGGAAAGAATGCAAAAAATAAGCTTCTAGAACCAGAAGCAAAGAAAGAAAAATGTTTAAATAATGTGAGTAAAAAAGACGCCCACATTTTTTGGCGCAAAAAAATGTCTGAATACGCATGCGTAGCAGAATACAACTTCCGGCGTAAATTACGTCACCGGAAATGACAAAATTTTTATCGCCAAAAAAATTCGCGCCAAAAATGACGTAATAAAAAAACATTTTCTGCCCCCCGCGAGCCTAACAGCATGCAGGAAAAAATGGTCAAATGAAATTTTTAAAGGTAAGAAAAAATAACTAAATGCATTATCCCAATAATGAAACTGACAATCTGTATTTAAAAAAGGAATACTGATTATCCTGAATCAAGGCAAATATAAGTTTATAGACATATATTTAGAACTTTACATATAAAGTGCCCAACCATAGCGTAGAGTGTCACAAAAAATAAGACTTACTTACCCCAGGACACTCCTCTACATATAGCAGATAGCCAAACCAGTACTGAAACGAGAATCAGTAGAGGTAATGGTATATAAAAGTATATCGTCGATCTGAAAAGGGAGGCAGGAGAAGAAATCTCTATGACCAATAACAGAGAACCTATGAAATAGATCCCCTAGAGGTAGACCATTGTATTCAAATAGGCAATACTCTCTTCACGTCTCTCTGACATTCGCTGCACTCTGAGAGGAAAACCGGGCTTCAACCTGTTGCGAAGCGCATATCAACGAAGAATCTTAAGCACAAACTTACTTCACCACCTCCACGGGAGGCAAAGTTTGTAAAACTGAATTGTGGGTGTGGTGAGGGGTGTATTTATAGGAATTTTAAGGTTTGGGAAACTTTGCCCCTCCTGGTAGGAATGTATATTCCATACGTCACTAGCTCATGGACTCTTGCTAATTACATGAAAGAAATGGCACCTTACCCACATGTAATTTATCTTTTCAGTGTTATAACACAAAATACAAAAGCAATTTGCTACCATAAATATGTAAATATGGATATATATATATATATATATATATATATATATATATATATATATATATATATATATATATAGGTAGATATATATATATATATAAAAAGGACTTTAAAGATGGAACCTAATTTAACTTGTATTTTAAATACATATTAAGTCACGTTCTCTTTAAAGGAATTTGAAACCCAACTTTTTTTCTTTCATGATTCAGATAGAGCATTCAATTTTAAGCAACTTCCTAATTTACTCATATTATTACACGCTAAGTGTAGCCACCAATCAGCAAGCGTTAACCAGGGTTCTGAACCAACAATGGTCCTGCTCCTAAGCTTACATTCTAGCTTTTTCAAATAAAGGTACCAAGAGAACGAAGAAAAATGGATAATTGCGTGCTCTATCTGAATTGTGAAAGAAAAAAATTGGGTTTCGTAACACTTTAAAATAAAAAATAAAAATATGAAAAAGGAATAAAAATATCTAGAGGCTTTAACTTGCAGCCAATAAAAATAAACAAAGCACTGCAACATAAAGTTCAATAACGAGCTGTTAGAAGCCTTGATGTGTTGACTTACCTTGTGTAATATCTTCATCATCATTTAACACAATAATGCAGATATGCTTTTTAAGTTGTCTAATGTTGCAAAATGTTCTACTGCATTTCCGGCACTCCAGGTTTTCAGGAACAGGCTCTGCTGGAAGTTGTGATTCATCTATTTCCAGATTGCTTTCTTTAGATACGCTGACATTTTGATCAGCAACTTCTTCTTCTGCTAGAGACTTTTTTGTAGAACCCTTGGGTCTGCCCCTTTTCCTTTTAACCGAACAAAATTCTATAAAAAAAGCAGAGTAGGTTTAAAATATTTGCACAAGGCATATTGACGTTTAGCATGATCAGAAAATCAAAGAGGTAGAACTGTCAACAACTTACAACATATATTTGCTATGGTGTAAAACAGTGTTCTTAAATGCATACAATATTTAAAAATCAACAAAAGAAAATAGCTAAAATTTTGTATTCAAGGGCAAAAAAAAAACACAGGAAAAAATGGTTTGAATCAGTTGGTTCTGAATTATACAATTTTGCAGAAAGTAGAAGTTTGCTACTGTGCATAATGATACATTTTCATTGGTTCTATAGCAAAATATGTCAACCGGATTGTAAATTAACAAGGAAGTAGAAATTTAACTCTTGATTTATGTTAGCTTGAAAATATTTACATTTGTTCAGTGAAACAAAAAAAAAACCAATTTTTAATAATAGAAATAATAATAATATGAAATTAAACATAAGTTATGCTTACCTGATAAATTAATTTTCCATGGTGGTGAGAGTCCACGATCCATTACTCCCAGGAATTACTCTTCCCTACCACTAGAAGGAAGCAAATATTGCCAAATCCCAAGAGCTCTATAATCCCCCCCCCCCCCCACACACACACACACACACCTCACAGGTACCTCCGTCTAATGAATAGCCAAGCAAAATGAGTTAAGAAAAAAAAAAAGAGCCAAAAAATGAGCAGGGAAAAAAAGATGTGCTCAAGAAAAAACTAACCTTAAAAAAAGACATAGGGTGGGGAACTCTCACCACCATTAAAGAAATGAATTTATTATCAGGTAAGCATAAATTATGTTTTCTTTCATACAGGTGGTAAGTGTCTGCAATTCATTACTCATGGGAACTAATACCAAAGCTGTGGAGTCCATGAGTAAGAACGTAAGGACTGAGAAGCATCTTTTTGCACTGAGAAACTAAATCCACAACACAGTGATACCCAAAAAGGGCATCAAAACCTTATTTTTATTATGCACATTAAATAAAAAATGAAAAATAAATGTATGCTTAACTGATAAATGTATTTATTTCCGGATATGGTGAGTCCACGGCATCCTCGATTACTGTTGGGAACCAATACCCAATCAAGAGTACATAGAGGACTAAGGAGGGACAAGACAGGTAGACCTAAACAAAAGGCACCACCGCTTGAAGAACCTTTCTCCCAAAAGAAGCCTCAGCCGAGGCAAAAGTAACAAATTTATAAAATTTGGAAAAAGTATGTATGGAAGACCAGGTTGCGGCCTTGCAAATCTATTCCACAGAAGCTTCATTTTTGGAAGCCCGGGAAGAGGAGACAGCCCTGGTGAAATGAGCTGTAATTCTCTTAAGAGGCTTCTGACCAGCAGTCTCATAAGCCAAACAAATTATACTTCTCAACCAGAGAGAAAGTGAAGTAGCAGTAGCTTTCTGACCTTTACGTTTCCCAGAGAAACAAAAAGGGCAGAAGATTGGCAAAACTCCTTAGTCGCCTGTATGTAAAATTTTAGGGCACGTACCACATCCAGGTTGTGCAACAAACTCCTTATGAGAAAAAAAGATTAGGACATAGAGAAGGGACAACAATCTCTTGATTAATATTTCTATCTGAAACTATTTTAGGAAGAAAACCAAACTTAGTACGAAGAACCGCCTTATCAGCATGAAATATAAGGTAAGTCAAATCACACTGCAAAGCCGATAGTTCTGAGACTCTCCGAGCATAAGAAATAGCAATAAGAAACAAAACCTTCCAAGACAACTTAATGTCTATGGAATGCATAGGCTCAAATGGAGCCTGCTGCAAAACTCTAAGAACAAGGTTAAGGCTCCAAGGAGGAGCCATGGATCTAAACACAGGCCTAATTCTGACCAAGGCCGGACAAAGTGATTGCACATCTGACATATCTGCTAGACGCTTATGTAGCAAAACAGATAGGGCAGAAATCTGACACTTCAGGGTACTGACCAACAAACCCTTCTCCAGACCTTCCTGGAGAAAGGGCAAAATCCTAGGAATCCTAACCCTACTCCAAGAGTAGCCCTTGTATTCACACCAATAAAGATATTTATGCCATATCTTATGGTAAACCTTCCTAGTTACAGGCTTGCGAGCCTGGATCATGGTCTCAATGACCGATTCAGAAAACCCATGCTTGGATAAAACTAAGTGTTGAATCTCCAAGCAGTCAACTTCAGAGAAACGAGATTTGGATGAAGGAAGTGACCCTGAAGTAAAAGGTCCTCCCTCAGAGGCAGTCTCCAAGGTGGAATGACGTTTCCACTAGGTCTGCATACCAAATCCTGCGAGGCATTCTGCAGAGACGCCATCAGATCCAGCTCCAGCATCCCCCATCTGTTGCCCAAATAATACCTGATAAACCATGCTAAGGACAACTGAGGCCAAGCCATCAGAGCATTGAAGATCGCTCTCAACCGAGATGTTTATGGGGAGAGCAGACTCCTCCCGAGTCCAGAGTCGCTGCGCCTTTAACGAGTCCCAGACTGCTCCCCAGCCCAGCAGGCTGGCGTCTGTGGTCACACTCACCCAGAAAGGCCCCGAAGCATGTGTCCTGAGACAGATGCTCCTGAGAAAGCCACCACGGAAGAGTCTCTTGTCGACTGATCTAAATCTATCCTCTGAGACAGATCCTCATAATCCCCGTTCCATTGCCAGAGCATGCACAAATGCAGAGCTCTCAAATGGAATCAAACAAAGGGAATGATGTCCATGGAAGCTACCATGAAACCAATTACCTCCATTAATTGAGCCACTGATGGTAGCAGTAGCCTGTAGAGAAAGGCAAGAAGAAAGAATCTTGGTTTGTCTGGCCTCCATCAGAAATATTTTCTTTCATGTAATTAGCAAGAGTCCATGAGCTAGTAACGTATGGGATATACATTCCTACCAGGAGGGGCAAAGTTTCCCAAACCTCAAAATGCCTATAAATACACCCCTCACCACACCCACAAATCAGTTTTACAAACTTTGCCTCCTATGGAAGTGGTGAAGTAAGTTTGTGCTAGATTCTATGTTGATATGCGCTCCGCAGCAGGTTGGAGCCCGGTTTTCCTCTCAGCGAGCAGTGAATGTCAGAGGGATGTGAAGAGAGTATTGCCTGTTTGAATTCAATGATCTCCTTCTATGGGGTCTATTTCATAGGTTCTCTGTTATCGGTCGTAGAGATTCATCTCTTACCTCCCTTTTCAGATCGACGATATACTCTTATATATATATACCATTACCTCTGCTGATTTTCGTTTCAGTACTGGTTTGGCTTTCTACAAACATGTAGATGAGTGTCCTGGGGTAAGTAAGTCTTATTTTCTGTGACACTCTAAAGCTATGGTTGGGCACTTTTTTAAGTTCTAAATATATGTATTCAAACATTTATTTGCCTTGACTCAGAATGTTCAACATTCCTTTTTTTCAGACAGTCAGTTTCATATTTGGGATAATGCATTTGAATCAATCATTTTTCTTACCTTAAAAATTTGACTTTTTCCCTGTGGGCTGTTAGGCTCGCGGGGGCTGAAAATGCTTCATTTTATTGCGTCATTCTTGGCACGGACTTTTTTGGGGCAAAAAATCTTTTCTTTTTCCGGCGTCATACGTGTCGCCGGAAGTTGCGTCATTTTTTGATGTTCTTTTGCGCCAAAAATGTCGGCGTTCCGGATGTGGCATCATTTTTGGCGCCAAAAGCATTTAGGCGCCAAATAATGTAGGCGTCTTATTTGGCGCTAAAAAAAAATATATATATATATGGGCGTCACTTTTGTCTCCACATTATTTAAGTCTCATTTTTCATTGCTTCTGGTTGCTAGAAGCTTGTTCTTTGGCATTTTTTCCCATTCCTGAAACTGTCATTTAAGGAATTTGATCAATTTTGCTTTATATGTTGTTTTTTCTCTTACATATTGCAAGATGTCTCACGTTGCATCTGAGTCAGAAGATACTTCAGGAAAATCGCTGTCTGGTGCTGGAACTACCAAAGCTAAGTGTATCTGCTGTAAACTTTTGGTAGCTGTTCCTCCAGCTGTTGTTTGTATTAAATGTCATGACAAACTTGTTAATGCAGATAATATTTCCTTTAGTAAAGTACCATTACCTGTTGCAGTTCCAACAACATCTAATGTTCAGAGTGTTCCTGATAACATAAGAGATTTTGTTTCTGAATCCATTAAGAAGGCTATGTCTGTTATTCTTCCTTCTAGTAAACACAAAAAATCTTCTAAAACTTCTCTTTATCCAGATGAATTTTTAAATGAACATCATCATTCTGATTCTAATGATTCTTCTGGTTCAGAGGATTCTGTCTCAGAGGTTGATGCTGATAAATCTTCATATTTATTTAAAATGGAATTTATTCGTTCTTTACTTAAAGAAGTTTTAATTGCTTTAGAAATTGAGGATTCTGGTCCTCTTGATACTAAATCTAAATGTTTAGACAAGGTCTTTAAATCTCCTGTGGTTATTCCAGAAGTTTTTCATTTTCCTGGTGCTATTTCTGAAGTAATTTCCAGAGAATGGAATAATTTGGGTAATTCATTTACTCCTTCTAAACGTTTTAAGCAATTATATCCTGTGCCGTCCGACAGATTAGAGTTTTTGGACAAAATCCCTAAAGTTGATGGGGCTATTTCTACCCTTGCTAAACGTACTACTATTCCTACGGCAGATGGTACTTCCTTTAAGGATCCTTTAGATAGGAAAATTGAATCCTTTCTAAGAAAAGCTTATCTGTGTTCAGGTAATCTTCTTAGACCTGCTATATCATTGGCTGATGTTGCTGCAGCTTCAACTTTTTGGTTGGAAACTTTAGCGCAATAAGTAACAGATCATTATTCTCATAATATTATTATTCTTCTTCAACATGCTAATAATTTTATCTGTGATGCCATTTTTTATATTATCAGAGTTGATGTCAGGTTTATGTCTCTAGCTATTTTAGCTAGAAGAGCTTTATGGCTTAAAACTTGGAATGCTGATATGTCTTCTAAATCGACTCTACTTTCCCTTTCTTTCCAGGGTAATAAATTATTTGGTTCTCAGTTGGATTCTATTATCTCAACTGTTACTGGTGGGAAAGGAACTTTTTTACCACAGGATAAAAAAATCTAAAGGTAAAAACAGGGCTAATAATCGTTTTCGTTCCTTTCGTTTCAACAAAGAACAAAAGCCTGATCCTTCATCCTCAGGAGCAGTTTCAGTTTGGAAACCATCTCCAGTCTGGAATAAATCCAAGCCTTCTAGAAAAGCAAAGCCAGCTTCTAAGTCCACATGAAGGTGCGGCCCTCATTCCAGCTCAGCTGGTAGGGGGCAGATTACGTTTTTTCAAAGAAATTTGGATCAATTCTGTTCACAATCTTTGGATTCATAACATTGTTTCAGAAGGGTACAGAATTGGTTTCAAGATAAGACCTCCTGCAAAGAGATTTTTTCTTTCCCGTGTCCCAGTAAACCCAGTGAAAGCTCAAGCATTTCTGAAATGTGTTTCAGATCTAGAGTTGGCTGGAATAATTATGCCAGTTCCAGTTCTGGAACAGGGGCTGGGGTTTTATTCGAATCTCTTCATTGTACCAAAGAAGGAGAATTCCTTCAAACCAGTTCTGGATCTAAAAATATTGAATCGTTATGTAAGGATACCAACATTCAAAATGGTAACTGTAAGGACTATCTTGCCTTTTGTTCAGCAAGGAAATTATATGTCTACAATAGATTTACAGGATGCATATCTGTATATTCCGATTCATCCAGCTCACTATCAGTTCCTGAGATTCTCTTTCCTGGACAAGCATTACCAGTTTGTGGCTCTGCCGTTTGGCCTAGCAACAGCTCCAAGAATTTTTACAAAGGTTCTCGGTGCCCTTCTGTCTGTAATCAGAGAACAGGGTATTGTGGTATTTCCTTATTTGGACGATTTCTTGGTACTTGCTCAGTCTTCACATTTAGCAGAATCTCATACGAATCGACTTGTGTTGTTTCTTCAAGATCATGGTTGGAGGATCAATTCACTAAAAAGTTCATTGATTCCTCAGACAAGGGTAACTTTTTTGGGTTTCCAGATAGATTCAGTGTCCATGACTCTGTCTTTGACAGACAAGAGACGTCTAAAATTGATTTCAGCTTGTCGAAACCTTCAGTCACAATCATTCCCTTCGGTAGCCTTATGCATGGAAATTCTAGGTCTTATGACTGCTGCATCGGACGCGATCCCCTTTGCTCGTTTTTACATGCGACCTCTTCAGCTCTGTATGCTGAACCAATGGTGCAGGGATTACACAAAGATATCTCAATTAATATCTTTAAAACCGATTGTACGACACTCTCTGACGTGGTGGACAGATCACCATCGTTTAATTCAGGGGGCTTCTTTTGTTCTTCCGACCTGGACTATAATCGCAACAGATGCAAGTCTTACAGGTTGGGGAGCTGTGTGGGGGTCTCTGACGGCACAAGGGGTTTGGGAATCTCAGGAGGTGAGATTACCAATCAATATTTTGGAACTCAGTGCAATTTTCAGAGCTCTTCAGTCTTGGCCTCTTCTGAAGAGAGAGTCGTTCATTTGTTTTCAGACAGACAATGTCACAACTGTGGCATACATCAATCATCAAGGAGGGACTCACAGTCCTCTGGCTATGAAAGAAGTATCTCGAATTCTGGTTTGGGAGGAATCCAGCTCCTGTCTAATCTCTGCAGTTCATATCCCAGGTATAGACAATTGGGAAGCGGATTATCTCAGTCGCCAAACGTTGCATCCGGGCGAATGGTCTCTTCACCCAGAGGTATTTCTTCAGATTGTTCAAATGTGGGAACTCCCAAAAATAGATCTGATGGCTTCTCATCTAAACAAGAAACTTCCCAGGTATCTGTCCAGATCCCGGGATCCTCAGGCGGAGGCAGTGGATGCATTATCACTTCCTTGGAAGTATCATCCTGCCTATATCTTTCCGCCTCTAGTTCTTCTTCCAAGAGTAATCTCCAAGATTCTGAAGGAATGCTCGTTTGTTTTGCTGGTAGCTCCAGCATGGCCTCACAGGTTTTGGTATGCGGATCTTGTCCGGATGGCCTCTTGCCAGCCGTCGACTCTTCCGTTAAGACCAGACCTTCTGTCGCAAGGTCCTTTCTTCCATCAGGATCTCAAATCCTTAAATTTAAAGGTATGGAGATTGAACGCTTGATTCTTGGTCAAAGAGGTTTCTCTGACTCTGTGATTAATACTATGTTACAGGCTCGTAAATCTGTATCTAGAGAGATATATTATAGAGTCTGGAAGACTTATATTTCTTGGTGTCTTTCTCATCATTTTTCCTGGCATTCTTTTAGAATTCCGAGAATTTTACAGTTTCTTCAGGATGGTTTAGATAAAGGTTTGTCCGCAAGTTCCTTGAAAGGACAAATCTCTGCTCTTTCTGTTCTTTTTCACAGAAAGATTGCTAATCTTCCTGATATTCATTGTTTTGTACAAGCTTTGGTTTGTATAAAACCTGTCATTAAGTCTATTTCTCCTCCTTGGAGTTTGAATTTGGTTCTGGGGGCTCTTCAAGCTCCTCCTTTTGAACCCATGCATTCATGGACATTAAATTACTTTCCTGGAAAAGTTTTGTTCCTTTTGGCCATCTCTTCTGCCAGAAGAGTCTCTGAATTATCTGTTCTTTCTTGTGAGTCTCCTTTTCTGATTTTTCATCAGGATAAGGCGGTGTTGCGAACTGCTTTTGAATTTTTACCTAAGGTTGTGAATTCCAACAACATTAGTAGAAAAATTGTGGTTCCTTCATTATGTCCTAATCCTAAGAATTCTAAGGAGAAATCGTTGCATTCTTTGGATGTTGTTAGAGCTTTGAAATATTATGTTGAAGCTACTAAGTCTTTCCGAAATACTTCTAGTCTATTTGTCATCTTTTCCGGTTCTAGAAAAGGTCAGAAAGCTTCTGCCATTTCTTTGGCATCTTGGTTGAAATCCTTAATTCACCATGCTTATGTCGAGTCGGGTAAAACTCCGCCTCAAAGGATTACAGCTCATTCTACTAGGTCAGTTTCTACTTCCTGGGCGTTTAGGAATGAGGCTTCGGTTGATCAGATTTGCAAAGTAGCAACTTGGTCCTCTTTGCATACTTTTACTAAATTCTACCATTTTGATGTGTTTTCTTCTTCTGAAGCAGTTTTTGGTAGAAAAGTACTTCAGGCAGCGGTTTCAGTTTGAATCTTCTGCTTATGTTTTCATTAAACTTTATTTTGGGTGTGGATTATTTTCAGCAGGAATTGGCTGTCTTTATTTTATCCCTCCCTCTCTAGTGACTCTTGCGTGGAAAGATCCACATCTTGGGTAGTCATTATCCCATACGTCACTAGCTCATGGACTCTTGCTAATAACATGAAAGAAAACATAATTTATGTAAGAACTTACCTGATAAATTCATTTCTTTCATATTAGCAAGAGTCCATGAGGCCCACCCTTTTGTGGTGGTTATGATTTTTTTGTATAAAGCACAATTATTCCAATTCCTTATTTTTTATGCTTTCACACTTTTTTTTATCACCTTACTTCTTGGCTATTCGTTAAACTGATTTGTGGGTGTGGTGAGGGGTGTATTTATAGGCATTTTGAGGTTTGGGAAACTTTGCCCCTCCTGGTAGGAATGTATATCCCATACGTCACTAGCTCATGGACTCTTGCTAATATGAAAGAAATGAATTTATCAGGTAAGTTCTTACATAAATTATGTTTTCATTGATAGGGAATCTATTATGGTTCCTAAGAAAACTACCCTTGTGGCTGGAACAAGGGAACTCTTTTTGAAATTCACTTTCCATCCGTGGGAAAGTAGAAAAGACAACACGATCTCTGTGTGAGATTTTGCTTGTAGAAAAGATGGCGCCTGAAAGTAAATGTCATCCAGATAAGGCGCCACTGCAATTCCTCGAGACCGAATCACTACCAAGAGAGCCCCCAGAACATTTGAGAAAATTCTGGGAGCTGTGGAAAGGCCAAATGGAAGAGCCACAAACTGAAAGTGTGTGTCCAGAAAGGCAAATCTCAGACATTTGTGATGATCCCTTTTAATGGGAACCTGAAGGTATGCATCCTCCAAGGCTATTGTCATCATGAACTGACCCTCTAGCACTAAAGGAAGAATGGAACGTATAGTTTCCATCTTGAAGTACGGTACTCTGAGAAACCTGTTTAGACACATTAGATATAGAATAGGACGGAAAGTTCCCTCTTTTTTGGAAACCGCAAACAGATTTGAATAGAAACCTAGACCCTGGTCGTGTACTGGAACTATCCCTCCCAGGGAGGAAAGATCCTGTACACATTTTAAGAACACATCTCTTTTTATCTGGTCTACAGATAATCTTGAGAGGTAGAATCTGCCCATGAGATGGAATATCTTGAATTCTAGCATGCAACCTTGGGGTACTATGTCCACTGCCAAAGGGTCTGGGACATCTCGTATCCAGAACTGAGAGAACCGATAAAGTCTGCCCCCCCCACTTGATCCGATCCCGGATCGGGGGCAACCCTTTCATGCAGATTTTTATTCAGTATTAGGTTTCTTTGATTGCTTCCCCTTGTTCCAAGACTGATTGGGTTTCCAAGAAGGTTTGGACTGTTCCTGCTTGGAAGAGGAAGGGGAAGACTTACCTCTGAAATTACTCTGACATCCTTTAGGTCTATTCTTCTTATCTTGTGGCAGAAAAGACCCTTTACCACCCGAAATATCGGAAATAATTTCTGCCAGACCAGGCCCAAACAAGGTCTTACCCTTGTAAGGAATCGTCAAAAGCTTGGACTTAGATGAAACATCCGCTGACCAAGATTTCAGCCATAATGCTCTGCACGCTAAAACAGTGAAACCAGATATTTTGGCTCCCAACTTAATTACTTGCAATGAAGCATCAGTAATAAAGTTTAAAAAGTAATAAAGGATTGGCTAACTTAAGAGCCTTAATTCTGTCTTGAATTTCTTCCAAAGGATTCTCTACCTGAAGAGAGACAGTGTGTCAAACCAATAAGCTGCCACACTTTACACAGAAGCAATACACACCGTAGGTTGCCATTGGAGACCTTGATGGGCATACATCCTTTATAAATAAGCCTCAAGCTTTTTGTCTATTGGGTCTTTAAAGGAGCAGCTATCCTTAATAGGAATAGTAGTTCTCTTAGCCAAAGTACAAATCACACCTTCCACTTTGGGCACCGTTTGCGACGACTCCTTAATTGAGTCTGCCACGGGAAACATCTTTTTAAAAATAATAATATCCGTAGCACAGTCTGGAACAGGAAATACCTCCACAGAGGAAAGGACATCAGAGTACTTAAGTTTACTAGATTTCCTAGGATTGACAACAACAGGAGAACCAGAATCGTCCAAGGTGACCAAAACCTCCTTTAACAGGACACGAAGGTGTTCAATCTTAAATTTAGCATCAGATGAGGGAATTACACTGTCTGAATCTGAGATCTCCCCCTCAGAGGCTACCGATGTATCTTCCTCGTCAGACTTATGAGAAAAAAAAATCTGTGTAGCCTCAGAAACCCTTCTATCTGAATCTCTAACATTCCCCTTGCATTTCCCCAGTAGCATGGGAATAGCAGTCAAAGCCACAGAGTTCGCAGAAGATACCTGGGCCGCAATTTCTCCTTTCAAATAAACTCCTCCTGGAGATTCAGAGGAACCCCAGGGCACTGCCTGTGACGCCATTAAGGCTTGGGACGAAGGAGGAGACTGCTGCGGCATTGCCTGAACAGCATCATCCTGAGTGGTGGCTCAGAGGCAAAAATACTATCTTTATGCATCAGAGTCCTCTCTATGCAGGAGGAACAGAAAGGCAGGGGAGGGTCAACCTGGCATTCTAAACAAAGTTTGCATTAAGCTATAGGGGAAATTTCCTGATCCATATTGAACCACCAAATTTTTAATAAGCAATTTTAATTAAAAAGCCCACCCCACAAGTTCCTAACTCCTTAAAAGTCACCACCGCCCTACTGAAGAGACTAACGTGGAGTAGCTAAACCCATCTAGAAAAGAAAAACCAGAGCAAACCTACTCTGTCTTTCAAAATAATAAAATCTTGATTGAAGTAAAATAAATTAAATCTTCAGACACCAAAACTTCACCTCCTCCTTGCACCGAAGGCAAAGAGAATGAATGGTGACTGTGGGAAGGAGTACTTAACAGCTTTGCTGTGATGCTCTTTGCCTCCTCCTGCTGGCCAGAAGTGATATTCCCAACAGTAATTGAGGACGCTGCGGACTCACAATATCTTAGGAAAGAAAATTAATCAATCAGGCAAACATAAATCAAGCTGAGACAACTGCCTGATGGACCTTGCTACCAAAGGCTGCCTCAAAAAGAAAAAAAAAAAACACAGAAGTTTCACAACTGGGCTAATTCTAGCTAACTAGAAAAACTCCAAAGAACACTAGTGCTAATAGTACAAGAAACGAAAGTAATGAAAGCAAATTTTTGACATGTTAAAAAGTCACTGTTGCTGCTGTGGGGAATGGAGGAGCTTTGCCCGAAACATCCATGTAAGAAACTAAAAACACAAAATAAAATACTCTGTGCAACTGGACTCAAGTGCAGATTTAATAATATAAATTAGCACACACAGATTTAAAAAAAAAAATTACAAAAAGTAGTGTCAGATAGGAAAATTTAAACTAGTCTCGGTGATCAATCCTCTAGCGGTCCTGACTTGGATATCTCTGGTGGCAATCAGAAGTTGAGCTCACGCTTGTTTTACAGCTTTCCAGGTATCTGCCTGATGTCATCCGCTACAGCTGCTCTCCAGGGACAGCCTGTATTTACAATCCTCAACGCGTTTCCTCTGCCAGTATGGGCAGACTTCATCAGAAGGAGAAAGGTGCATGCAGTTCACCTGTCCACAAGTGCCTTTTTTGAGGTTGCTGTTTTCTCTCCCTTCTTTTTCTATAATTATCATGCACAGCCACCATTAGTGTATGCAGAGCACTGGGGTTGACCGCCTCAGTGCTCTGCATACACTAATGGTAGCTTTCCCTGGAAAAGGCAGCAACACAAGTGTGAGGAAAAGAGGACCTTGAGACAGCAGGTCTTGACTCAGAGAAAGAATTCATGGAGGAGATAAGGACATCTGCACTAGATCCCCGTACCATGTCCTGCCGGGCCAGGCTGAAGCAATTAATATTACTTACTTTGACTCCTGATTGCTCTTACTAATGAGTTACTGATGGAAATGGAGCCCTTTGTAGGGAGAGCCCTCTGAATCTTTATTTTGTGAAGTTCCATCAGGAACTAGATGCATAAAGAGTCTATTATGACGTTGTGGGGGGTTGTTGGTTTAGAGGTTAATATTTATATTATTAGTTCCAATGTGGGTTTGATGGCGGATATAGGGATTTTACGTGTTGGGTTTATTTTGGGGAGGCATTTTAGACTTTTACGGGAGATTTGATGGGTTTTTTTTTTTATTTTCTTAGGCGTCTGCAGTTTCTAAAGTGCAGTAAGTCACTGGCGACTCCAGAAATTTGTATTTACGCTCATTTCTGGACATCGCTAGTTTATCCGACTTATGGCACTTTATGAACTGCTGGTGGGGTTTATGTAATACTCAGATGTGCAAGGTGAAATTACGGGCAGCGCAGGCTTCAGTGATTGCGCTGAAGCCTGTGCCGTATATGTAATCTCGCCCCTAATATACATTGTTAATGAAAATATTCATTATTAATGTTCAGTATCTGCATGATAAAACGTATGTGAATAGATTACCCATACAATAGATATAAATGAGATACCAATAGATCTTATCTCTAAAGGATCTCCACTGTTAATGAAAATATTAATGATCAATGTTCAGTATCTGCATGATAGAACGTTTTATGAATAGATATAAATTACACATAACAGGTATAAAGAGATACAATTAGATTTTTTCTCTAAAGGATCTCGACGGCACAACTGCATTTAGAATTAAACATGCAGAGTAAGATGCATGAAAGGTATAGAGGAGCATATATTATAGTTTTGTGTACACTAATACAGTGTTTTTCAACCAGTGAGCCGTGGCACACTAGTGTGCCGTGAGAGATCCTCAGGTGTGCCGCGGCAGACTGACAACATTGCGGGGATGTCCCTCTTTCAAATTTTGAAATATTGGGAGGTATGTGACAGGCTCATCAGGCATCATTTACAACCATGACATTGACATTCATTCACAGACAATCATTATGATTGTTTGTGAATGAATGTCAATATGTCATGTATAGTTTGTAGGAGGCATGGCATGACAGCAAAGTACAGTGTATATAAATATATATATATATATATATATATATATATATATATATATATATATATATATATACAGTAGAATAGAACTGGGTCCACCGGACGGCCTCCGTTGTTGAATGTGATCCAAGAACAGCCGGCACACAGGAATTTTTCAAAGATCCGATTTATTCAACAAAAGAGAAACCAGACGTTTCGGCTCTACCGTGAGCCTTTCTCTATGGTATACAGACCGGATAATGTGAACCCCCAGACACCACCCCTAATTAAACTAAGTGACAGCCAATCAGCTTGCACGGCTGCGCCGCTCCTTCCCGCACATATCAAACTCACCTGGACATCCAAGAACAGCTGATTCCTGGCAAGCGCGTCATGACGTCATCACGCCACACCGCGCTGCATGGAAATGTCTGTGTCACAGGTATCCATGGCAAACACCGGGTAAACAAATACCTCCGGTTACCATGGTGATGCGTGGGAGAAGTTGCGAATGCAGCCAAACATCCGATGGGCACAAATGTAAAGTGACAAAGTGGTAAACAAAACAAGGGCCATAGATGGATGCCCTAATCAAACAATAGTGAAACAAAATTTTTACATAAAAAACAGGTATCTATATTATTAGCAACAGGGTGATTAACCACATAACTGTAGAAAATGGCTTATTCCGCTACAAAAACCAATGGTTCAACAAATAACACAGCCCTCTATACCCAATATGGTATCAGGGCATGTGGGGTGTAGCAAGCAACCATAAGCCAAATATGGTCAAAATGTGGTATATTAACATTGTATTGGCATCATACTCAAGAGGAGTAGGTAGAAACATATCACAGCAGGATGACTCCCATAGTGTCCATATTTATTTATAACAGCAGCCAAAGTCTATGTTGGCATTCAGTCCTCGAGGTGTTACTGTGTCCAAGGTGAAAATCCACCGAGCCTCCATCTTCAGCAATGCTCGTCCTCTGTCCCCACCTCGCCTATGGCGAGGGACATGATCAATTAATATTACCCGTAGTGAAGCGACACTATGGCCCACCACTGGCTGTTCTGACCGTCCCTTATCAATGGCCTGACGGATCGCCGTCTTGTGATTGGCCAGACGTTCCTTGAACAGTGTCACTGTTTTGCCAATGTAGTATTTGGAACATGGACAAAAAATGGCATAAATCACAAATTCCGTGGAGCAGGTAAGTCTGTGTTTAATTTTGTGCCTCTTGTTGTTGTGGGGATGTTGGAAGGTGGTCCCTGCCAGGAGGTTGTTGCATGTAACGCAACTGCCACACTTGTAGCGACGTGGTTTTCCTCTGGTCAGCCACATCTGTTTTTCGTAGCAGTGTGTAGGGTCACTCAACACCAGCAGATCCCTCAGATTACTTGCCCGTTTATATACCACTCTTGGTTCCGGCATGTCCGTGAAGGGAAGGCTTGTGTCCTTGGACAACATTAACCAATTATTTTTAATCACCTCCTGAGCCAACCTAGACCCTGGGGTGTAAGTTGTTATGAAGTTCAATCGCTTAGGTTGTTCATTCCTAATTCTTTTAGTGGTAGCCGAGTCCTGAGTAAGATCCAGTGCCTTACAGCATTGTTGTTCTATGAGCGTTGGTGGATAGCCCCTCTCCAAGAATTTTTCAGACATTTCCACAAGCTGTTTCTCCTTGCGGGAGTCATCCGTGTTGTTACGGACAACCCGCAGGAGTTGAGAGGAACTGACACCTTCTTTTTGGAATTTGGGGTGGAAGCTATGATAGTGGAGAATGGAATTTTTGTCGGTCGGTTTCTTAAACAAAGTTGTTTCTAATCTATATCCCTTCATGGTTTCCACCTTAAAAATTTCCAAATCCAAAAAGTGGATTTTATCCCTGCTGTGTTCCATTTTAAATCTGATGGTTGAGTCAAGGGAATTCAATTCATTAACCCATTCAACAAGACTCTCTGATGTGCCATTCCAAACCAGAAAGACATCATCTATATACCGTCTGTATAATCTGATGGGGTTCTGTCTAGAGAAGACATTGTCTTCTTCATACATCGCCATGTAGATGTTGGCATAGGATGGGGCCATGTTCGACCCCATCGCTGTGCCCATGGTCTGTAAGAAATATTTGTTCTCAAAGCGAAAATAGTTTTTCTCTAAACAGAACTCCAACAGGTGTAGAATAAATTTGATAGGGGGGCCCTTGTACATATGGTTGTCAATTAGAATTCGTCTTACCATGTCAATACCATGGGCATGGGGGATCACAGTATATAAACTTACCACGTGCATTGTGACTATAATGTCACTTGTGGTCAAGTCATCCATACCTTTCAGCAGTTTAATTAATTCCGAAGAATCTTTCAAATGTGCTGATGTATTCTGTACTATTGGTTGGAGGTAGAAGTCAATAAACTCTGCCAATGGTTGCATGAGTGATCCCCTGGCAGAAACAATCGGTCTGCCAGGAGGATCCTCAAGCGATTTGTGTATCTTTGGTAATAGGTAGAGAATTGGACAAATCGGATGCTCTACCGTAAGAAATCCCAGTACATCATCGTTAATGACACCTGCCTGGAGGGCCAGTCCTAAGAATGAGTCAATTTGTTTTTTGAACAGTAATGTCGGATTGGATTGGAGTGGGCGATATGTGTCAGTATCTTGTAGCTGTTTGTACGCTTCCCCTCTATACTGTGAATAGTCAAGTATCACAGTAGCACCACAATTGTCCGCTGGCCTAATGACTATATCCCTGTCAGTGGACAAGGATTTGATGGCCCGCCTCTCTCCACCTGTCAAATTATCCCTAGACATGGGTAGGCTTTTATGTGATTCTATAAGTGAGGTGGTGCAAATTTGATGAAACGTTTTGATTGATGAATGGGTGTTACTGGGTTCAAATGTACTTTTCATCTTGAAAGGTTTAGGGGTATATTCCTCAGAATCTTTAAAAAAATCCTTAAGCTTTAGTTGTCTTTGGAATCTCCCCATATCAACCAGCAGGTCAAATAAATCACAACGTGGGGTAGGTATAAAGGATAGTCCTTTATTCAATATTTTTAGTTCATCACAGGTAAGGGGGCGTTTGCTTAAATTATAAACTATTGTGTTTTTTTCTGGCGTTGTTGACAACCATATGTACACGGGCACCCCTATCAAATTTATTCTACACCTGTTGGAGTTCTGTCTAGAGAAAAACTATTTTCGCTTTGAGGACAAATATTTCTTACAGACCATGGGCACAGCGATGGGGTCGAACATGGCCCCATCCTATGCCAACATCTACATGGCGATGTATGAGGAAGACAATGTCTTCTCTAGACAGAACCCCATCAGATTATACAGACGGTATATAGATGATGTCTTTCTGGTTTGGAATGGCACATCAGAAAGTCTTGTTGAATGGGTTAATGAATTGAATTCCCTTGACTCAACCATCAGATTTAAAATGGAACACAGCAGGGATAAAATCCACTTTTTGGATTTGGAAATTTTTAAGGTGGAAACCATGAAGGGATATAGATTAGAAACAACTTTGTTTAAGAAACCGACCGACAAAAATTCCATTCTCCACTATCATAGCTTCCACCCCAAATTCCAAAAAGAAGGTGTCAGTTCCTCTCAACTCCTGCGGGTTGTCCGTAACAACACGGATGACTCCCACAAGGAGAAACAGCTTGTGGAAATGTCTGAAAAATTCTTGGAGAGGGGCTATCCACCAACGCTCATAGAACAACAATGCTGTAAGGCACTGGATCTTACTCAGGACTCGGCTACCACTAAAAGAATTAGGAATGAACAACCTAAGCGATTGAACTTCATAACAACTTACACCCCAGGGTCTAGGTTGGCGCAGGAGGTGATTAAAAAGAATTAGTTAATGTTGTCAAAGGATACAAGCCTTCCCTTCACAGACATGCCGGAACCAAGAGTGGTATATAAACGGGCAAGTAATCTGAGGGATCTGCTGGTGTTGAGTGACCCTACACACTGCTACGAAAAACAGATGTGGCTGACCAGAGGAAAACCACGTTGCTACAAGTGTGGCAGTTGCGTTACATGCAACAACCTCCTGGCAGGGACCACCTTCCAACATCCCCACAACAACAAGAGGTACAAAATTAAGCACAGACTTACCTGCTCCACGGAATTTGTGATTTATGCCATTATATGCCCATGTTCCAAATACTACATTGGCAAAACAGTGACACCATTCATGGAACATCTGGCCAATCACAAGACGGCGATCCGTCAGGCCATTGATAAGGGACGGTCAGAACAGCCAGTGGCACGCCACTTTGCGGAAGCGGGCCATAGTGTCGCTTCACTACGAGTAATATTAATTGATCATGTCCCTCCCCATAGGTGAGGTGGGGACAGAGGGCAAGCATTGCTGAAGATGGAGGCTTGGTGGATTTTCACCTTGGACACAGTAACACCTCGAGGACTGAATGTCAACATAGACTTTGGCTGCTGTTATAAATAAATATGGACACTATGGGAGTCATCCTGTTGTGATATGTTTCTACCTACTCCTCTTGAGTATGATGCCAATACAATGTTAATATACTACATTTTGATCATATTTGGCTTATGGTTGCTTGCTACACCCCACATGCCCTGATACCATATTGGGTATAGAGGGCTGTGTTATTTGTCGAACCATTGGTTTTTCTACAGTTATGTGGTTAATCACCCTGTTGCTAATAATATAGATACCTGTTTTTTATGTAAAAATTTTGTTTCACTATTGTTTGATTAGGGCATCCATCTATGACCCTTGTTTTGTTTACCACTTTGTCACTTTACATTTGTGCCCATCGGATGTTTGGCTGCATTCGTGACTTCTCCCACGCATCACCATGGTAACCGGAGGTATTTGTTTACCCGGTGTTTGCCATGGATACCTGTGACACAGACATTTCCATGCAGCGCGGTGTGGCGTGATGACGTCATGACGCGCTTGCCGGGAATCAGCTGTTCTTGGATGTCCAGGTGAGTTTGATATGCGCGGGAAGGTGCGGCGCAGCCGTGCAAGCTGATTGGCTGTCACTTAGTTTAGGGTAGGTATTTAGGGGTGGTGTCTGGGGGTTCACATTATCCGGTCTGTATACCATTGAGAAAGGCTCACGGTAGAGCCGAAACGTCTGGTTTCTCTTTTGTTGAATAAATCGGATCTTTGAAAAATTCCTGTGTGCCGGCTGTTCTTGGATCACATTCAACAACGGAGGCCGTCCGTTGGACCCAGTTCTATTCTACTGTGTGTATTTTGCCCTGCCGAGCACCTGGTGGATGCTTATTTGGCGAGTGCTGTTTCCAACAATCGATGTGTATATGTATATATATATATATATATATATATATATATATATATATATACATATACATACATATACACTGTATATATATCCTGTGTTAGGCTACAATGTGTGATTTTTTAAAATTTTGGGATGGTGGTGTGCCACAGGATTTTTTAATGTAAAAAAGTGTGCCACAGCAAAAAAAAAGGTTCCAAATCACTGCACTAATAGCATACAACATTGTTTTGCATATCTACAGAGACAGACGTTCTGCCTATGTAAAAATCATTATGTGTGCTGCTGCACATGCAATAAACATAAGCAGCTTCTAGAGATTTGCAAATAATAATAGTGTACATAACCGTACATGAAGTACATTACATGAAATAATATTCCAAAGAGCATAAAACAGTATTTAAAATGCAAACTGACATAACTAGCTGTTTACATCCCTGGGCAATGATGGGAGTACAATGCCTTATTAATTTATAAAGAAGTATTAATTATGCAGAATGGCACCATATATCATTATGTTCAGTACAATATATATAATTGCACATATGAATGTGATCATATGTACAACTGCCTAAAGATCTTTGCAAACACCTTCATAGAGGATGTTATCAAATCTGAACCCTTAGGAATAACAAAATTTATGCTTACCTGATAAATGTATTTTCGGATATGGAGAGTCCACAACCTCATCAATTACTATTGTGAATATCACTCCTGGCCAGCAGGAGGAGGCAAAGAGCACCACAGCAAAGCTGTTAAGTGTCACTCCACTACCCATAATCCCCAGTAATTCGACCGAAGGGAGATGAAAAAAGGAACAACACAAAGGTGTAGAGGTGCCTGAGGTACAGTAAAAAATAACTGTTTTAAATTATGGGTGGGGTTATGGACTCTCCCTATCCGGAAATAAATTCATCAGGCAAGCATACATTTTGTTTTCTTTCCTAAGATATGGAGAGTCCACGTCATCAATTACTAGTGGGAACCAATACCCAAGCTAGAGGACACAGATGACTAGGGAGGGAGAACAAGACAGGCAGATTTAGATAGAAGGCACCACCACTTGAAGAACCTTTCTCCCAAAAGAGGCCTCAGCCGAGGCAAAAGTATCACATTTGGAAAATTTGAAAAAAAAGTATGCAGAGAAGATCAAGTTGCAGCCTTGCAAATCTATTCCACAAAAGCTTAATTTTTGAAAGCCCAAGAAGAAGAGACAGCCATTGTGGGATGAGCTGTAATTCTCTCAGGAGGCTGCTGACCAGCAGTCTCATAAGCAAAATTAATTATATTTCTCAGAGGGAAAAGAGAAGCTTTCCAGAGAAACAAACAGGGCAGATGACTGGTGAAATGCCTTAGTCACCTGTAGATAGAATTTTAGAGCATGCACAACATCCAAGTTGTGTAACAAACGTTCCTTATGAGAAGAAGGATTAGGACATTGAGAAGGAACAACAATTTCCTGATTAATATTTCTATCCAAAACCACTTTAGGAAGAAAACCCAACTTAGTACGAAGAACTGCCTTATCAGCATGAAAGATAAGGTAAGGTGAATCACACTGCAAAGCCTAAAGTTCTGAGACTCTCCGAGCAGAAGAGATAGCAATAGGAAATAAAACCTTCCAAGATAACAACTTAATATCTATAGAATGCAATAGCTCAAACGGAGCCTGCTGCAAAACTTTAAGAGTAGAAAACAACAACAACAACAACAACTAGTTCTCAGCGCTGCTATATTTGATACTGTACTTCCTTTTAAATATGAACTCAGAGAAAGAAAATTAAAAAAAGAGCAACTATTGAAACAACAAAAGAAAGTGCTGGATATCTCCTATTTTTCAACCAGCGCTTTCTTTTGTTGTTTCAATAATTTTAAAACTTTAAGAACAATGGTAAGGCTCCAAGGAGGAGCAACAGACAAACACAGGCCTGATTCTGACCAGGGCCTGACAAAAAGATTGAACATCTGGCACATCCGCCAGACGCTTGTGTAACAAAAAAGATAATGCAGAAATCTGACCCTTCAGAGAACTGACTAACAATCCCTTTTCCAGACCTTCCTGGAGAAAGGACAAAATCCTAGGTATCCTGACCCTACTCCAAGAGTAGCCTTTGGATTCACACTAATAAAAGTATTTATGCCATACCTTATAGTAAATCTTTCTAGTAGCAGGCTTGCAAGCCTGAATCATGGTCTCAATGACCGATTCAGAAATACCACGCTTAGACAGTCAGCTTCAGAGAAACGAGATTTGGATGAAAGAATGGACTCAGAGTTAGTAGGTCCTTCCTCAGAGGAAACCTCCAAGGTGGAAAAGATGACATCTTCACTAGGTCTGCATACCAGATCTTGCGAGGTCATGCAGGAGCTATTAGAATTAATTATGCTCTCTCCTGTTTGATACGAGTAATGACTTGTGAAAGGAGAGCAAACGTAGGAAACATATATGCTAGACTGAAATCCCAAGGGACCGCCAGAGCGTCTATCAGGGCAGCCTGCGGATCTCTTGACCTTGAACCATACCTTGGAAGCTTGGCATTCTGCCGAGACGCCATCAAATCCAACTCCAGCACCCCCCATTTGAAGGTTAACCTGGAGAACACCACCGGATGGAGAGCCCACTCCCCGGGATGAAATGTCTGTCTGCTCAGGAAATTTGCTTCCCAGTTGTCCACTCCTGGATGGCAGATAGACAGCAATTGTAAGCTTCCACCCACTGAACAATCCGAGCCACCTTCTTCACGGCTAAAGAACTCCAAGTTCCTCCCTGGTGGTTGATGAAAGCCACTGAGGTGATGTTGTCCGACTGGAACCTGGTAAACCGGGCTAAGGACAACTGAAGCCAAGCCATCAGAGCATTGTAAATAGCTCTCAACTCCAAGATGTTTATGGGGAGAGCAGACTCCTCCCGAGTCCATAGTCCCTGCACCTTTAACGAGTCGCAGGCTGGAGTCCGTGGTCAATCACTCAGGAAGGTCTCTGGAAGCATGTGCCCTGAGACAGATGATCCTGAGAAAGCCACCACGGGAGAGAGTCTCTTGTCGACTGATCTAGATCTATACTTTGAGACAGATCTGAATGGTCTCTGTTCCATTGTCTGAGCATGCATAACTGCAGAGCTCTCAAATGTAATTGAGCAAAGGGAATGATGTCCATGAAAGCGACCATCAGACTAATTATCTCCATTCATTGAGCCACTGATGGCCGAACAGTAGACTACAGAGAGAGGCAAGAATCTTGGATTTTCTGACCTCTGTCAGAACTATTTTCATAGATAGGGAATCTATTATGGTCCCTAAGTAACTACCCTTGTAGCTGGAACCATAGAACTCTTTCCCAGATACACTTTCCATCTGTGGGAATGTAGAAAAGACAACAAGATCTCTGTATGAGAGTCTGCTTGTTAAAAAAAATGGAGCCTGAACCAATATGTCGTCCAGGTATGGCGCTACTGCAATTCCCTGAGACCCGATCACTGCCAAGATAGCCCCCAGAACCTTTGAGAAAAATCTGGGAGCTGTGGTAAGGCCAAACGGAAGAGCCACAAACTGAAAGTGTTTGTCTAGAAAGACAATCTCAGGAACTTGTGATGATCCCTGTGGATGGGAACATGAAGATTTGCATAATTTAGGTCTATGGTCATCATGAACTGATACTCTTGGACCAAAGGAAGAATGGAATGAATGTTTCCATTTTGAAGGATGGAACCCTGAGAAACCTGTTGAGACACTTTAGGTCTAGAATAGGATGAAAAGTTACCTCTTTTTTTGGGAACGACTAACAAATTTGAAAATAATCCTAGACCATAGAAAAGAGAAAAAAAAATTATGGCACTACAAGTGTTTCCTATATAATAAGTATTCTTTAATAGATTATATAATATAATCTTCAATGATATATTGTGAAGGAAGAGGTGCTGTACATCAAGAGGCAATCCGCTAGATTTAGAGTTTTGTCGGTAAAGACCTGCGGTGCTAACAAGCCTTTTTTTTTCAGCGCACCCTTAAGACAACGCTGGTATTATGAGTTGTCTGAATGGCTGCGTTAGCCTCAGAAAAGTGAGCGTTGAGCATAATTTAGCTCCACTTGTACTCTCAATACCAGCGTTGCTTACGGTAGTGGTAAGCTGGAAAAATGTGCTCGTGCACGATATGCCGATAGGAAACAATGGGGCTGAGCTGGCTGAAAAAAACCTAACACCTGCAAAAAAGCAGCGTTCAGCTCCTAAAGCAGCCCCATTGTTTCCTATGGGTAAACACTTTAAAAGTCTACACCTAACACCCTAACATGAACCCCGAGTCTAAACACCCCTAATCTTACACTTATTAACCCCTAATCTGCCGCCCCCGCTATCGCTGACACCTGCATTATATTATTAACCCCTAATCTGCCACTCCAGACACCGCCGCAACCGACATTATAGCTATGAACCCCTTATCTGCTGTCCCTAATATCACCGACACCTATATTATATTTATTAACCCCTAATATGCCCCCCCAATGTCGCCGCCACCTACCTACACTTATTAACCCCTAATCTGCCGACCGGACATCGGCGCCACTATAATAAATGTATTAACCCCTAAACCGCCGCACACTCCCGCCTCGCAAACACTATAATAAATTGTATTAACCCCTAATCTGCCGTCCCTAGCATCGCCGCAACCTACCTACAATTATTAACCCCTAATCTCCCGCCCCCAACGTCGCCGCTACTATAATAAAGTTATTAACCCCTAAACCTAAGTCTAACCCTTATAATACATATTTAGTCTTGTAGACGGCAGATTAGGGGTTAATACAATTTATTATAGTGTTTGCGAGGCGGGAGTGCGGCAGTTTAGGGGTTAATACAATTATTATAGTGGCGGCGATGTCCGGTCGGCAGATTAGGGGTTAATAAGTGTAGGTAGGTGGCGGCGAGGTTGGGGGGGCAGATTAGGGGGTAACAAATGTAATATAGGTGTCGGCGATGTTAGGGGCAGCAGATTAGGGGTTCATAGTTATAATGTAGGTGGCGGCAGTGTCCGTTTGAAAGATTAGGGGTTAAAAAAAATTATTATAGGGTTTGCGATGTGGGGGGGCCTCGGTTTAGGGGTTCATAGGTAGTTTATGGGTGTAAGTGTACTTTATAGCACTGTAGTTAAGAGCTTTATGTTCCACCGTTAGCCCATAAAGCTCTTAACTACTGACTTTTTTTGCGGGTGGAGTCTTGGCGGTAGAGGCTCTACCGCTCACTTCTTCCAAGACTTGTAATACCAACGTTAGGCAAATCCCATAGAAAAGATAGGATACGCAATTGAAGTAAGGGGATCTGCGGTAGCCTTGAATCACGGAAAGAAAGTGAGCGGTAGACCCTTTCCTGCCTGACTCTAAATACCAGCGTTAGATAAAAGGCTTTATCAAAGGTGGTGCGGCTGTCTTCTTCCTGATAATTAATAGGCTGATAGTCGTTTGACATCACAGTATGTGTGTTAGGTGATTGGTCCGTTTAGGGGGCTTAGGTACCGGTTTGTTTCGTGCTGTGTGCATAGCAAGTGTGTTTACATGGTTACCTAGCAACCCAAATGTTATCTTTACGTGATTGTTTGTGGAATAATTATGTTACTCTTCTAAGGTGGATAAGTTTGTTTATACATTTCAGCAGAATGATTATCTAATCATGGAGTAAAAGATATCATGTTCTCTAATTATGTTCACAGTAGGTGGATGAATAGGTGATAAAGTAGCATGTTCTACTACAATATACAGTTACATTTGTGTGACTGTTTGATAGTGCTACATATGTGATGATACATAATAAAATCCTAGACCCTGTTCCCTTGCTGGAACTATCACTGCCAGGGAAGAAAGGTCCCCGAACGCAATTTAAGAATGCTTCTCTTTTTTTACTTTTTTTTATTTTATTTTATATAAATATAATGGTAAAAACAATGACAAATTGCAAAACTTGAGGAAAAAGCAGATAAATGACACCACAATTCAGATCTGGATTTTCCAAATGTCTCTCCCATAGTGCCCCAGGCTGACAGTTTCTTCACACATAAGCCATGGCTTTGGGATGCCCATAGAGTCTGATGAGGTGGATAGGTAATGTAAGGGCAATCTCAAAATGGCTTGTTGAGTGGGCATCTTGGATTTAACCCTCTTCTGGGTTTGGGTGTGTGTCCAAAATGCAATTAGTTAAACATTTGTCAACTGTGTTCATATTTGCAAGAGAGAACATTTAAACAAGGTTATACTAAACTGAACTAAAAATAGAAAAGAAAGTAAAGAAAAAGGAATAAATCATTGTAGTTCTGTACTCTATTTGCTGTGTTATTCATACGTTAGAGTATTGTGTAGGTATCACTCTGCTGATTAGAATATTTGTGTGTGGCTAATTGGACTAATTGCCCAGTGCGTGTATATCACCATGGTTGAAAGATTCCCATAAGAACTGCATGACATGATATAGAGACAATTGGCCTAGTTTGAGATAGTATAACCTTTCCAACAGCAGATTTTTATTAACTAGATCTTTCCAGTCTAGTACGGTAGGTGTTTGTGTTGATTTCCACATTCTTGGAAGCAATTGGTTAGCTGAGTTGAGCATGATTTGAAATAGATGCTTTCTTATTTTGTAGGTAATGAGGGGAGGTTGGCTAAGCATTACTATTTCTGGGCCGGGGGATATGTGTGTGCTTAGAGTTTTATTAATGCCCTTAAAGACCTTGGACCAGAATATTTTTATATAATTACTTTCCCACCATGTGTGTGAGATATGACCCTCCTGGAGGCATCCTCTCCAGCAAGTGCCCGAAGATTGTTTGTAGATATATTTAATCCTGGCTGGCGTCAAGTACCATCTCATTATTATTTTAATGTTGGTTTCTTTTGCTTGGGCAGAATGGCCAGAGTGGGACAGATTTGTGAATCTGCGGGCCCAGATATTTGGAGCTGCATTTGTGTTGAGTTCCCTGTCCCATCTTTTTGTGTATGAGGGAAGATGTGGGAAAGTGTTTGATAGAATGAGTTTATATAACTTGGAGATCACTCTATTTATAGTCTCCTTGGTTATGCATAATTGTTCAAAAATCGTGAGAGGACGTGTCAGGTCTTTTTTAAATTTATGAGAGATTATGTAGTGTCTAATCTGGTGTATCCAGAACCATGAAGACAGAAAAGGAAATTTATGCTTACCTGATAAATTGATTTCTTCTACGATATGACGAGTCCACGGATTTCATCCTTACTTGTGGGATATTATCCTCCTGCTAACAGGAAGTGGCAAAGAGCACCACAGCAGAGCTGTATATATAGCTCCTCCCTTCCCCTCCAGTCATTCGACCGAAGGTTATAGGAAGAGAAAATAAAAGTTAAAAGGTGCAGAGGTGACTGAAGTTGTAAATAAGAAAAATATAATCCGTCTTAAATTGACAGGGAGGGCCGTGGACTCGTCGTATCGTAGACGAAATCAATTTATCAGGTAAGCATAAATTTCCTTTTCTTCTACAAGATACGACGAGTCCACGGATTTCATCCTTACTTGTGGGATACAATACCAAAGCAACAGGACACGTATGAAAGGGAGGGACAAGACAAAGACCTAAACGGAAGGCACCACTGCTTGAAGAACTTTTCTCCCAAAAACAGCCTCAGAAGAAGCCAAAGTATCAAATTTGTAAAATTTGGAAAAAGTATGAAGAGATGACCAAGTCGCAGCCTTACAAATCTGTTCAACAGATGCATCGTTTTTAAAAGCCCATGTGTAAGCCACAGCCCTAGTAGAATGAGCCATAATTCTTTCAGAAGGCTGCTGTCCAGCAGTCTCATATGCCAGGCGGATGATACTTCTCAGCCAAAAAGAAAGAGAGGTAGCCGTAGCTTTTTGACCCCTACGCTTTCCAGAATAAGCGATGAACAATGAAGATGATTGACGGAAATCCTTAGTTGCCTGTAAGTAAAACTTTAAGGCACGGACCACGCCCAAGTTATAAAACAGACGCTCCTTCTTAGAAGAAGGATTAGGACACAATGAAGGAACAATAATTCCCTGATTAATATTCTTATTCGAAACAACCTTAGGAAGAAAACCAGGTTTGGTACGTAAAACCACCTTATCAGAATGAAATATGAGAAAAGGTGAATCACACTAACGCTGAAAGCTCAGAAACTCTTCGAGCAGAAGAAATAGCAACCAAAAACAGAACTTTCCAAGATAATGATTTTATATCTATGGAATGCAAAGGTTCAAACTGAACCCCTTGAAGAACTCAAAGAACTAAATTCAAACTCCAAGGAGGAGTAATTGGTCTAAATACAGGCTTAATTCTGGTTAAAGCCTGAACATCTGGCACATCTGCCAAACGTTTGTGAAACAAAATTGACAACGCAGAAATTTGTCCCTTTAAGGAACTAGCTGATAAGCCTTTCTCCAATCCTTCTTGGAGAAAAGAAAGAATCCTAGGAATCCTAACTTTACTCCATGAGTAGCCCTTGGATTCACACCAATAAAGATATTTACGCCATATCTTATGATAGATTTTCCTAGTGACAGGCTTTCTAGCCTGTATCAAAGTACTGATAACTGAATCAGAGAATCCTCACTTCGATAAAATCAAGTGTTCAATCTCCACGCAGTCAGCTGCAGAGAAACTAGATTTGGATGTTGGAAAGGACCTTGAATGAGAAGGTCCTGTCTCAAAGGAAGTTTCCACGGTGGTAGAGAGGACATGTCCACTAGATCCGCATACCAAGTCCTGTGTGGCCACGCAGGTGCTATCAGGATCACTGAAGCTCTCTCCTGTTTGATTCATGCAATCACGCGTGGAAGGAGAGGAAACGGTGGAAACACATAAGCTAGGCTGAACTGCCAAGGCATCTATCAGTTCGGCCTGGGGAACCCTTGACCTGGATCCATATCTTGAAAGCTTGGCATTCTGTCGAGATGCCATCAGATCCAATTCCGGTTTGCCCCATCAGAGAATCAATGAAGCAAATACCTCCGGGTGGAGTTCCCACTCCCCCGGATGAAAAGTCTGTCGGCTTAGAAAATCCGCTTCTTAGTTCTCTACTCCTGGGATGTAGATTGCTGACAGATGATAAGAGTGGGCCTCCGCCCAATGGATTATCTTGGATACCTCTCTCATCGCTAAGGAACTCCTTGTTCCCCCCTGATGATTGATATAGGCCACAGTCATGATGTTGTCCGACTGGAATCTGATGAATTTGGCCGAAGCCAACTGAGGCCATGCCTGAAGCGCATTGAATATTGCTCTCAGTTCCAGAATATTGATTGGAAGTAGAGACTCCACCTGGGTCCAAACACCCTGAGCCTTCAGGGAATTCCAGACTGCACCCCAGCCCAGTAGGCTGGTGTCCGTTGTCACTATCACCCACGAGGGTCTACGGAAGCAAGTCCCTTGGGACAGATGATCTGGCGACAACTGCCAAAGAAGAGAGTCTCTGGTCTCTTGATCTAGATTTATCTGAGGAGATAAATCTGCATAATCCCCATTCCACTGTCTGAACATGCACAGCTGCAGCGGTCTGATGTCCACTGCCGCTACCATTAATCCAATTACCTCCATACACTGAGCCACTGATGGCCGAGGAATGGACTGAAGTGCTCGGCAAGTATGTAGAATCTTTGATTTTCTGACCTCCGTCAGAAATATTTTCATGGCTACCGAGTCTATCAGAGTTCCCAAGAAAGGAACCCTTGTCTGTGGGACAAGTGAACTCTTCTCTATGTTCACCTTCCAGCCGTGAGTTCTTAGAAAAGACAACACTGTGTCCATGTGAGATTTTTTCAGATGATATGTTGACGCCTGGATCAGAATATCGTCCAGATAAGGCGTCACTGCTATGCTTCGCGTTCTTAGAACCGCCAAAAGAGACCCTAGAACCTTTGTGAAGATTCTGGGTGCTGTGGCCAACCCGAAGGGAAGAGCCACAAACTGATAATGTTTGTCCAAGAAGGCAAACCTTAGAAACTGATGATGATCCGTATGGATAGGAATATGAAGGTAAGCATCCTTCAAGTCCACAGTAGTCATATATTGACCCTCCTGGGTCATTGGTAAAATTGTTTGTATAGTCTCCATCTTGAATGATGGAACTCTGAGAAACTTGTTTAGACACTTGAGGTCTAAGATGGGTCTGAAAGTTCCCTCTTTTTTGGGAACCACAAATAAATTTGAGTAGAACCCCTGTCCCTGTTCCAGTCATGGAACTGGACAAATTACTCCCATGGTAAAAAGGTCTTTTACACTGACTTAGATTGGGTAAAATACCCTTCCTGCTTTGTGGAAGAAGAAGCAGCTGAGGGTCCTCCTTTAAAGTTCCGAAAGGAACAAAAATTATTTTGTTTACCCCTCATCTTAACAGACTTATGGCCTTTACCTCCTGTAATGTCAGAAATGATTTCCTTCAATTCAGGCCCAAAAAGGGTCTTACCTTTAAAAGGAATAGCTAAAAGCTTAGTTTTTGATGAGACATCAGCAGACCAAGATTTGAGCCACAATGCTCTACGTGCTAGGATAGCAAAACCTTCATTCTTTGCCACTAATTTAGCAATTTGAAAAGCGACATCAGTAATAAAAGAATTAGCTAGCTTGAGAGCCTTAATTCTATCTAAAATGTCATCTAATGGAGTCTCAACCTTAAGAGACTCTTCTAGAGCCTCAAACCAGAAAGCTGCTGCAGTAGTTACTGGAACAATGCAAGCCATAGGTTGTTAAAGAAACCCCTGATTAATAAATAATTTCTTTAGTAGACCCTCCAATTTTTTATCCATAGGGTCTTTGAAAGCACAACTGTCCTCAATGGGTATAGTTGTACGCTTAGCTAGGGTAGATATAGCTCCCTCTACCTTAGGGACCGTTTGCCATGAGTCCCGAATGGTGTCTGAAATGGGAAACATTTTCTTAAAATTAGGAGGGGGAGAAAACGGTATGCCTGGTCTATCCCATTCCTTTTTTATAATTTCCGAAATTCTCTTAGGAACCGGAAAAACATCAGTGTAAGTAGGTACTTCTAGATATTTATCCATCTTACCCAATTTCTCTGGTGGAATTACAATAGGGTCACAATCATCCAGAGTCGCTAAAACCTTCCGAAGTAACAGGCGGAGGTGTTCAAGCTTAAATTTAAAGGACATAGCGTCCGAATCGGTCTGAGGTAAAGCATTCCCCGAGTCTGAAATTTCACCCTCAGATAGTAATTCCCTGACCCCCAAGTCAGAACACTGTGAGGGTACATCAGAAATAGCTAATAAAGCATCAGAGGATTCAGTATTTACATTAATACCTGACCTACTGCGTTTACCCTGCAACACTGGTAATTTAGATAATATCTCTGTAAGGGTAGTTGACATAACTGCAGCCATCTCCTGCAGAGTAAAAGAATTAGACGCACTAAAAGTACTTGGCGTCACTTGTGTGGGCGTTAAAGGTTGTGACACTTGGGGAGAATAGGGCGGCATATCCTGATTCTCTTCAGACTGAGAATCATCCTTAGGCACACTTTCTTGACCTAATATATGGTCTTTACAATGTAAGGCTTTTTCAGTACAAGAGTTACACAATGTTAGAGGGGGTTGCACAATAGCTTCTAAACACATAGAACAATGAGATTCCGATTCCTCAATGTCAGACATGTTTGAACAGACTAGTAATAACCACAGAAGTCGTTTAAACACTTATTTATTGCTTAAAATAAACTTTTGAAAAATGTGTACTGCGCCTTTAAGAAAATAAAAAGTGAACAATTTTTCCAAACTGCTTAAATATCGTTAAATTATCTCCAAATTTAACTTAAATTTGTTGGTTTATCCAAAAATTACTGCACCCCAGTAGTAGGGGGAGAAATAATGCTCTAAAGTACTTAGATCAACAACTTGTCAGTTTATAGTCAAAAATACCCTCTGCACCTCACCACAGCTCTGCTGTGGCGCCTTCCTGCCCCCAGGGTACTTCAAAACAACTTTCCTCCGGACCAGAGTTACGCAGTCCAGGAGCCACCGGAGTTACTGCTTGCTGCTGCCTAGTCTGAAGGAAGTGTGCATCTGAGCGTGCAAAAATAAGCCGCGCCCCTTAAGGTCGATGCCGGAGTAGGCCTAAACACAACCGCATGGGGAAGCGGTTTTGCACACAAGTTATCAAACAAAATGTACCCCCTCAAACACACCAGTAATCAAACAGGTTATTGCCAAAAAATAAAAACGTTATGAACCGTTTTTCTTTGCCTCTCCCATAGTGTCACATAATGCCCATATAATGTCAACTATCTATAAATAAAATCCAGGGATTCCAGTAACACCCTTCTGTATAATAGGATTACTGCTTACCCCATTCCCATACAGGGAAATACATGCCAGCCAGTTCTGATATATCAAGTCTCCTCAGAAAATAAAAGGCTGCACATACCTGAATGCTGCTTGTAGCATGAAACCATTCTCCACTCTGAAGATGTCTCATCTGTTACCTTCAGAAATCTAGTGGTAACCAGCATGTATCTTAGTTACAGCTGCTAAGATCATCAACCTCAGGGCAGAAATCTTCTTCCATAACCCCCTGAGGAAAATAGTACTCACCGGTACCATTTAAAATAAAAAAACTTCTTGATTGAAGAAAATAAAACCAACACCTTGCTTTACCTCTTCCTAGTATAACACAGGCAATGAGAATGACTGGAGGTGGCGGGGAAGGGAGGGGCTATATATATATACAGCTCTGCTGTGGTGCTCTTTGCCACTTCCTGTTAGCAGGAGGTTAATATCCCACAAGTAAGGATGAAATCTGTGGACTCGTCATATCTTTGTAAAATAAAGACATGTAACAACCTAGACTTATCGGAAACCCTAACTTCGGCCCTTGCAATATTACATTTAGGTATAGACAGATTTCCCAAACCCAAACAAAGACTACTCTTGTGTATTCTCATCTCCACTAAATTGCTTATCGCTAGAAAATGGAAAAAGAGCCAACCCCCCAGATGGTAGGGAGTAGTGAACTGTGTATCTTGTAGAAGAAAAAAATGTTCTAAAGTGTCAAGTTGGGGTTTAGATTTAATATTATTAGTGCTATTTGTCAATGAATATATAGGAAGGGACTGTAGGAGGTCTGGGTGGAGGATATATTCCGGATGTAAACCAGGTTTAAATTCTGGGTTGTTTAAAAGAGTGGTGAGTACCTGGAGGATATTTTGTTAGGTGGGTTACAGATTAGTCTGCAATCCGACCAGGTTTCATTGGTAATTGAAGAAGAGGATATAGAGTATTTATTGAAAAATGCAGGATTCCAGCTTATATTGTTTAGATTATGTGGGGTGGCCATAGCGTTTTCAATTTGTATCCATCTTCTGGAGTCAGGCCCTTCGAATCTGCACCAATCAGAAATTCTCTGTATAGAAATTGCAAGTTTATAGGAGTGAAAATGGGGGACTCCCAGGCCTCCCTCAATAGGAAGCTTAAATAGTGTATTTTTATCAATTTGTGGAGGTCTGCGTCTCCATATGTAGTCATTTATGATTTTTTTGTAGGATAGCGAGATCTTTTTGAATACCAGGGATTGGGACCGTCTGGAGGATATATAGGACCTTTGGTAGCAGAGTCATTTCTGTTGCCTGTATTCTGCCTAACCATGATATGTTTTTAGGGAGCCAGGTGGAAGTGAGAGTCTGGAATTTTGAGATCAAACTACCATAGTTATATTTATGCAAGTCTGATTTGTCTGGGGTTATGTGTATACCGAGGTATTTTAGATATTTTGTCTGTTGCTTGACAGGGCACGTCGATTTTAAGGTGTCTAGGGAATGGTGTGAGAGGTTTATGGGCAGGTATTCCGATTTGGTCATATTCACTAAGAAATTAGATACAGTTCCAAATTGTGTCAGTTCTGAAATGGCCAGTTTTAGAGAGGTGGATGGGTTCGTGAGTGTTAAGAGTATGTCATCTGCGAAGATAGCTAGTTTATGTGACTGGTTTTCGATATTGATCCCTTTTATTTGATTGTTTAGTCTTATTTTGATGGCTAATGGTTCCAGGGATAAAATGAAAAGAAGTGGAGAGAGGGGGCAACCTTGTCTAGAAACCGTTCCGAATTTCAAATGGGTCTGAGAGTGTGCCGTTAATTTTAATCTGTGCTGTGGGGTTGCTGTATAGAGCTAGAATTTTTTGGGTGGAGTCCGGGAAGTGAAAGCTTTGTAGGGTCGCATGTAAGTAGGTCCAGTCAAGACGGTTAAAAGCCTTTTCGGCGTCAGTAGACAAAAATATAGTCAGGGTCTTGTTTTGTGTAATGTATTCTAGGAGGTTGAGGACTTTGACCGTATTATCTTTGGCCTCTCTATGCGGTACAAAGCCAACCTAGTCTTGATGTATTATTGTCGGCAAGATTTGGTTAAGGCGTGTGGCTAGGATTTTGGCATAAAGTTTTAGATCTACATTGAGCAACGAGATTGGTCTAAAGTTCGCCGGTGAGTTTGGGGGTTTGCCAGGTTTAGCTATGACAGAAATATTGGCTTGTAACATTATCGGGGAATGGTAGGAGTTCTGGGATGGAATTGAAGAGAGATGTTAGGTGTGGTATCAGATGTTTTACAAATGTTTTATACTAGAGACCTGTAAAACCATCGGGTCCTGGTGCTTTACTTTGTTTTAATTGCATCCTGTATTTCAGAAGCTTGAATAGGTAGAGTTTGCATTGTTCTGAGGTTAGTTGTGGGATCGGAATTTTATCTAAGTACTGGTTGCACGATTGAAAATGGATTTGGGAATTCCTGTGTGGGAAAAGATTGTACAGTTTGTGGTAGAACTCTTTGAACTCTTTAGCTATGGAATTAGTGTCTTCCAAATGTTTGTCGTGCGGAGATTTAATGGAATGAATATAGGTTTTCTGCTGCTGTCTCTTTAGGGCTTTAGCTAAAAGTTTCCCCGGCTTGTTTCCTTCTTTATAAAAGTTTTGTTGGAGATAAAGTAATTGCCTTTGTGATTTAATCTGCAGAATGGAGTTCAGTTTCTCTCTTTTTATTTTGAGGCGCTCTAGGATAGTATTGTCGGCGGGGCTAGTTTTATGTGCATAATCTAGATTGGCAATCTCCTTAGCTATGATATCTACTTCTTCTCTGTTTTTTCTGTTAATTTGTGCTTTAGCTATAATGAACTCCCCTCTTATGGTGCTTTTGTGGGCCTCCCATTGGGTGGCCACATCAACGTCTGGGGTGTTATTTAAGGAGAAGTATGATTTTATATGCTTTGAAAACAGTTTTATCTGTACTGGGTCTAGGAGTAGTGATTTGCCTAATCTCCTTTGGAATGCTCGTAGGGGGGCTGACAGCCACTTTATAGTGCATGCAACTAAAGAGTGATCTGACCAAGACGTGTGTTTTATATATGAATGTTTGGTGTGAGATAGGACCAAATGGTCTACAAAAATATAATCTAGCCTGGAGTAATTACGGTTGGGGTGCGAGAAGAAAATAAAATCTGTTTTTTTGGGGTTAAAATATCTCCAGGCATCGTGCAACCCAAGTAATTTGAGCTTTTGCCAAATACTATTAAGGTTTGGAGTTCTAGCTCTAGTGCTTGGATTTGAGCATCAATTGTGGGGTCTAATGGGAAATTTAAATCTCCTGTCATGATTAAGGAACCCTTAGTTTCTTTAATAATTGAGAGAAAGATCTGCAAACATTTGTATCTCTGAGTTTTCATATCTGATGGGTTGCTGTTCCCTAGCTAATCTCATTAACTCTTCTTTCACTTGAAAGTTGGTGATGCGGACAATGACATCTCTGGGTGCTTGGCCAACTTGTGGCTTAGGGCACAGAGCTCTATGGGCTCTATCAATATAAATTTTTGACTGAGTTTCTTCCTTTTTTAGGGCACTAAAGTAATCCTGAAGATACTGTTCTAGGTCCGATGGTGGGATAGTTTCTGGGATTCTTCTCAGCCTAATGTTGTGACATCTACTTCGGTTTTCAGCATCGTCCATTTTATCCTCGAGTTCAGAGATAGTTGTGCCTTGGTTTTGAATGGTATTATGGAGATCCGAAAAAGCTTCCGCGTGTATATCTTGGGTATTTTCAAGAGATTCAACTCCGTGGCCTATTTCTGAAATGTCTTTTTTGAGGTCAGATATTTCATCTCTAATACATTGTTTGACTTGAGAGATTAATGAGGAAAAGTCTTTTTTAGAAGGAATTGAAAAGAGCTGTGGGAATAGTGATATTTTCAGAGGCTTGATCGCAGTCAGAGGAACTTTGATAAGAGACTTGATCTGGCGGATCTGCTTCAGCAGGGTTGGTAACCTTAGACTCCAAGGTCTTGAAGAAGTTAATAACTGTATGAGCTGAAGTTTTCAGCTGTTTAGTGTTTCTGCTGGGTTTGCTGCCCTTTTTTGGAGACATTGTTGGATGTGGGTAGATAATACAGGCTTCTTAACCGCCTATGTAGCTTTATGAAGAGATATAGAGGTAGGATCACCTTTAATTCATGTGAAATTTCTCTGTTGTGTGATGGTGATATCAGCTAAAAGCAGGTCTGCACTTTATTCCTACCCTTGGTTGCAAGAGGGAGGCTCAAATCTAGAGGACTATATCTGCATTAGTGATAAAGAAGCTAGAAATCTATATAACCTCTGGTATATGTGTTAGAAGGGGATCGTTTTGTCACCTCAGTCTTATATTGGTATCAGGCTATTCGAGGCTTTAACTGGTGTGCATTAGTTATGCCTGCATGTTAGTTATTTACTTTAACATCGATGGTTCAGGAGCTTCTGCTGCTCATAACTTTCCCTCTTACCCACTTGCGGCTCCTTCCTTGCATCTGGAGGTCTGATCCGTTGCGCTGAGGGATAAATACTCCGGAGCACACCGTATCTCTTACATTTGCTGCGGAGCTGTTGTATTAGCGATCCGATTGCTTGCGAGGCTCTTTAATTACGAGTGCGCTCTGCAACAGGGCCGTCTTTTGGCTCCAGGTCAGTAAATCTAGCCTCCTTGTGATGGCGAGTTAATGAAGAGAAAACAGAATTTATGCTTACCTGATAAATTACTTTCTCCAACGGTGTGTCCGGTCCACGGCGTCATCCTTACTTGTGGGATATTCTCTTCCCCAACAGGAAATGGCAAAGAGTCCCAGCAAAGCTGGTCACATGATCCCTCCTAGGCTCCGCCCACCCCAGTCATTCGACCGACGGACAGGAGGAAATATATATAGGAGAAACCATATGATACCGTGGTGACTGTAGTTAGAGAAAATAATTCATCAGACCTGATTAAAAAACCAGGGCGGGCCGTGGACTGGACACACCGTTGGAGAAAGTAATTTATCAGGTAAGCATAAATTCTGTTTTCTCCAACATTGGTGTGTCCGGTCCACGGCGTCATCCTTACTTGTGGGAACCAATACCAAAGCTTTAGGACACGGATGAAGGGAGGGAGCAAATCAGGTCACCTAAACGGAAGGAACCACAGCTTGCAAAACCTTTCTCCCAAAAATAGCCTCCGAAGAAGCAAAAGTATCAAATTTGTAAAATTTGGCAAAAGTGTGCAGTGAAGACCAAGTCGCTGCCTTACATATCTGGTCAACAGAAGCCTCGTTCTTGAAGGCCCATGTGGAAGCCACAGCCCTAGTGGAGTGAGCTGTGATTCTTTCAGGAGGCTGCCGTCCGGCAGTCTCATAAGCCAATCGGATGATGCTTTTAAGCCAAAAGGAAAGAGAGGTAGAAGTCGCTTTTTGACCTCTCCTTTTACCAGAATAAACAACAAACAAGGAAGATGTTTGTCTGAAATCTTTAGTAGCCTCTAAATAGAACTTTAGAGCACGGACAACGTCCAAATTGTGTAACAAACGTTCCTTCTTTGAAACTGGATTCGGACACAAAGAAGGTACAACTATCTCCTCGTTAATATTTTTGTTAGAAACAACTTTAGGAAGAAAACCAGGCTTTGTACGCAAAACCACCTTATCTGCATGGAACACCAGATAAGGAGGAGAACACTGCAGAGCAGATAACTCTGAAACTCTTCTAGCAGAAGAAATTGCAACCAAAAACAAAACTTTCCAAGATAGTAACTTAATATCTATGGAATGTAAGGGTTCAAACGGAACCCCTTGAAGAACTGAAAGAACTAGATTTAGACTCCAGGGAGGAGTCAAAGGTCTGTAAACAGGCTTGATCCTAACCAGAGCCTGAACAAATGCTTGAACATCTGGCACAGCTGCCAGTCTTTTGTGTAGTAAGACAGATAAAGCAGAGATCTGTCCCTTTAGGGAACTTGCAGATAATCCTTTCTCCAAACCTTCTTGAAGAAAGGAGAGAATCTTAGGAATTTTTATCTTATTCCATGGGAATCCTTTGGATTCACACCAACAGATATATTTTTTTCCATTTTTCCATCTATTTTATGGTAAATTTTTCTAGTTACAGGTTTTCTGGCCTGAACCAGAGTATCTATCACCGAATCTGAAAACCCACGCTTTGATAGAATCAAGCGTTCAATCTCCAAGCCGTCAGTTGGAGGGAGACCAGATTTGGGTGTTCGAATGGACCTTGAAAAAGAAGGTCCTGTCTCAAATGTAGCTTCCATGGTGGAGCCGATGACATATTCACCAGGTCTGCATACCAAGTCCTGCGTGGCCACGCAGGAGCTATCAAGATCACCGAGGCCCTCTCCTGATTGATCCTGGCTACCAGCCTGGGAATGAGAGGAAACAGTGGGAATACGTAAGCTAGGTTGAAAGTCCAAGGTGCTACTAGTGCATCTACTAGAGTCGCCTTGGGATCCCTGGATCTGGACCCGTAGCAAGGAACCTTGAAGTTCTGAGGAGACGCCATCAGATCCATGTCTGGAATGCCCCATAATTGAGTTATTTGGGCAAAGATTTCCGGATGGAGTTCCCACTCCCCCGGATGAAATGTCTGACGACTCAGAAAATCCGCTTCCCAATTTTCCACTCCTGGGATGTGGATCGCAGACAAGTGGCAGGAGTGATCCTCCGCCCATTGAATTATTTTGGTCACTTCTTTCATCGCCAGGGAACTCTTTGTTCCCCCTTGATAGTCATGTTGTCTGATTGGAACCTTATGAATTTGGCCTTTGCTAGTTGAGGCCAAGCTCTGAGAGCATTGAATATCGCTCTCAGTTCCAGAATGTTTATCGGGAGAAGAGACTCTTCCCGAGACCATAGACCCTGAGCTTTCAGGGATTCCCAGACCGCACCCCAGCCCACTAGATGGCGTCGGTAGTGACAATGACCCACTCTGGCCTGCGGAAGCTCATTCCCTGGGACAGATGGTCCAGGGTCAGCCACCAACGGAGTGAATCTCTGGTCTTTTGATCTACTTGAATCATTGGAGACAATTCTGTATAATCCCCATTCCACTGTTTGAGCATGCACAGTTGTAATGGTCTTAGATGAATTCGTGCAAAAGGAACTATGTCCATTGTTGCAACCATCAATCCTATTACTTCCATGCACTGCGCTATGGAAGGACGAGGAACAGAATGAAGCACTTGACAAGAGCTTAGAAGTTTTGATTTTCTGACCTCTGTCAGAAAAATCCTCATTTCTAAGGAATCTATTATTGTTCCCAAGAAGGGAACTCTTGTTGACGGGGACAGAGAACTCTTTTCTTTGTTCACCTTCCATCTGTGAGATGTGAGAAAGGCTAGAACGATGTCCGTATGAGCCTTTGCCTTTGACAGAGACGACGCTTGTATTAGAATGTCGTCCAAGTAAGGTACTACTGCAATGCCCCTTGGTCTTAGAACCGCTAGAAGGGACCCTAGCACCTTTGTGAAAATCCTTGGAGCAGTGGCTAATCCGAATGGAAGAGCCACAAACTGGTAATGTTTGTCCAGAAAAGCGAACCTTAGGAACTGATGATGTTCCTTGTGGATAGGGATATGTAGGTACGCATCCTTTAGATCCACGGTAGTCATAAATTGACTTTCCTGGATGGTGGGTAGAATCGTTCGAATAGTTTCCATTTTGAACTATGGTACCCTGAGAAATTTGTTTAGGATCTTCAAATCCAAAATTGGTCTGAACGTTCCCTCTTTTTTGGGAACTACGAACAGATTGGAATAAAATCCCATTCCTTGTTCCTTTATTGGAACTGGGTGTATCACTCCCATCTTTAACAGGTCTTCTACACAATGTAAGAATGCCTGTCTCTTTATTTGGTTTGAGGATAAGTGAGACTTGTGGAACCTTCCCCTTGGGGGTAGTTCCTTGAATTCCAGGAGATAACCTTGAGAAACTATTTCTAGCGCCCAAGGATCCTGAACATCTCTTGCCCAAGCCTGAGCAAAGAGAGAGAGTCTGCCCCCCACCAGATCCGGTCCCGGATCAGGGGCTACTCCTTCATGCTGTCTTGTTAGCAGTGGCAGGCTTCTTGGCCTGCTTACCTTTGTTCCAGCCTTGCATTGGTTTCCAGGCTGGTTTGGGTTGTGAGGCATTACCCTCTTGCTTAGAGGATGCAGAATTAGAGGCTGGTCCATTTCTGCGAAAGGGACGAAAATTAGGCTTATTTTTAGCCTTAAAAGACCTATCCTGTGGAAGGGCGTGGCCCTTTCCCCCAGTGATGTCTGAAATAATCTCTTTCAAATCAGGTCCAAATAAAGTTTTACCTTTGAAAGGAATGTTAAGTAATTTTGTCTTGGATGACACATCCGCTGACCAAGACTTTAGCCAAAGCGCTCTGCGCGCCACAATAGCAAACCCTGAATTTTTCGCCGCTAATTTTGCTAATTGCAAAGCGGCATCTAAAATAAAAGAGTTAGCCAATTTAAGTGCTTGAACTCTGTCCATAACATCCTCATATGGAGTTTCTCTACTGAGCGACTTTTCTAGTTCCTCGAACCAGAACCACGCTGCCGTAGTGACAGGAACAATGCATGAAATTGGTTGTAGAAGGTAGCCTTGCTGTACAAAAATCTTTTTAAGCAAACCTTCCAATTTTTTATCCATAGGATCTTTGAAAGCACAACTATCTTCGATAGGAATAGTAGTGCGTTTGTTTAGAGTAGAAACTGCCCCCTCGACCTTGGGGACTGTCTGCCATAAGTCCTTTCTGGGGTCGACCATAGGAAATAATTTCTTAAATATAGGGGGAGGAACAAAAGGTATGCCGGGCTTTTCCCACTCTTTATTTACTATGTCCGCCACCCGCTTGGGTATAGGAAAAGCGTCGGGGGGCACCGGAACCTCTAGGAAACTGTCCATCTTGCATAATTTCTGTGGAATGACCAAATTGTCACAATCATCCAGAGTAGATAACACCTCCTTAAGCAGTGCGCAGAGATGTTCTAATTTAAATTTAAATGTCACAACATCAGGTTCAGCTTGATGAGAATTTTTTCCTGAATCTGAAATTTCTCCCTCAGACAAAACCTCCCTCATGGCCCCTTCAGATTGGTGTGAGGGTATGACAGAACAATTATCATCAGCGTCCTCTTGCTCTTCAGTGTTTAAAACAGAGCAATCACGCTTTCTCTGATAAGTAGGCATTTTGGATAAAAGATTTGCTATGGAGTTATCCATTACAGCCGTTAATTGTTGCATGGTAATAAGTATTGGCGCACTAGATGTACTAGGGGCCTCCTGCATGGGCAAAACTGGTGTAGACACAGTAGGAGATGATGTAGTATCATGTTTACTCCCCTCATTTGAGGAATCATCTTGGGCAATATCATTATTTGTGGCAGTACTGTCCTTACTTTGTTTGGACGCTATGGCACAATTATCACATAAATTTAAATGGGGAGACACATTGGCTTTCATACATATAGAACATAGCTTATCTGAAGGTATAGACATGTTAAACAGGCTTAAACTTGTCAACAATGCACAAAAAAACGTTTTAAAATAAAACCGTTACTGTCACTTTAAATTTCAAACAGAAAACACTTTATTACTGAATATGTGAAAAAGTATGAAGGAATTGTTCAAAAATTACCATTTTGCACACCAAATTTCAGAGCTTTAACCCTTAAAATAACGGAACCGGAGCCGTTTTTCAATTTAACCCCTATACAGTCCCAGATACAGTCTTTGCTAAGACCCAACCAAGCCCTGAGGGGAATACGATACCAAATGACGCCTTCTAAAAGCTTTTTCAGAGATTCTTAGATCCACACACATGCATCTGCATGCCCTGTTCTCAAAAAACAACTGCGCATTAATGGCGCGAAAATGAGGCTCAGTCTATGACTAGAAAGGCCCCCTGACTGAAAAAGGTGTCCAATACAGTGCCTGCCGTTTTATAAACGTTCCCCAAGATTATAAATGTCAATTGTTAGCCTAAATTTGAATAATATGCACAAATAAAGCAATCGATTTAGCCCATAAAAATGTCTACCAGTTTTTTAGCCCATAATAAGCCCTTTATTCTGTTTGTTTTTGACTAAGAAAATGGCTTACCGGTCCCCATGAGGGGAAATGACAGCCTTCCAGCATTACACAGTCTTGTTAGAAATATGGCTAGTCATACCTTAAGCAGAAAAGTCTGCTAACTGTTTCCCCCAACTGAAGTTACTTCATCTCAACAGTCCTATGTGGAAACAGCAACCGATTTTAGTTACTGTCTGCTAAAATCATCTTCCTCTTACAAACAGAAATCTTCATCCTTTTCTGTTTCAGAGTAAATAGTACATACCAGCACTATTTTAAAATAACAAACACTTGATAGAAGAATAAAAAGTACATTTAAACACCAAAAAACTCTTAACCATCTCCGTGGAGATGTTGCCTGTGCAACGGCAAAGAGAATGACTGGGGTGGGCGGAGCCTAGGAGGGATCATGTGACCAGCTTTGCTGGGACTCTTTGCCATTTCCTGTTGGGGAAGAGAATATCCCACAAGTAAGGATGACGCCGTGGACCGGACACACCAATGTTGGAGAAAGATTTTTTTAATCCTAGGATTTTCTTGAAGCACACGGAAAAGATAGCACAGGTCTTAGCATTTTAGCCATTTTCTTGAAGCACACGGAAAAGATAGCACAGGTCTTAGCATTTTAGCTGAACTGCAGGACCTGCTACGTTGTGTATCTTCTCAGGTGCTCATGTGACAAAATCTATGTAGGCCGCACGAAGCGACCTGTGAAAACACGATTCAATGAGCACCTGAGAAACATAGACAATGGGTTAGATAACCATGGTGTGCCAGCACATTTTCTTGAAGCACACGGAAAAGATAGCACAGGTCTTAGCATTTTAGCAATAGAACATGTGAAAAATCCTATTAGGGGAGGAGATAGATTACTCCTCCTTAGACAGCGCGAAACCTACTGGATTCATAAGCTGGAAGCATTGGGTCCAGAGGGTATGAATCGCGACATTGATCTAGCAGCCTTTTTAGATGTGTAATATGGTGTTTTTATATATATATGGGTTTATAGGAAGTATCTGTATTACATTTTAGCCTAAGTTATTAAAATCAAATTTTACGGATCCTTTTACCATATATCTATGTCTATTGTCCGCAAACATAGTGTTCCCAATGTATTTATGTCATCAGTTCCCAAAATATACCGTTCTCAATACATGGAACATTATTTAGAGATCACAGTGTGTGTTTTAAATATGTCTTTTATTGCTATTTGCATTATAGGTTTGTGCAATATATTTCGTGCAATATCCTTCTTTGTAATTAAGTTATTATTTTTTAACAAAAGATAGATGCAGTGATTGTGTATTTATTTATTTATTTTATTTATAAAATATTTTACCAGGAAGGATACATTGAGATTTCTCTCGTTTTCAAGTATGTCCTGGGATCACAAAACATTGCATTGATACAATAGGGTACAATAAAATACAAAAACAATAATAAAAATACACATTATATGCAAACATTTAACATAGAGCAGGTATGAAATATTTATCCATGACAGGAGCATTCTGTTTTGAGATATGTATAGAGGGATCTCTTAAAGGATTTTAGGCTTGGGGAAGTTTTTAAAGTGTGAGGGAGGTCATTCCATAATTGTGGCGCTCTGTAGGAAAAGGAGGATCGAGCTGCTTTTTTTTTGTATTGAGGCAAGCTAAATAATGTGCTGTTATTGGATCGGAGGTTATAGGAGGTGGGAATAGCAGGGGAGAGCATTCTGCTCAGGTAGGGTGGGAGCTTCCCAGAAAGGCTCTTAAAGACAAGGCAGGAAAGATGGAGGGTGCGTCTGGATTCTAGCGACAGCCAGTTTAGTTCTTTTAGCATGTCACAATGGTGGGTCCTGTAGTTACATTGTAGCACAAAGCGGCAGAGCGAGTTATACAACGTATTTAGTTTATTAAGGTGAGTTTGCGGAGCAGGTGCATATACTATGTCCCCATAATCCAAGATAGGCATCAGCATTTGCTGTACAATCTTTTCCTTTACTGTAGGGCTGAGGCAAGATTTGTTTCTGTACAGGGCACCTAGTTTTGGATAAAGTTTAGAGGCAATTTTTTCTATGTGGAGTCCAAAAGATAGATTGGGGTCTAACAACATACCTAAGTATTTAAAAGAGTGGACTGCGGTCAGCGTGCAATTGGATTTTGTTTTGATGCGAAGATGGGAATTTTGTAATTTATGTATTTTAGGTCCCATTCCAAAGATCATTGTGACCGTTTTGTCAGTGTTTAGGAAGAGTTTGTTTTTCGAGATCCACTTTTCTACCTCTGTGAACTGGTCTTGGAGCACTGTTTCAAGCTGCAGCAGATCAGATTTGTTTGCATAGATTACCGTGTCGTCTGCGTACATGTGTACAGTTGAGGATTTGCAGACATTAGGCAAATCATTTATAAATAATGTGAATAGTAGGGGGCCGAGAATGGAACCTTGGGGAACACCACACGTGACTGGGAGAGGGAGGGAGTCAATGTTAGAGACAGAGACATATTGTGATCGATCCGATACATATGATTTAAACCAGGTTAACGGGTGATCAGCAATACCAGAGTTTTTTAGTTTGAGAAGTAGTAGGTCATGGTCCACTGTGTCAAAAGCCTTTGCAAAATCAAGGAAAATAGCTCCAGTTAGGTCTCCTTGTTCCATGGCAGTTTGGATGTCGTTGCAAACTTTTAGGAGGGCAGTTGTAGTGGAGTGATTCGGTCTGAAACCTGATTGATCAGGGGTCAGATAGTTAGAAAGTTGGTAATACTCGCATAATTGCGTATGGACGCATTTTTCTAGGATTTTTGACAATACAGGGAGCAGTGATATAGGACGATAGTTAGAAACCAAGGTTAACTCCCCACTTTTATGAATAGGCACTACTCTTGCAGTTTTCCAGAGTTTGGGTATGTATCCAGACACCAAGGATTCGTTAATTAGGGTTGCAACAGGCTTAGCAATTGCCGGCGCACTGAGCTTCAACAGCATTGCTGGGATTTGATCAGGTCCTGACTGGTTTTTCATTTTTAGATTATCGAGGTGTTTCTTAATGACATTGAAGGGTACAGGTCTAAAATTGAACTTTTCTATATTGGGTCTTTGCTGTTTTAGTGGGGCCTGATCCACATTTGTAGCTTCAGGATGCGTGCCATTTATTAGTTTGTCAATCAGGGTGGTGGAGCATCCTACAAAATAATTGTTAAAGGCATTTGCTACTTCTAAGGGGAGTTGCAGGTTTTGGTTATCCACATTGACAGTAGAGGGTTGGGAGTGGATTGGTGGATTTTGTAAGTTATTTATGAGTTTCCAAAACTTTCTAGGGTTACATATATTATTGTTCAGATTTTCACAGAAATATTGCGCCTTAGCCAATTTTGTTTGTTTAGTACATATATTTCGCCATTTTCTATATACACAGTGATCATTCATAGAGCCAGTATGCTTGAACTTTGACCACAATGAATCCCGAAATTGGTACATTTGAATGAGGTCAGCTGTGATCCAATTCAAGTGTGCTCCTTTTACTCTCACCTTACGCAGCGGTGCATGTAAATTCCAAACTTGTAGGAGTTCAGACTGAAAGAATTCAACTGCAGAGTCTAGATCTGGGATTAGGTTTAATCTGTGCCAGGGGAGGTTCTTGATGTCATTTAGAAATGATTGAAGATTAAATTTTTTGAAGGACCTGGTGATTGTAACCTTGGGAGAGGATTTAGTTGCCTTTATTTTGCGCACACAGTACACTAAGCAGTGGTCACTGAAATTGTTAGGGAGAACACCTGCCTCCTGGATTCGGTTGGGAGAAGTGGAGAGAATCCAGTCGAGCAGGGTATGATTATGGCTTTTGATGTTTATGCGAGTTGGGGAGGAGATTAATTGCGTTAGATGCAAAGATTTAAACAGCGAGCGACAACTGTTATTTTTTGGATTCAGCCAATCGATGTTAAAATCTCCAAAAACCAAAATTTCACTTTTTGGGTTTTGAGTTATGGATTCACTAAGGAGCTGTGCTATGTCCGAAATGGAATGCACAGGGGAGCTTGGTGGGCGGTAGATTCCTGCAACAATGATTGATTTACTGCACGGGATCTCAATTTTGCCAGAAAGGAAATCAAAGGTGGCAGGAGAGCTAGATTTTTGTAAGGGGGTGAACTTTGTGGAATTGTCAACATAAATTACAATGCCACCTCCTCTCTTTGCTCTATCATTTCTATGGCATGAATATCCATGTATTGCAATGGCAGAGTCAGGTATTTTGCGGGTTAGCCACGATTCAGAGATCACAATGATTTTGGGTTTGTATTGTAAACACCAAGCTTGCAGTGCATCAATTTTCGGTAGTAAGCTGCGGATATTACAGTGCACAAAGGAGAGGCCTTTCTTAGCTGGAAGGCTAGGAATGGAATTTGTTAGGGGACCAGGGTTAGACTCTACGTCATTTGCAAGGGCAAGTAACATAAGGAATAGGAATTTGGAAATCATTTTTGATTGGCCATATAGTGAATGTGATACTTTATAATATTGTGAGGTGGGGGTAGGAGGGTTATTTTTTATAACCCTCCACCAGCACTCAGCAGATAAGTTACAGCAACAGAGCAGGCCATGATGTATGATAATTTGTTTTCCAGTTTGAGGTGTGTGCTTATGGCGGTTATTATGTGAACCAAATTGGAGTGAGAAAAGGGTTATCATGAATAACAGTAAGGATATATTTGGATTCATGTTAGTGGTATGAGGTGTGTAGATAAAAAATAAAAATGAAAAGTATATACACTATTGATGTGTGATATATAGCTATATGTAGGAAGAGAGGGTATTTATTCTATAGGGTTAAGTAGAAGGAAGGATGTGCTGATCAGTGGTTGCAGCTGTCATTTAAGGAGAATGAAATAAGTGTGGGAGACTATCTATAAAGGAAGAAATGAGCCTGGGGTGGGTGGGGTGAGGGGCAGGGTGGGAGGGAAACTATCTTGCAGGATCTACCTTTTTGCAAAGCAGGGGCACAGCTGAGATAAGTTCTGTATTTTCTTGCAAGGCTTGGGTAGATATGTTTAAAAATCAGACTAAAGGAGAGAGATAAATTAGCGTCAGATTGGGCTGCAAACATTTAGAGGAATGGGGAGGGAATATCTATGAACATTTGAGCTAAGGGTCATAAAAGCAAAAACACAGGGAAAGTTAAAATTACAGAGATAACACAGAGGTATTCATGTAGGGGAATAAAACCATTAAAGTCCAAAAAAGATACATGGCCTTAGCTGATTAAACTAACTTTTAACATAATGGTCAGACATAATGGTAATAAAATATGCATTTTAAATCATAAAAACAAAACAATAAATAGCCAATACATATAACAATACACACATCAGAAAATAACAGGGTAGGTTAAATATAATGATATAACTATCTTGCAGGATCTACCTTTTTGCAAAGCAGGGGCACAGCTGAGATAAGTTCTGTATTTTCTTGCAAGGCTTGGGTAGATATGTTTAAAAATCAGACTTTTTGCAAAGCAGGGGCACAGCTGAGATAAGTTCTGTATTTTCTTGCAAGGCTTGGGTAGATATGTTTAAAAATCAGACTTTTTGCAAAGCAGGGGCACAGCTGAGATAAGTTCTGTATTTTCTTGCAAGGCTTGGGTAGATATGTTTAAAAATCAGACTTTTTGCAAAGCAGGGGCACAGCTGAGATAAGTTCTGTATTTTCTTGCAAGGCTTGGGTAGATATGTTTAAAAATCAGACTTTTTGCAAAGCAGGGGCACAGCTGAGATAAGTTCTGTATTTTCTTGCAAGGCTTGGGTAGATATGTTTAAAAATCAGACTTTTTGCAAAGCAGGGGCACAGCTGAGATAAGTTCTGTATTTTCTTGCAAGGCTTGGGTAGATATGTTTAAAAATCAGACTTTTTGCAAAGCAG